>NC_058379.1:34520058-34830058 GCF_018350175.1 Felis catus | reverse complement strand
AGGCTCCGAGCTGTCAGCACCGAGCCTTATGCAGGGCTCAAATTCACAAACTGCAAGATCATGACCTGAGCTGAAGTCGGACACTTAACCGACTGAGCTACCCAGGTGCCCCCATTTTTTAAAAAATGTTTATTTATTTATTTTAAGAGAGAGAGAGAGAGAGAGAGAGAGAGAGAGAGAGACTGCAAACAGGAAAGGGGCAGAGACAGAGGGAGACAGAATCCCAAGCAGGCTCCACTGGTTAGCACAAAGCCTGACATAGGGCTTGATCCCACGAATCTTGAGCTCATGACCTGAACCAAAATCCAGAGTTAGATGCTTAACCAACTGAGCCACCGACATGCCCCCATTTCAACCATATCTAAGTATACGGTTCAATGGCATCAAGTACATCCACATTGCTGTGCAACCATGACCACCGTCCATCTCCAGAACCCTTTTCATCTTGTAAAACTGAAACTCTGCATCTATTAAGCGATAACTGACTCCCTCCAGCCCCTGGAAGCCACGATTCTCCTTTCTGTCTCTATGAATTTGACTGCTCTTGCTCTCTCATGTAAGTGGAGTCATATGGTATTTCTTTCGACTGGCTTATTTCGCTCATCCTCAAGGTTCATCCATGTTGTGGCATGTGTCAGAATATCCCTTCTTTTTATTTTTTTAAAGTTTTTTTTTTCAATGTTTTTTATTTCTTTTTGGGACAGAGAGAGACAGAGCATGAACGGGGGAGGGGCAGAGAGAGAGGGAGACACAGAATCGGAAGCAGGCTCCAGGCTCCGAGCCATCAGCCCAGAGCCTGACGCGGGGCTCGAACTCACGGACCGCGAGATCGTGACCTGGCTGAAGTCGGACGCTTAACCGACTGCGCCACCCAGGCGCCCCCCCATCCCTTCTTTTTAAAGCTGAAAAATATTCCACTGTATGTGTAGACCACATCTGGTTCATCCATTCATTCATTCATTCATCCACCAATGGAGAAACCATTTTGTAATATTGTAAAACGAATACATGTTTACGTTTAGAAATGCAAACAGTTGAGAAAAGCATAAAATAAAAAAGCCAAAGTCTTCTGCTCCTCTTTATTGTTGGCATTCATCACAGTACGTCCTGTTTAGCACTCAACCATGCATCTCTCCAGAAAGTTTGTGTGTTTGTAGAAGCCTGCTCAGATGCTCACCTCATCTTTCTTTCTTTGGTCCCTGGGCTGTTCTCTGAAGACAAGACTCCTGAAGGTGTTAGATGTAAAACTGGCTGGCACAGCCTAATCGTAGTATAATATTAGGCTTTGACCCTATGTTTAAAATATATTTAAAACAAATGTATGTGAGATTTTTGTCCTGATCAATCCGGGCTTCTGAACTCTTGCCCCCTCCTGAGAAGAGTCATAGCTAGACTCAACCAATCTGTAAAGAGGAGGCCCCCACAATGGCCCTGTCTTTAGGAAAGCCTGAGGTGACAGCAAATGACTCACCTGGGGCTGCTTTTATTACACCTGCTCAGAGCCAGTCATGGACATATGGTACGGACTTGGGGACCTTCAGCTATTGGAATGAACCTGCCTAAAGGGAGAGATACTGTGACTCTAAACTCCGCTCATGGGCTTTCTTTCCCCTTTTTCCCCCCTCTGGGTCTCAAGAGACCAGGAACATCAAAGACAGGTTATTCTGAACATATGCTCTGAAATCTGAAGTCCAGGCTGTGAGGGAGGTTCCAACTTTCAAAGAAGACTGCTCGGGAATTCGGTTACTTCTGAAGTTAGGCAGTAAGTCCTTAATTGTAATGCATCCAAAGAGTCAAAGTGGAATTTGCAGCAAGGCACGATGCTGGGTCCTTTGAATTAGAAGATGAAACGGCCACAGGGCTTTTTCAGGCTCTTTCTGCCCAAGGTTATCAAGGTTTGGGCTGAAGAGCTAGATCCTAAGTAAGATTTGGGCCTTCTTGCCCAGAAAGCAACCCAGTCGGGAAGGGTGGGCCACAACTGTGGGATAGACAGATAGTCGATCTACATGGGATAGACAGAGGGAAGTCATAAATACCAACTGGGTTAGTTCACTAGGGTTACTATAACTGGATGGCTTAGAACAGCAGAAATTTATTGTCTTGCAGTTTTGGAGGCCAGAGTCTGAAATCAAGATGTCCCCCAAGTCATGCTTTCTCTGTGGGTGCTGGGGAAGGATCTGTCCCAGGTCTATTTCCTTGGCTTGTAAGATGACTGTCTTTTTTCTGTGTCCCTTCACATCATCTTCCCCCTGTAAGAGGCAATCTCTGTGCCCAAATTTCCCATTTTTAGTAGGACACCAGCCCTATTAGATTAGAGCCCACCCTAACGACCCCATTTTAACTCGATTACCTTTGTAAAGACCCTATTTCGAAATCCAGTCACATTTTGAGGTACCAGGGCCTAGGACTCCAATATATCTTTTTGAGGGGACACAATTCAACTCATGATACCAGCCCAATCCCATAGCCAGCTTCAGAAAAATAAATAAAGTCCTTCCATCTGTATTTTGTCGCTTAATGCCAGTGAACTAATTACTACCCTTTTCCCTTTTTAAAAGAAGTTATTGGGGCGCCTGGGTGGCGCAGTCGGTTAAGCGTCCGACTTCAGCCAGGTCACGATCTCGCGGTCCGGGAGTTCGAGCCCCGCGTCGGGCTCGGGGCTGATGGCTCGGAGCCTGGAGCCTGTTTCCGATTCTGTGTCTCCCTCTCTCTCTGCCCCTTCCCCGTTCATGCTCTGTCTCTCTCTGTCCCAAAAATAAATAAACGTTGAAAAAAAAAATTAAAAAAAAAAAAAAGAAGTTATTATAACTTGTTTTTTTCCCTTCTGTCTTCTACGTCATGGTGAATGTGATATTGTTGCTTGAATGAGCCAATGACTTTAAGGTACAGAACACTGAAACAGAATCTCAGCAGAACTAGAGAAGCATGGGCCTGGCCTGCGATCCTGGCCTTGGGGAATGTGGCTCCATGAAATGACTTCTGTAGGCAGCTGCTGAATTTAACTTGGGTTATGTCCTCTTGGGGAGAGAGGGGTGCATAGGAGATTAGCTCAGTTGTATTAGACAGGGCCGTCTCTAACCGGACAAAGGAAGCAGTGTATACAGAAAATAGAGAAGGCTGCCTCTCAAGGTCTTTTTCCAGTGGCCATGTCTGAACTAGGTGATTTTGCATAAACTAGACTAATAGGTTTCTGTTTCTTGTGTAATTTTAAATTTGCAATGGAGAGACCCAATGTGCGGTGAAGAATTAACCTAACCCCAAAGGAAGTCTGGCCTTTGCCCTCAGCTACTGGGAGGTGATCTCCTGGCCCTGGAATGTTCTGCCTGATGGGAGTGTCTTTGTTTGCCTAAGAGATTGGTCCACTGTACAGTCTTACAATGTGATTTATGATGGGGACTTTGGGCTACGTGGTGTCAGCCCTGCCTCTGGAAGGAACTGGCAATGAAGGGTATCAAACAGACCTGCAGGGGCTGGAGACTAGAGGCCAGGCATGTAGGCAGTGGGTGATGGAGCCCCAATAAAAACCTTGGACACCAAAGTCTCTGGTCAGTTTTCCTGGTTGGCAGTAGTCCAGGCATATTGTCATATCGTGGCTGGGAGGAGTTAACACGATCCGTAGCAAATCTGGAGAAGATGTCCATACAGAAACTCTGTGTCTGGACCCTCCTGGACTCTGTCCCATGTGTCCCGGCCCCTGGCTGATTTTAATGTTTTTCTTTTTCTTTTTAAAATTAAAAAAAAAAATTTTTTTTTAACGTTTATTTATTTTTGAGACAGAGAGAGGCAGAGCATGAACAGGGGAGGAGCAGAGAGAGAGGGAGACACAGAATCTGAAACAGGCTCCAGGCTCTGAGCTGTCAGCACAGAGCCCGACAAGGGGCTCGAACCCACGGACCGTGAGATCATGACCTGAGCCGAAGTCGGACGCCCAACCGACCAAGCCACCCAGGCGCTCCTTTCTTTTTAAATTTTTAAAAAATGTTTATTTATTTTTGAGAGAGAGAGAAAGAGAGAGAGAAAGAGAGACAGAGACAGAGACAGCATGAATGGGGGAGGGGCAGAGAGAGAGAGAGAGAGAGGGAGACACAGAATCTGAAGCAGACTCCAGGCTCTGAGCTGTCAGCACAGAGCACGACACAGGTCTCGAACGCACGAACCGCGAGATCATGACCTGAGCCGAAGTCGGGCGCTTAAGTGCCTGAGCCACCCGGCACCCCAATCTGTTTTTTTTTTCCTGTAATTTACTAGGACTATCAGTATTATAAAAACTGAAGGTGGTTTTGGGAATATCTCCAGCTTATAATTGATGTCAGAAGGAAAGACATTCTCTTGTGGGAACTGTTCTCTCTAACTGGGTTGTGGAGTAAATTCCTGCCCACAGGTTCTGGGAGTCCATGTTGCTGAATCATGTAAGTGGTGACTCTGAGGACAAGGTCCACAAATGCCTACTGCTGAGATGCTCAGAGCTGACTCTTTTTCCTTCTGGGCTTGTTCTTTCTATGGTTCTGCAATAGCTAGTATCTTTCCAATAAATTACATGTTTTTTCTTAAGCTTTTCCTAATTGGGCTCTGTTATTTGTAACCAAAAGAATTCTTAACTGCTCTAGAAGAGGTAGGGAGTGTTACAAAAGCATATGGTGGGGGATTTGACCACAGACGTCCCCAAGGAATGCCTCTAGATAAAAGCTGACTTAGGTGAAGACGGGACAGACCGAAGAACAAAAAGTGAGATAGACCTAAGTTTGATATGACACTGATCTGCTATTTCAAAAATTTGGGACATTGAGGGAAAAGGTCAAGCATTTATCCTGCCTCCCTGATGGGTTGTTTCACAGTAGACAATAGATGATGGGACAAGTTCTTCTTTGTAGAAGGATCAACATTAATGATTGCAGGGAGAGAGAGTGGGAAAATCACTGCATGTCTCCTCTAATGAAATATAGATGTAGGCACTGAAGAATGGTCTCTAAAGCCAGTTGGTGAACAGTTGATGGGGAATGTTCTACTGGATGGTCAGGCTGAGCATACCTGAATCACTGACCAGTCTTGGTGTGACTAACAGTCAGATAACCAGAACTGAGGGCGCTTCCTCATGAGATGTGGTAGGAAACATACAGCCCCACCTCTGATGTATTTTTGCCTTGACCAAATTGAATCTGATTGTCAACAAATTTTTGGATCTAACCATCAGCTTACAGGCAATGTGGGGCACATTAAATGTTAAATGGCCGACAAGGATTCGATCAGCCAAAATCAGATTGTGAGAAATTCTACGGGAAAAGTGTCCCAACGTCTTTAACAAATACGTGGTAGGAATAAAATGGAGAGGAGAGGTTAAATTAGTAAAGTCTCAAGGAGCTTTGAGACCTGTCAAATGCATTGTCTGGACCTAGTTTGAACCCTGTTTTGAACACCCTGACTGTGGAAAGACATTTGTAAGACAGTTGGGAAACTTTTAACATGGACTCTGTGTTTGATAATATTAAAGCAATTTTTTGAGAAGATAATGTTGTGGTTATGTTTGAAAAAAAAAAGAATGTTCATCTCTTAGAGTACATCCCAAAGTATTTCAGAGGGACTGTTATGGTTTTTACACAACATTACAATGTATTGAAAAGCGACAGTGGTGAAAATTACGTGATACTAGCACCCGAATAGAGAGATCAGTGGACTGAAATATCACAAAGTCCAGACTTCGTGGCTATAAAATAGCTGAGTCAGAGGAGATAGGTGAGAGGGGTGTAGCTAAAACAGAAATCGTGAAATAGTTACGATCGTTAAAGCTGGATGACAGGAAGTCGTTCTGTTCTGCACGTGGAGACAGCTTTTGCATGTTTTGTATTTTGACATTAAAAATTATTTTGGGGAAACTGGGTAACATACCTCACATCCTACCTGGGAATAAATAAATCTTAACTGTTAGAACAGAAACCGAAAAGCGCTGGAAGAAACCATGGGAGGATTCTTTTGTAACATCAAAAACGTGGCAGGATTTTCTAAGAATGATAGGTTTCTACTAGCCTTTTGATGTGACTGCATTGCATTTGTTAATGTTTTATTAATGCTTTGCTTCTCTCATAAAGGATGTTTGATGATAGTTGACTTTTCTGTGCTGCCTTGTCAGGTTTTCATATTAGGTTTAGGATACGTTAAAATGAACTGTGACGTTTCCCCTCTTCTCCGACTTGGGATGAAAAGTACCTATTTTGGAGATAGTTCTCCAGAAACTCGTTTATTTTTTCCCAGGGGTATCCAACGAGTTGTTGAGTGTGTGCGTGTGTGTTTTTCTTTTTTCTGTCAGGATCGTGATGAGCTAATGAATTTGTATATATCCAATGTGTTTCGATCTTCCCTTCAAGTTGAGGGAAGTCTTTGTGTCTGTGTCTTTGACATTAACCTCGCAGTCTCTCGCTGTTTCCTTGTTTTCTGATATAAGACGTTTGAGGCTCATCTCATACTTCTCCTGCCCCGGGCCTGTTAACAGCTGCTTCGTCAAGAAACCCTGGTTCCTTTCAGTGAGAAATGGTCTTTGGAGACCAGAGAACGGATGCCGGGTAACTCATTGCTACTGTTGTCATTGCTTCAAGGCCTTTTCACTTTAGAGCTAGGAAATGCATATTAATTGTTTTCAAAAAGAGAAATGCGTCATGAGCTCATACTTATCTTTCAACTCAAATTAAATACCTCATGGGCTTCACTTCTTGATTTTTATGTTTGTATCCTTATATTAAATAGCTTGGTTCTGAACTAATATAATTACTTTATATATACTTAGGTATATATATAAATACATACTATGCAGGCATACATATGTGTGTGTGTGTGGTACGTGTGTATGTCTGTGTGTGCGTGCGTGTGTGTGTGTGTGTGTGTGTGTGTGTGTATAGTGTTGGCTTAATAATATGCCAACTTGGCTAAACAGAACTTCATTTTCCAGAATTCCCTTTCCAGTAGATCTCTGCTCAGAGTTGGACACAGGAGAAATTTGCAAGACATTTCGAAGTTGCCATGCTTAGTCTCAGTCCGTGTAGACTAGGCCCTGTTGGAGCTCAAGCACATTTATGTGAATCTGCCAGCTCACCTGTCATGGGCAGGGTCCTCCAGCACCTAGGGGATCCGTCTGGGTGCCAGGTGTGAGGGGAAGAGGGTCAGAGGCAAGTCCTTGTTCTCCCCCATTCCGCGTGCGTCCTTCTTGCCTGACCACAGCCCCATGACGTCAGGCTTAATACGAGGTTCAGAATAAAAAGTTGAATTGAGATTGGTTAACCAGATCCCACACTTGTGTAAGGCCCAATTCTTATACATGAATTCTTTATGCTACATCATTTCTAGTGGTTCTGCTTTTGTGATTGATTCCTGATGGTGCATACATACACACATCGTACATATATAGCTATACATATATGTATATGTACATGCATATGTGTATATACACGTATAAACATGCATGTGTGTATATCCTACTATGTGTGTGAAATAATTTAAAAACAATGCTAACGTTATTGCTATTGATATCCATTTTAAGGTTTCTTTATGATTCTTTTTGTCTCCAACATTATGTATTCAATAAAACATCTTTCCTCCATGATTTAAAGTGCTACTAGTTTCCTATACAAAAGTTTCATATTTATTTGAGTCTAGTCTGGACCTCATGATGCTCCAGTCCGTTGATCTCTCTATTCAAGTGTCAGTATCACACAATTTTGATCGCTGTAGCTTTTTAATATATTGTAATATCTAATAGGAACACCCTCCTCTCAATATATTTTTTTTAATTTTTCAGATTTTCCCGGGCATTATCATTTGTTTGCCTTTCCTGTGAAATTTAGAAAACAATAGTTTACTTTTAAGTAACCCTATTACTATTTTTATTGCTTATATAAATTTTGATGATTTATATATTTTTAGAAAATTTTTCCATACACATAATTTTTTTTCACAGAAGTCTCACATATTGGGGCCTCTAGGTAGCTCAGTCAGTTAAGTGTCTGACTGTTGATTTTTGGCTCAGGTCATGATCTCATGGTTCATGGGATCGAGTCCCGTGTCTGTGCAAATAGCGTGGAGCCTGCTTGGGATTCTCTCTCTTCTCTCTCTGCCTTTCCTCCACATGAGTGCTCTGTCCCTCAGATAAATAAATAAACTTAAAAAAAAAAAAAGAAATCTCACATATTAACTCTGGTTATATTCCCTTACTCTGTCTTGAAATGGTGTCACTTGTTTTCTTGTTTACATCTGTCCACAAATTGTTTTTTTCAGGGTTCTTATATTTGTCTATCAAATGAAGGGGCACCTGGGTGGCACAGTCGGTTAAACGTCTTCAGCCAGGTCACGATCTCGTGGTCCGTGAGTTCGAGCCCCGCGTCAGGCTCTGGGCTGATGGCTCAGAGCCTGGAGCCTGTTTCCGATTCTGTCTCCCTCTCTCTCTGCCCCTCCCCCGTTCATGCTCTGTCTCTCTCTTTCCCAAAAACAAATAAACGTTGAAAAAAAAATTAAAAAAACAAAAAAAAAACAACAAAAAAACAAATGTATAGCTTTATGTTTTCCAATTTATTCATCTTTGCTTTTTTTTTTTTTTCTCAACGTTTTTATTTATTTTTGGGACAGAGAGAGACAGAGCATGAACGGGGGAAGGGCAGAGAGAGAGGGAGACGCAGAATCGGAAACAGGCTCCAGGCTCCGAGCCATCAGCCCAGAGCTCGACGCGGGGCTCGAACTCATGGACCGCGAGATCATGACCTGGCTGAAATCGGACGCTTAACCGACTGCGCCACCCAGGCGCCCCTCATCTTTGCTTTTGACTGCAAAATTCCCTTCCTTTGTTCTCCTTAGAGACAAAGGAATTAGAAGAAAAAGTGCTTGTGTATGAGAAATATATGTTTGCAATTTAAAGAAGTGGTTTTTTTCACCCATTCACTGAATCATATTTAACGTCTTGAATTAGATGCTAGACAAGAGGGAAATTAAAATATCCTTTTTTTGTAATGAAATAGAAATAGTCCAGCCTAGAAATACTATCAGATTCACAAGAATGCTTTTCTGGAAATTCTAAACCTGAATTGGCAGGCCCTGCCTTCTCTCTGGCTCTGTTCATAATCACCTGGATGGCTTCCTTAGTTATGACCTCCCTGTCTTTAATGGAATAACAGAGTTCTTAGAGCTGGCGTTAATAATTCACAGGGATTGTTCTCAGATGCCTTAGTCATGGCTCTCTCACACTGGTGTCTCCAGACCTGCATCACCTCTGAACCATACCCTTGTGAGGAGAGAGGGTAACCATAAGTCATATGGTTCTCTGGCTACCAATGAAAGGTCGTTAGATACCAACAAATACAAACATCTCATCCAAATGGTACTCACTTGCCTCTGTGTAAGTGCCATGCTGTCTTCGTACATATTTCCTCAAGCAATTTAATAATTTCTCATATGTGTAGTAAACGGATGTCAACCAGAAATAAACCTCCCTACTGGCGCCGTTCATAAGGCAGTAAAAGATATTCCTTTCATCTCGGAGTTTCTGTGACGCAGATGTTTCCTTCTTATTGCTTAATAGGGGAATAGTGAACCTGCATGGGTCCGTTAGCTTAGAGTCACTGCCATCTAATGTTAGAGGTTAGAAACCACACAGAGGTGGGTCTAACCCCCCTGAGCTGCCCAGGGACCTGGGGAGTTTGAGGAAGAGGGTGGTTCCAGTTCTGAACCTCCCAGGCTCTGCTCTTCTCAGAGCCTCCTCAGAAGGTGTCATATCCTCCTCTGTAAAAGCAGGGCAATCATAGCATTGGGTGAGGCTATGATTGTAATAAACAGGGTGACACATATAAAGTACTGAGTGCAGTGACAGGGGTATCACATTCAATAAGTGCAGGCTTAAATTTTTACAACTTTCGCAGACACCTGAATACCTGGGATCTGCAATGCTTCAACGGTCATGGTGTCCCCGGGTTCCTAGAATTAGATGGTAAAGAAAATAGAACATTCTTGGATTGCAGAACTTTAGGTACTTTTTTTTTAAATGTTTTTTTACGTTTATTTATTTTTGAGACAGAGAGAGACAGAGCATGAGCAGGGGAGGGGCAGAGAGAGAGGGAGACACAGAATCTGAAACGGGCTCCAGGCTCTGAGCTGTCAGCCCAGAGCCCGACGCGGGGCTCGAACTCACGGACTGTGAGATCATGACCTGAGCCGAAGTGGGCCGCTTAACCGACTGAGCCACCCAGGCGCCCCAGAACTTTAGGTACCTTTAACTTATCTCATGACACTAATGGGCTGGCATTGCCACTGGAGAAATGTTTAGCAGTTAGCCATCAGGGTGAAATTAGGGCAGTATTTCATAGTAAACCCCCACTTTTTACTTACATATCATATCTACTTGCACATCGTTCACGATGGCAAAGATTTTACTCCCTTCAAATAACATGGAAACAAAGGTCAATTTTCCATACAAGAAATATCATTTTGTGGGTTGTCTGCAGGGAGGTGCTAGGAAGATTCTAGGCGACTTAATGCCCTCCCTGTGCAACTGTTTGCTTCCACCGCTGAACATCATCTTCGTGATTTCTCTGGAGACAGTTCAAAGCAGCAAACTTATTTTTAACCGAAGTTCTGGTCCGTTATTTTTATTTCCTATGTGCCTCCGCATGCTCCAGCATTAGATCACCAAGAGAATTTCAATACCTAGGTGACAGGGTTTTTACCTTGGGGCATCTACTGCTGACCGTTTGGTATTCACTGGACAGACAGCATTTGAAAGCCCTGACTGGATCAAGGGTCAGTGGAATTTTCTGGCCCCCGGGAGTACTCCTCTTCAAAAATAATAGATAAGGCCAAGGTCTAGTGAAAATATGTGGGGACAAATAAATTCCAGCTGAAAAAGGGAGTTTTAGATACCGGAAAGGGAGACAAGTCCTATCGGGAAATGATAAGAAGTGGGAGACTGGCCCAGGGGGACTTGAAATTGCCTTCAACTACCCACTTCTCCTCAAAACTTGTTACCCAGCATGCTTACCCGATACCATTTGAGTATCTTCTTCCACAGGGATGAAACTCCAAAAGAGTCTGCAACTCATTTATGGCCCAACTGGACACTTGCCTCCTGTTTACATCGGATAGGGAATCCATCTTGACTGCTTGTATCCTTGGCAGGAGGAAGGGGCAGTGGCAGTGGATTTGGCTACTGTACCACCGACTGGGAAGAGCTCTACTGTGTCTCCTTGACATTCTCGTCTCAGAATGCTTCTTCATTTTGGACACTTCCGGTCATGAAATGCGCGGGGGGGGGGGGGGGGGGGGGGGGGGGGGCGGTTCTCACACCAGGGAATTCTCTAACACCACCTGGGTGTCCTACAATTTAACTCAATCCTGACACCATCTTCCTGGAGGTAATATCCGATCCCACAGAGGAAGGGCTCAGTCCTACAAGACTTCAGATGCCACTTCAGATGCCCATTCGAAGTCCAGGTTGTTACCTGTGCTTCTGGCCCGCAGCTGTACGTCAGAGGTTCCTATGACCACCTCCTTGGGTTCGATCATGTGCTAGAAAGGCTCACAAAACTCCCGGAAACATTTTACTACCGCCGATTTATTACGAAGAGTAACTCAAAGGATACACATGAACATCGAGATGGAAGAAATGTGGAGGGCACTGTATGGGGGAAGAGGCCCAGAGCTTTCATGCCCTTTTCAGGCACACGACCTCAGCCCAGAAACTCTGAGGAACCCTGGCCTTTGGGGGTTTTACGGAGGTTTCATTACATAGACAAGCTTGATTAAATCATTGACCGTTAGTGACTAAGACAGCCTCTAGCTCCTGAAAGTTCCACCCTCACTAATCCCATGGTTGGTTACCTTGACAACTAGCCCCATCCTGTGGTTGGTGATCTAAGGGCTTTCCAAAATTCGCCTCACTAATGTAAGCCCAAATGTGGTTGAAAGGGTCAACCGGAAAGGTCCAACAGAAGACTTAACCTTCACAGCTTTTTTTTTTTTTTTTTTTTAAGTTTAGTTATTTATTTTGAGAGAAACAGAGAGAGTGAGAGTCAGGGGAGAGGCAGAGAGAGAGGGGGAGAGAGAATCCCAAGAAGGCTCTTCATGGTCAGCGCAGAGCCTGATGCAGGGTTTGAACTCATGAAAGAAACTGTGAGATCAGGACCTGAGCCAAAATCAAGAGTTGGAGGCTTAACTGACTGAGCCACCCAGTTGCCCCTACAGCTCTTATTATTTAGGGAATTTGAAGAGTTTTAAAAGCTCTGTGCCAGGAATGGGGACAAAGATCAAATATATATTTCTTGTTATATATCACACATCACAACAAAACTTTTGTTTATCCATTCACCTGTTGATGGACTTTGGGCTATTTCCAGTTTGGGGCAATTATAAATAAAGTGCTATAAACATATGTTTTCATTCCTTTTGGTGTTTAAGAGTAAAATTTCTGTTTCACATGATAGATAAATATTTAAGTTTTTAAGAAATGGCAAAACTGTTTTCCAAAAGAGCTGTAACATTTTGCATTCTCACTGGTAGCGTATGAGGGTTCCAGTCATTCCACCTCTACACCACCCCTTGAAATAATCTCTTTTTAATTTTGGTCATTTTAATAGGTGAGTTTTAACTTGTGTTTCCCTGATGCGTAATGATGTCGAATATCTTTTAACGTGCTTTTTAAATTTGCTATTCAAATCTTCGGTGAATGTTTATTCAGATCGTTTGCCCATTCTAAAATTGTTTTTGTTTTCTTCTCTTTTTGTTGTTGGTAAAGTTTATTTATTTATTTTGAGAGAGAGAGAGAGAGAGAGAGAGAAGAGAGCACAAGCAGGGAAGGGACAAAGGAAAAGTGAAGGAGAGAGAGAACCGCAAGCAGGCTCCACGATCAGCACAGAGCCCCATGTGGGCTCGATCCCACAAACCGTGAGATCATGGCCTGAGCCGAAATCCAGAGTTGGACACTTAACCACCTGAGCCACCCAGGTGTCCCTAAAATTGTTTGCTTTCTTATTATTGGGTTTTCAGAGTTCTTTATATATGCTACATACAAGTTGTTTATCAGATACACAATTTGCATATTTTCTCCTTATGCTGTAGCTTGTCTTTATTGATTAGCTTCATAGTGTCTTTTGAAGAGCAGAAGCTTTTCATTTTGAAAAAAATATAATTTATCAGTTTTTCTTTAGTAGGTGATGCTTCTGGTGTGGGATCAAAAAACCTTTAAATAACCCAAAGTCACAAAAGTTTTCTTCTGTTTGTTCCTAGATGTTCAATGATTTTAGCTTTTACACTTAGGTCTATGACCTATTTTGGGTAAAGTTTTATATGTAGTGTGAAGTATGAAACAAAGTTCTTTCTTTTCTACACATGAATATCCAACTGTTTCAATACCATTTGTTGAAAAGATTTTTTTCTTCTATGAATTGCCTTGGTATCTTTGTCAAAAACCATGGGTTCATATATGTGTGGGTCTTTCCGGACTTTCTATTTTGTTCTACTGAGCTGTTTGTCTATGTGCCAATACTATGCTGTTTTGATTGCTGTAGTTATAAAAGAAGCCTTCAAGTCAAGTAGTATCAGGCATCCACCTTTCTTTTTCTTTTTCAAAGTTGTTTTGTCTATATGGGTTCTCTGTATTTCCATATGAATTTTAGAATCCTTTCCTCAATTTCTACAAAAAGGTCTACTGAGATTTTGATTGGGATTATGTTAAATCTATAAAGCAATTTGCAGAGGATTGACATCTTGACAATATTAAGTCTTTAAGTTAATGAACAAAGTATACCTCTCCATTTATTTAGGTCTTATTTAATTTCCCTCAGCAATGTTTTATAGTTTTGTGTATAGGTCTTGCCCATTTTTTTGTCAGATTTATCCCTTTTTAAAATGCGTATTTATTTTGAGGGGGGGGTGAGAAAAGAGAGGGAGAGAGAATCCCAAGCAGGCTCCACGCTGTGAGCACATAGCCCAACATGGGACTCATACTCACAAAACGTGAGATCATGACTTGAGCCGAAATTAAGGGTTGGACACTCAACCTACTGAGCCACCCAGGCACCCCCTTGTTAGATTTATCCTTAAGAATTTCATAATTTTTTATCTTATTGTAAATGGCATTTAAAAATTTCACTTTCTTATTGTTGTTATTACAGAGAAATGCAATTGATTTCCTAATATTGATCTTGTCTCTTGCAACCTGCTAAACTTATTTATTAGTTTTAGCAGATTTCTTTTAATTTCTACACAGATGATCAATAAAGAAAGGGTTGTACTTGTTCCTTTCCAATCTGGCTATGTAATTAATTAATTAATTTATTAGATTTTTTAAAAAGTTTATTTATTTTGAGAGAGAGATAGCGTACAAGCAGGGGAGGGGCAGAGAGAGAGGGAGAAAGAGAATCTCAAGCAGTCTCTGCATTAACACTGCAGAGCCCGATGTGGGGCTCAAACTCATGAACCATGAGATCATGTCCTGAGCCAAAAATCAAGATTCAGACACTTAACAAGGTCACCCAGGTACCGCTGCTTATTTTTATTTTATATTTTGCTTTTATCACATTGTCTTGAAGCTCAATATACTTGTTGAATAAAAGTTGTAAAAGCATAAATCCTTGTTTTGTCCCTAATCTTAGGGAAGAAAAACTTCAGTCTTCCACCATCAAGTATGATGTTAGCTGTAGGTTTTTGTAGCTGTAGATGTTTTGTAGGTTGAAACATTTCCTTCTATTAGTAGTTAACCAATAATTTTTATTCGGAAGAAATATGATATGTTATTACTTGAATGTGAACTGTGATGAGATAAATATGTCAAGTTAGTAGACTGTGTTTTTTCAGGTTTTCTGTATCCTTACTGATTTTCTGTTTACTTGTTCTACCAATTATTGAAGGTTGTTGGAATCTCTGACCATAATTGTAGATTTGTCTATTTCTCCTTGCAATTCTTTCAGTTTTTATTTCATGTATCTTTCAGCTCAGTTGTTATGAGCCTAAACATTTATGATTATTCTGTCTTTTTTATGAATTGGTCCTTTATCATGAAATGACCTCCTTTATCCCCAGTAATATTCATTGCTCTAAAATCTACTTTGATATTGATACAGCCACTCCATTTTTCCTTTGACTAGCATGGCATATCTTTTTCCATTATTTTACTTTTAACCCCTTGTTTTTATATTTAAAGTATATTTGTTATAGTCATGATACAGTTGAATCTTGGTTTTTTTTTTTATCAAGCCTGAAAATCTCTGCCTTTGAATTAGAGTGTTTAAACCATTCACCTTTAATGTGATTCTTGAAATGATTTGGCTAGATAGGTTGTCTTGCTATTTGTTTTCTATTTGACTCATTTTTCTTTGTTGCTTTTCCACTTTCTCTTCTGTTTTCTTTTGGATTAACTGAGTATATTTTACGATTCCATTTTATACCCTTGTTGACTTATTACCTATAACTCTTGTATTATTGAGGTAATTGCCTTAGGGTTTATAGGATACATCTTTACCTTACCACAATCTACCTTCAAGTGATATTATATCACTGCATGTATAGTATTACAGTCATGTACTTCTATTTCTCCCCTCTCAACCTTTTTGCTATTGTCATACATTTTGCTTTTATATATGTTATATTCTCTGTACTACATCGGTCTCATTTTTGTGTAGCCAATTATCTTTAAAATATATTTAAATAGTAAGAATATGCTACATATTTACTCATATAAGAAACCATATCTGGTGTTCTTCATTCCCTTGTGTAGATCCAAATTTCTAGCTGGCATCAGTTTTTTTTTTTTTACCTTAAAATTTTTTATTATGGGGGCACCTGGGTGGCTCAGTCAATTGAGTGTCCAACTCTTGGTTTTGCCAACTCTTGATTTCGGCTCAGGTCATGATCCCAGGGCCATGGGGTCAAGCCCTGCATCAGGGCTTGAGAATCTGTCTCTTTCTCTCTCTCTCTCCCTCTGCCCCTCTCCCTCACTCATGCTTTCTTTCTTTAAAATTAAAAAAAATTGTTATGAAAAATTCAAGAGTATACAAAAACAGAGAGAACAGTATAGTGAACCTCCATGTATCTACTACCCAGTTTCAATGACTACTAACATTTTGCTACCATTATGTTTTCTAGCATGTGTATGTTATACATTAAAACAAGTAAGCAAAATTATGAAAATAAAACACAGATGTTCAAGTTACACTACGGAACTATAGAGACAAAATCATTGGATTGGAGCCCAGGAAACTGAATTTTAGAAACTTCTTGCCTAGCTGGTATCATTTGTTGCCTAAATCCAGGGTCTTGAAACTTTTTTTGATCTAGTTTTTTTGAGGGGGTGGGGATGGGGAAGAGGTTATTACAGGCAGGAACATAAATCAGGTTCCTGTTACTCCATTTTGGCAAGAAACAGAAGTCTAGAACCCCTTTTAAAATTTCTATATTTCAGGGGCGCCTGGGTGGCGCAGTCGGTTGAGCGTCCGACTTCAGCCAGGTCACCATCTCGCGGTCCGTGAGTTTGAGCCCCGCGTCGGGCTCTGGGCTGATGGCTCGGAGCCTGGAGCCTGTTTCCGATTCTGTGTCTCCCTCTCTCTCTGCCCCTCC
Organism: Felis catus; assembly: GCF_018350175.1. NCBI lineage: Eukaryota > Metazoa > Chordata > Mammalia > Carnivora > Felidae > Felis > Felis catus. The sequence continues at coordinate 34,813,483 of NC_058379.1, read as the reverse complement.
CCTGTTCATGCTCTGTCTCTCTCTGTCCCAAAAATAAATAAAAACGTTGAAAAAAAAATTTCTATATTTTTCTGAATATAGTAAATGAAGCAATATTAGATCTACATTCCAATAAGAAAATAAGAAAGCATACACAGTGAGGTTCCTTTATGTATAAGTGGGAAAAGCATGTGGTCACACATGTTATTTAATTTTTTTTTTTTTCAACGTTTATTTATTTTTGGGACAGAGAGAGACAGAGCATGAACGGGGGAGGGGCAGAGAGAGAGAGGGAGACACAGAATCAGAAACAGGCTCCAGGCTCTGAGCCATCAGCCCAGAGCCCGACGCGGGGCTCGAACTCACGGACCGCGAGATCGTGACCTGGCTGAAGTCGGACGCTTAACCGACTGCACCACCCAGGCGCCCCCACACATGTTATTTAAAGACATTAAAAATCAAGTGCAAAGAGCTGCTCCAGATAAATTCTAACCTCTCCTAATAGGTTGCACTCCAGGGAAAGACCTGCACAACCAAAGGAAGAAAGGGATATAGTGATCAGCTAGAACATTCAGGAAGAACTCACATAACTGTCACAAATTATCTTTTCACTTGTGTTCTCTGTCTCTCTCCTCCTCTCTATCCTTTCATCCCCCTTTCCCTCCCACCAAAATTGTAATATCTGGAACTGGCTTTAGAGCAAAAAGGGGAACTAGTTAAAGTGTTTATGTTAGTAGCTGAAAATTTGGCTTTACATAAAGAGTACTTCTTTAAGTAAAACAATAATATGAAAGAATAACATATTCAGTATTTCAAAATGTTCCTGTTTCAAAACCCAAACAAAAGTCTCTGAACATTCAACTTTCATAGTTCTGTTTTCACCAGACACTGGAAAACATTGAAACCACACCAATCCCTCAGAAATGTGTTCCTAACCACAACTCCATGTAGGCAGACAAACAGAATTTAGGTCAGTTCCTGGAAAAGAAGGGCTTAGGAGTCACATTTAACTACTTCATGTCTTTGTTCATTTGTTCTCCGTCTGTTTCTCTTCTTCTTCAGAGGTCACGAAGGTCACAATGTCAGTTCTCTTCCCACCTCTGCTCTGATTGTACGTCTAGGTTCTCATTGGTCTGCCTGATTTTCTGGAGACCTTCCTCTGGCTCCTAATCCCTTCCCAACTATGTCCAGAAAAAAATTGGGTCTCCTAGGTTCTTTCCATGATGACCCAATTCAAGCTGAGACAGAGGCTATTAAGTGGACAAACTGTTCCCTCTGTGTTGTATTTTGGGAACTCTTCTCCCATTGTTCCCAGTTCTGGGTGCTCTCTGCTGTAAGTGCCCCATTCTAGAGGCTGATGCCTTGTTCCAGCACAGCCAGCCTGCGGTGCAAGGGAGGTTGAGGTCCAGCCTCTTGGTTTGTGTGTGGCTGTCACTTTAGTGGGTGGAGCTCAGGTCAAGACCTGCCACGTGGATGGGACAGGCAGAGACGCCCAGCAGGCTGTAGACTGAAAGAAGAAATTAGAATGCTGACAGAAGCAAAAAGGAAGGTCCAGATGACTTCGTTCTTCCAAGCTCAGTGCCTTACTGCGTCTTACGTGTGTTTTCCATGAGCTATCCTTGAAGCTGTTCAATCAGTATCTCCCTCTAATTACTAGTCTTTTCAAGCCTAAGTGAGCTCCCAAACTGGTTCCTATTACATGACACAAAATTGCTCCCAGAAATGTTTCACTTTAATGGATTATTAAAAAATAAATTATGTTAATTCCTGGGGGGTTGTGAATGATGCAGTAATTTTTATTTTTAAATTTTTGTTTATTTTTGTTTTTTTATGTATTAATTTTTATATTTTGAAAGTTATATGCTAGAGAAGTGTTGTGCAATAGCTATATAATGTGAACCATATATGTAATTTTAAGTTATCTAGTAGCTAAATTTCAAAAAGTAAAAAGAAACAGGGTTAAATTAATATTATAATATATTTTATTTAACCCACAATATCCAAGATATTATCATTTCAATATGCAATCAATAAAAAAAGTTAATGAGATATTTCGAATTCTTTTTTTCTTACAAACTCTTCAAAATTTTGGGTATTTCTACTTGGCAATGAGAAAGAATGAAATATGGCCTTTTGTAGCAACGTGGATGGAACTGGAGAGTGTTATGCTAAGTGAAATAAATCATACAGAGAAAGACAGATACCATATGTTTTCACTGTATGTGGATCCTGAGAAACTTAACAGAAGACCATGGGGGAGGGGAAGGAAAAAAAAAGTTAGAGAGAGAGCCAGATCATAAGAGACTCTTAAAAACTGAGAATAAACTGAGGGTTGATGGGGAGTGGGAGGGAGGGGTGGGTGGGTGATGGGCATTGAGGAGGGCACCTGTTGGGATGAGCACTGGGTGTTGTATGGTAACCAATTTGATGATAAATTTGATATTTAAAAAGTTTTTTTTTTTTTTGGGTATTTCACTCATACAGCACATCTCAGTTTCGACCAGCTGTATTTCACACGCACAACAGCCACACGTCGTTTGTAGCTATTGGATGGTTCTGGTGGCTTTCCCAAACAGGAATGACTTTAACAGTGAGAATCTAAAATGCCATAGTGAACTGATAGACACTGTTTCAAGGGAAGTAGGGCCCAAGGGTAATCTTCTTATGATACCATAGTGCAAAGGAAGATACCTCTACTCCTTCATAAGGTGGGCTCTCTAATGAGAGGAGCCTTCCAAAACTTCTGGATAGACAGAAGAGTACTCATTATTGGCTGGAAAATTATCAATTGCATTTCTATTATCTACGACTATGCTAAGACCTGAAGTTATAAAACCGGCAACATTTTCCAGGTTGATGGACATTACTGTCTCTTGAGGGAGAGAAGCACTTGTCAGAATCATGCAGACATAAATGTTATGGAGGAAAGGAAGTCAGAGTGATGACAGCAGATCCTTTGACTTGATCTAGGCTGGAGTTGGGGAAACCTTCCTTGGGGCAAAGATGTTTGGGCTGAGATCTGAAAGGCGTATAGGTGCTTACAGACCACAAGGAGAGGGAACCATCCCAGGAGAAGAGAGTACAGGTGCAAAGGCTGCAGGAGCCTGGCACATTCTGGGGACAGAGAGAACACCTCCAGGCCTGAAGTGTGGGGTGGTGAGGGTGGTGCAGTGTGGGGCAGAGAGGTGGGCAAGGGCCAGATCATACATGTTGTGTTAGACCAGGTTACAGTTTTTTGCCTTTATCCTAAGAGCAATGAGAAATCGTTGCTGGATTTTAAGCAAGGGACATGATGTAATCAGATTCTGGTTTTGAGAAGTCATTCCGATTATACTGTGGAAAGTGCCCTGAGGATGGCAAAAAGGTGTCTTTGGGGAGACCACACAGGATGCTAGTGCAGGAATCCCAACAGGAGACCACGGGGTCACACATCCCAGGAGTGGCAATCGAAATGCAGAGATATGTCAGGTAGGTTAGAGACAGATCTTTGTAGAGGGGATTAGGGGAAGCTTCCAAACATTGCACCAAGATGAGCATAAAGGAGACCAGCCTCTGAGAGAAGATCATGTAGAGTTTAGGGGTCCAAGAGACAGGCAAGGTGAAAATGTCAGGTAGCTGGTTAGATATAAGAGTCTAGAGCTCAGAAGAAAGGTTAACACTGAAGATGATTTTGAAATCATCTGTGCATACTCCATTCTTTGGTCTACATGGTTTCTGTCACTAGAATGTAAAAACAGGACTGAGTCTTTTCTTTCTTTCTTTTTTATTAGACACTATTTGTTACTTAGAGCAGCTTTAGGTTCATGAAAAAAATTGAACAGAAAGGACAGAGACTTCCTGTACATACCCTACCCCCTCAACACACACAGCCTTCCTACTATCAAATTCCTGAATTTGAGCGGTACCTTTGTTATAACCACTGAATCAACAGATACATCATTATCACCCAAGTATATACTTTGTATTAGGATTCACTCTTGGCATTGTATATTTTGGGGGCTTTGACAAATGTATAATGACATGTATCCACCATCACAGTATCATACAGAGTAGTTTCACTGCCCTAAAAACCCTGTGTGCTCTACCTGACCTATTCATCCTTCCCTCTACCCAACTCCTGGCAACCACTGGTATTTTTTCTGTCTTCATAGTTTTAGCGTTAGCAGAATGTCATATAGTTGGAAGCATATAGTGTGTGTAGCCTCTTCAGATTGGCTTCTTTCACTTTTAGCAACATGCATTTAAGATTCCTCCATGTCTCTTTATGGCTTGGGAGATCATTTCTTTTTAGTGCTGACTAATATTCCATCGTCTGGATGTACCAAAGTTCATTTACCTATTCACCTACTGCAGGCATCTTGGTTGCTTCCAAATTTTGGCAATTATGAATAAGGCTGCTATAATACCCATGTGCAGATTTTTGTGTGGGCGTGTTTTCAACGCCTTTGGGCAAATGCTAAGGAGCACAATTGTTGGATCATATGGTAAGAGTATGCTTCGTTTTATAAGAAACCACCGACTGTCTTCCAAAGTGGCTGAATTTTCACCAGCAATGAATGAGAGTTCCTCTTGCTCCACATGCTTGCCCACATTTGGTGTTGACAGTATTTCAAATTTTAGCTGGTATTTTTAGTGGTATCTAATTGTTGATTTAATTTGCAATTCCTGATAATGTACGATGTTGAGAATCCTTTCGTATGCCTCTTTGCCCTCTGTATATCTTCTTTGGTAAGGATTCTGTTCAGGTCTTTTACCCATTTATAAATTAGGTTGTTCATTTTCTGTTGAGTGTTATGGGTTCTTTTTTGTTCTATTTTGCTCACCATTGTATACCCAGTGCCTAGGATTATACTTAGTAAGAGTTGAGTAAACGTACATTAACTGAATGAAGAAGTAGAAGCAAAATGGCAGGTAATTCAAGTTGTGAATAGAGATTAGTTATTGAAATAGACAGTATAAGAATGAAATGAGAAGAGACTATCTAGGACCAAGATTTTGAGGATTTCACTAATTTAATGTCTGGATAGAAGAGACTAATCAAATGACCATAGATCATAAGGAAAGGGGCTCAACATCATTAGTTATTGGAGAAATGCAGATTAAAACCACCATGAAATACTACCACATATTCATCATCATGGTTAAAAATCTTGAAAGGGCTAGAAATATCAAGTATTGGTAGGGACGTAGAGCAACTGGAATGCTTCTAGGGCAACTGTAAATTCAAACAACCAACTTGGACAACAAGAATGCTCTAACTCCACTTGGGGGAATGTGAATTCATACAATCAACTTGGGAAACTGGTGACACCAACCAAAGTTGAATGTATTCATATTTTATGACCTAGCATTTCGAAACATTGTTTGGTGTGTATCCAACAGGCTGATACGTTGGACTTTATGATTCTATTTATATAAAATTCAAAAACAGGCAAAACAAACCTATTGCATTAAAAGCCAGTAAGTCATTACCTTTGGAGAGAGGTAGTTATTTGGAGGGGGATCAAAGTGGAGATGATTCTAAGGTTCTGGTATTTCCTGAACAGGGTGTTGGTTATATGAATGTGCTCAATGTGTGGTGATTCATAAGAGTGTTCACTTCATAGACTGTGAGCTTTTTCTGTATGCATGTTTTTGCCCTAATAAATTAAAACATGTATTTAGAAAGAAAAAGATAAATCTGTTTGGAGTCTTCCAAAAGGAAGTAGTAAAGCTCTTTGTCCATCTCTTCAGTGCCCCAAAGAGTGTGAGTCTCTGAGGCATTATAAGAGCAAAGGAAACTACTAATAAAAAACTTGTCAGACATTTAAAATGTTGATGTTTTAACTCGGAACATAAAACTGTTGTGAGGAGAAAACTTAATTGATGGTCATGGACTGATAGAAATATTTCAGAAATGGTCTAGGATATTTATCGGGTCATGAGTGAAAACACTTGGGCCTCCAAACTGTGTTCTACTGTTGGTTCTCATCAACGTAAATTTTGTCAGCCAGGACAATAACACATAAATGAAATAATTTATTTTCCTGGACACTTAACTCTGGTTTTTATAAATTGCTTGTTGTTGATGCATATTGAAGTCATGAGTTGCTCTCAGCTGAGCTTGTGGTAATTGCTCAGAAATGCGGTGATGGTTTCTACCACTGAAACAGAGTTGAACACGGAAAGTTGTCCATAGAGTTTGTTAGTTTCTCATGAGCCCTCACTTACGCCCTGGATAGAGGTCACTCAGTGATTGTCAGCACCTGGAATTGTGGAATTGGGGTAAAACAATCAAAGCCTACACCAGGAAGAAGGAATTTGGTAGCGTTAAGACAACACCAGAATGCTGTTCAGAAGACATTGTACCTCAGTCTTGCTACTTACTGAGTGACTATGGATAATTACTAATTATACTTTCTACAGCTCAGTGTTCTCAACTATCCACGGGGACGATTCATGGGCTTGCTAGGAGGGATAATGACCTCCTATTTGAAAGCATTTAGCATGTGATGGGTGCTCAACTCAATGGCACCCTTGTTTCTTTCATGATAACTGAGAAGTAAGGAAAAAACACATGTTATAGTCGTATTTTTTTTCAGAAAACAAACTTTGTGTTAACAGAGCTGTTGAATATATAATGTATTCCATTATGTAATCTGATGAAAAGTGCTTCAGCCTCACAGGATCTTGGTTCAAATCTTGCCTGCCATTTGCTAAATATCACCTTAAATATCACCTTAAGTAAGTTACTTACAGTATCTGAAATTTAGTTTTCTCATCACAAAACAGCAAATTGTTACTAGTTTTCTCACCAGCTACTGTGAGGGTTAGTGTTGATGTATGTACTAATCAGGGGTCTTTGTTTGCAAGTGAAACTCAACCACACCTCACCCAAACCAGAGAGGATTTATTGGCTCTTGTTGCCGGGGTCAGTCAAAGCAGAGGTGATCTGGTCTTGGGGATGACTGCAACCTTGGACTTAGACACTTTAAGTCCCTCTGTCTCTTGGATCAATATTGGCACTTCTAATACTTCTAAAACAGATACCAAGAAAGGGACCCAATCCTGGCTTAAAATCTTAATTATAAATGCTGTCTCCTTTGAGAATTTTCGTGGCCCCCTGACCATGTTTTGCAAAAGTAAAATTTGTGACCTTGTGCCACCTCTCTTTTCTTCCACGGCAGGTGTTGGCATGGCCATCACAGCTCTTTCCCAGCTCTCTGAAATGAGAGAAATTGAAACAACCTTGAGCTTTCTTGGACTGACCTGGATTTCGCAATTCTTTGTCACCTAACAGTGAGTTCTTTTTCAAAAGATGCATTGCTGAGAGACTAAGATAAGGGGTACACTTGGTATTGGAGATTGGCCATCAATCCCAAGGCTTTTAGTCATGTTCTCACCCTTCTGCAGATAAATACAAGTCAACCTGTTCATTTTTCTTTATGCATACTGGGAAAAAATATATATACATGTGTATATATTCACCTGTTACTTATAAATGCATATTGAATACTTTTTCCATGGGCTCATCAAAATCCCTGAAACTCTTGTTTATCTTTATTAACCCCTATTTTTCCTTGTAGTATATCATGATATTCAAAAGCAAGCTTTGAGTCTAGGGAAAATGTGACTTCAGTCCTGGTTTCATCACTGACCATCTGATATTTCAGGTTAACCTCTCATTTAGGTTTGGTTTCCCTAAAGAATTATCTCATATACTGTCTGATTCACTCCAACAGTGCTATGGGGTATTATTACACACAATTTACATACAGACATCTGATGAGTATATGCTTGCTAATTATTTTTGGTTTTTATTTATATGTTCATTCTGGCCACAACCTTACTCTTCCAAAGAAGCAGATGTCCCAAACTCCCATAAGAAACCAACAATATGTAAAAGAACAAAGCACAGGCTGCCACCACAAAATATCACAGACTAGGTCCTGGTTCAAACAACAGAAATTTATTTTTTTCACAGTCCTGGAGGCTGGAAATGATACCAGCGTTTGGCCAATTCAATTTCTGGTGAGGGCTCTCATCCTGGCTTGCAGACAACCCCCTGCCTGCTGCATCCTCCCATATCCTTCCTTCAGAGCATTCTGGCAGAGAGACAGAGAGAGACAGACAGAGAGAGAGAGCGTGAGCATCCTCTCTGATGTCTCTTCTTGGAAAGACAATCATCCTATCAGATCAGGGCCCTACCTTTATGACTTTATTTAACCATCATTATCCTTTCTATCAGCCCTATCTCTGAATACAGTCTCACTGGGGGTAGGGCTTCAACACACAAATTTGGAGGGGGGGGGTTGGACAAAATTCAGTCCATAGCACAAATCAAAATTAACCCCAAACTGAATATAAACAGAAACAACCAAACCTAACTGTACATCAAATTACACAACCACACAGAGAAAGCAATGGATGCCATTAACTACAACTATGTGTGCTGTATAATCTTAGTGGATTTGAGGACAAAAAGATCTACAGAGAAAACATGAATAGGCTTCGTAGGTCTGTTGTAGGAAGTGGTATTGGTTTAGCGATGCTGGAACTATTTTCTCTACATTGTAGGATAGACATGTTTTGTATTATTGGGAACCAGGGTTCTCACTGAAGGGAAGAGGAAACACTAAGTCATGGTGGCGGGGTGAGAAAGAAGGGCTGTAGTTGTATTAGGATGAACTCAGGTTTGTTTGTTCGTTTAACCTAATTCATTGAAAGGGCCTATATGCTCTTTTCAATATCACTTAAACATTTAGCACCAAAATCTTGGTGTTTAAAAGATCGGGGATCATTAGAGAAATAGCCGACTGCAGGGCTGGGGCAGGAAAAGCGAAAGGTGAATCTGAAACCCTCACGGTGTCAGATTACTTATTAAATACAGAGGGAAAAGCTACATTTACAATGGAGAAAGCGGTGGATACCATCTTAACTGAATTAAGATCCTTAGTAATGGGACACATTTACAACTGAGCCCCCTGCTCTGAGGCAATGGGAAGAATGCAGCACCTTCTGTGTAGTATTCTCGCCAAAATGTTTAACCCGCATCTAATTAAGGGAAAACAATCAGATGAGTCCACAACATAGAAGACATTTTACAAGACAACTCGCTTTTGAAAAATGTCAAAAATCTCGAAAGGTAGAACAAGGCATGAAACTGTGGTTTGTATATTCTATATTAGTTAATTACAGTGACAAATTATTATAACAATCTATTAGTGTAACAGTATTATTTTTATTAAATTTTTTTATGTTTACTTATATTTGAGAGAGAGAGTGTGAGTGGGAGAGGGGCAGAGAGAGAGAGAGAAGGAGACAGAATCTGAAGCAGGCTCCGCACGGTCAGCACAGAGCCCAATGTGGGGCTCGAACTCACCAACTGTGAGATCATGACCTGAGCTGAAGTCAGACGCTTAATCGACTGAGCCACCCAGGCACCCAACAATATATTAATAAATCGCTTATCGAAGTTAAATATCTTGAGAATGATAATGTTATTGTAGTTTTATATGAGAATGTTTTTGTTCTTGGGAGATACCTGCGAAAGTGCTTAGGGGTGAAATGTCATGATTACCCTAATTTACTTACGAATAGTCAGCCAGAAAAAAAAAAGTTTTTTTATATAATACAGTAAAAGAGAGACAGAAAGTAAATGTGGCAAATGTTATCAGTTTGTGAAACTAAGTGAAGGGTATCTGAATAATTTGTTCAACTCTTTTAACATTTTGGTAGGTCTGAAAATTTTCAAAATGGAAAGTTTGAGGCAAAGCTCCAATGCCTATTCCAGTGTAACACTATAAATTTCTCCATTTGGCAGCAGCTGCTTGGCTAGAACATTCAGGCAAGGCAAGAGAGGTTCTAGAGGGAGACCCTGATGCTATCCTACATTAGGTGTTAAGACAGATCGCAAGGTTAATTGGAAATAAAGTGTAACCCTAGAGTCTAGAATCCGTGGTTGGAAGGGGGCTTAAGGTCATACAGTTCATATATGAATAAGTCATGGCGGAGGTGAGAAAGAAGACAGAGTAGTTCCAGGCTCTTGGATTCCATGAAGAAATATAAACACACACACACACACACACACACACACAGAAGAACAAAACAAAAAAATGGGGGAACTGATGTAATGTCGCTAGCTCCATGTTTTGTCTATGAAGAGTGACATAAAAAATTAAAAACTCATCCATTATTCCATCTGTTCTCATACTTGTGTCATTACACATGCCATGTTAGTGAAATAATGACCTCAAGGAAAAAGGCGGTCTATGAGTTCAGGGTGAAAATTTTTTAAAAACCGGCTGCGTTCGGCCGTGTGAACTCACACAGTGTTCTTGTTCACAGTGGACAAGCCAAGATGCTTGTTGTAAGTTGCTAGGTAGCCACTGGGGACCATTATGGAGTCCCACCACCCTCCCAGGAGGGAGTCGCACCTGCCAGCTGGCTTTGCTTGGAGCCTCTGAGAGAGACGAGAAGACTGTCAAATCCTCGCTCAGAACGTACTCAGACACCTCTCTGAGAGTTGTCTCTCCTATGGACCAACTGAAATGGGTCACTCTGTGGTTTCTACTCCTTGACTGCTGCTTTGCCATCTGGAGGATGTCAGGATTTAGCCAGCTCAGTTTTTGCCCTCAAATGAGGTAAGGTATAAATCCCAAAAGAAATAAACTGGGCACCCATCTGTCCCCCTCTTTTCGAATACGCTTGTGATATTTGGAGGTGGCTGTCTTGTCTTAATTCATCTCTAGTTGTAACGCACCAGTCTTTCAGATATCCTTCTTAAGCAATAGGTCGGTTACTTGATATTTCACTATTTCTTGAGCTTCCACTGGTTGGTAGGACTGGTGTCGTGCCCGTGTGTCTGGGGTCCTGCGAGTCTCCTTCCTAGACTAGTAATGGGCGCCTGGGTTGCCCTCCTGGGACACCAGAGTCTTGACTGGGATTGTCATTCAGGGTTGGGTTTGCCTGGAAGGATCTGTCTTAACTGAATTTCTTTGGGGTATGAGAAACGGAACCTCATTTCCCACTCACTTGAGTGAGGAAGGGGAATATATTAGGTTTCATGGGTATTTCAGAAATCCAAGGCAGTGAATGTGGATAACCTCATTCAAGCCCAACCTGGAGGGCTGAGTGGAACAGCTTTTTCATAGACTCTCTCTCCCCCTTGAAACATGGTCAAAGCCCATTTGTCTCTCTACAAATTGGCCTCACGCCCTCTTCAACTTCATGCATGTGGCTCATGTTATCTCACCTGGGTTTATATCACCTTTATTCCAGCTGCACGCAGACACTGAATAGAACCTCAGAGCATCAGTTCCAAATTCCGGTGAGAAGAATTTCATTGGCCTGTTTTCAATCAGATATCCACCCGTGCCCACCTGGGGTCAGATCAGTGGCCAGAAGTTGGGTGGGTAGTAAAACCATAGCTGCCTGGCCCTCCCATCCTCCCAATTCCCCACTGATTTCTGGTGGAAGGAACATTCCTCAGAGGAAAGTGTCTTTCTAAACTGGGTGGAATTTCTAAAAAAGCATCTGCTGTGGGCTCCTTTAATTCAGTTAAGATTTTTTGTAAACATAGCAGTAGGAATGAGCGAGGAAAACTAAACTCCTTTCTGAAGGAGCTGTGTTGAGTTTGCCATCAGTTAACTCAAACATGAATAGTGTAAATAATCTATTATTCTCTCGCCGGTCATGGTTGGGAGAATGAGGTCTGTCCCGTCTCGTCCTGTTTATCTTGAACTTTTCTCCTGCTTGCCTAATGTCTGCTGTGGTATAATGTGCCAGTCTCTGCTGACATGGGCCACGGCGTAGGATTTTTTTAAAGACACATCTTAGGGCTTTCACTCTTCTGCAGATTGGTGGAAGTCTGTCATATATAACTTGGGACCAACCCTTCCAGCTACAATGTACAATGGAAAGTATAGGACATTGCCAGGCCTGTCCTTGGGAGCTCATGCCTGGCATCTCAGCCAGAGACAACCTTCAAAATCATCTTCTCCAACCTCCTTCTCAGTGTTTCCATAAAATAAATGGCACAGCGAGGTCTGGGAATGGAGGGATGACTACAACATAGTATAAAAAGTGAGAAGTCCTCTCAAGGAGGTATGATAAGGTCCAATGGGAAGTAAGAGAGGAGAGAAAGCTAAAGTTTCAAGGCCACAGCGTATGAACTAGACTTGAGGACTGGTGTGATGTAGACCAAACGGTTCTTAAATTTTAGGTGCATCTGAATCACCTGGAGGGCTTGTTGAAACACAGAATTGGGGCTCTGAGTTAGTATGAAAGTTTCCCGGGTAATGCCTTGCTCCAGGGCAGGGCAGGGCTCCATGCTTTGAGAACCATGGACTCAGAGATACAGAGACTGGGGCTTAGGCAGAGGCACAGAGGCCAATAAGTGGTGGGGGCTGGTACAGGTAAGAGGGGCAGACAGGGTTTTGTAGAAAAGTGAATGCCATGTGAGGAAGCTCAGATTTTATTTGGTTAGGCAAGGGGGAGCCATACCAGAATTTTGAGCCAAAGAGTCTTATTTATTTATTTATTTATTTATTTATAAAAATAAAGTGTATTTATTTACTTTGAGAGAGAGGCAGAGAGAGAGAGAGAGAGAGAGGGAGAGAGAGAGAGAATCCCAAGCAGGCTCCGCACTGCCAGCGTGGGGCCTGATACGAGGCTTGAATCATGATCCACGAGATCATGACCTGAGCTGAAACCAAGAGTTGGATGCTCAATCGACTGAGCCCCCCAGGCGCCCCCAAAGCGTCAAATTTAAAACAGTATCACATAAACAGGAATGAAGTGCTGACGCACGGTCCAACACGGATGGACCTTGAAGACTTTATGCTAAGGGAAGGAAGCTGGTCACAAAGGATCATGTATTGTATGATACCATTTGTGAAATATCTAGAGTCGGCACATCCATAGAGACAGAAAATAGATCAGTGAATGCCACGGGCTGTGGAGAGGGGGCTGTGGACCATGGCTACTTGATGGGTATAAGGTGTCTTTCTGCGGTGATGAAAATGTTCTGGAACTGGATAGTGGTGATAGTTGCACAGCATTGTGAAGGCACTAAATGTCACTGATGGTAAATTTTATGTTCTGTGTATTTCACTTTATAATAAAAAAACGCCCAGCATCATATTTCTTACAAAACTATTACAGATGTAATGCTAATAGGTAGAACAGCACAAAACTGTGTATGTAGAATGGTTGCAACCATTTCAAGATGCAACATTACCTATAGAAAAAAGATCAGAAATAACTCACCATTAACTGGGCGTATGTGTGTGTGTTTTGGATGGTGAAAATAATGTGTGATTTCTCCCTTGTCAGAGCATTTCTTAATTTTCAATAAATAACCAGATATTAATTATCTAATTAGAAAAATGTTTTAGAAGGGGAGGAAAAGGAAGGTACCAGCTCTAGGATAACTTCGCTAAGAATATCTGAGCGTTATCGGCAAAGGCACGATGGAGCGTGAGCTTTGGGACAGATGTGTGTCCCAGACGCTGGGAGGGCACCAGAATGAAGAAATAAGCCGTCCCAGGCAGAAGTGGTAACTGTCCACCACGCACCAGAGAGCACTGAGGTTTCTGTACAGGCCTCCTCCTTGGCATTCAGTCTTTTCTCCTACTTCTCTTTGGTTTTCTTCCTTCGTTCAGCTGTCAGCATGTCTCATCCATTCCTGTTCATTCATTCATTTTTCTCAACAAATGTTTGTTAAGCATCTACTGTGTGCCTCTAATACATTATCCAAGTAGTTAAGTTGTGAGCACTCAGTCCTTTTTTTTTTTTTGCAAGCACGGTCTTGTTATACTGGCCAGTGGGGTCTTCTTTACCACTGCAGAGTTTTATATTGCTTTTCTCTTCCATTTTCTAAACCAAACTGTTTTCTATTCCTGGTCCTGGGTGCAACCCTCTCTCTCAATTCCCCTGGATAGTGAGGAAGTAATGCCTTTTCTGTTCCACTTCTCAGATCGTGCCCTTGACTCAGGCTGGCTATTGCAATCCAGACGAGGTTCTGGACATCCTGATGGCATGGTCAGTAAAATCTTCCCCAAGTGGTGCCTTCTCCTCCTTGAGTCCAACACTCCCACGGAAGAGCCCTGCTACTTTATTCTGAGCTGGCATATTTAGCTCTGACTCATCTCTGCTTCTCCACAAGCTTCTCTCTACTTTTGCCACTTCTTGGTCACTAGTTTAAACCTTATAGCCTTAAAGGCCATGCCTTTTCTGTGTTAGACCTGGATCTATTATCTCCACTTTTAATTTTAATTTATTTATTTTTATTTTTTTATTAAAAAAATTTTTTTTTCAACGTTTATTTATTTTGGGGACAGAGAGAGACAGAGCATGAACGGGGGAGGGGCAGAGAGAGAGGGAGACACAGAATCGGAAACAGGCTCCAGGCTCTGAGCCATCAGCCCAGAGCCTGACGTGGGGCTTGAACTCACGGACCGCGAGATCGTGACCTGGCTGAAGTCGGACGCTTAACCGACTGCGCCACCCAGGCGCCCCAATTTTTTAAATGTTTATTTTATTTATTCTTGAGAGAGAGAGAGAGGGAGAGAGAGGAAGGGAGGGGCAGAGCGAGAGGGAGACAGAATCCCAAGCACTAACAGTGCAGAGCCTGACGCGGGGCTTGAACTCACAAACTGTGAGATCATGACCTGAGCTGAAACCAACAGTCGGATGCTTAACTGACTGAGCCACCCATGCGTCCCTTTTATTTTTAGTTTTAAATTATCATGGCCCTCTCCTCACAGCATTGGTGTGGGCCAAACCTACATTTATGTTCACAAATTCCCATGCTGTGGCCACAGCCATAGAGCTTTGAGAAGTAGTCTATTTCTTCAAAGGGTCATGGTCAGAGGCAAGTTCAGACTGTGGGGTTCTTGATGTCTCCTCATTGACCTTTTGCAACTCTAGCTCCTGGCCACACAGTGGGTGCTAGTTAATATTTGGGGGAACATAATCAGGACCAGTATGTAGGAAAAAATCAGTCAAGTATAGTGTTAGGGTATTAGGGTTCACTAGAGAAACAAAACCAAACTGATAGGATGTGTATTATACACACACACACACACACACACACACACACATATATGAAGAGATTTATTTTAAGGAATTGACTCATGTGATTCTGGGGGCTGGTGAGTCCAAAATCTGTAGGGTAGGCTAGCTGGCTGAAGACTCAGGGAACAGTCAAAACAGTTCAAGTCTGAAGGCTATCTGTTAGCAGAATTCCCTTGTCCTCTGGGGAGGTTGGTCTTTTTCTGTAACGGCCTTCAACTGATTGGATGAGTCCTACCCACATTATGGAGGGTAATCTGCCTTACTCAAAGTCCACTCATTTAAATGTTAATCTCATCTAAAAATATTTCCACAGAAACATCTAGAATAATGTTTGACCAAATATCTGGGTAGTACGAGCTAGCCAAGTTAACACGTGAAGTTCACCGTTATAAATATTGTTGGGTTTATTGTTTGCTCTTTAGGTAAGAACTCTAGGGCGTCAAGAATAATACTGTGAGTGGAAAATGCTGTGTTTTGTAGCTAGGATCTCATGTGTTCAACAAATATTTATTATTTTTACTCTCTGGGAGAGACTCTTTAGCCCTGAAGAGATTACCAAAATGTTCAGAATGCTATCCTGGACCTCTAGGAGCTTCCAGACAACAGGGAGGAATGGGATCTGTTCAGACAGCAGTGTGTGTCCGTGTGTGTATGTGTGTGTGTGTGTGTGTGTGTGTGTGTGTGTGTGTGTGTGTGAAAATGCCAGCCAGCACTGACTGTCTCATCTTTGCAGCAAACTCTGTATTCTCTGTATCTAGCTTAGATATTTTGCTTTCTATTCCGCTCATCATTTTTACCTGCATATCTCTGGCAATGCCTCAAACTAGAAACCAAGTAAAGGGCTCCCTAAATAGTAATGATGTCTGGGCTTGAATCCTGGATGTGGCCATAGAGGCAGACCTTTACAGAGACCTCTTTGCCTCAGTTTCCAGAACAACTGCACCTTCCTCTAGGCAAGGGGACAGTGGCATAATTGATAAAAGATACTTGGCAACGTGGTACCTGGCACGTAGCTAGCAATGAACACTCGATTAGTGTTCGCTCTTGTTGTTAAGAGTCCTCTTCCCTTCGAGGTTGTCATATTCAAAAGAGGAGAGAATTCCCAGTTATTCTGACCTAAACCTCCTAGGTCCTTTCCACCACTCCTTATCTTCTATCTGCCAGTGTCGTATATTTGGCAAAGAGCAGAGAACGTTCAGATTCTGGATCCCCCTTCTCACCAGAACCTAAAAGTAAGCTTCATACAGCTATAAATCTGCTCATGGAGAGTAGAGGAGAAAATACACAGATATTGCACCAGAGAAAAGATGTGCGAAGGCACCCACCTGACAGAATGGCTGGGAGGATATAAATGTCGAATCACTACATTGCACACCTGAAACTAATGTAATATTGTTTATCAACTATACCTCAATTAAAAATAAAAAAAGGAAGAAGAAATGCATGATTCCAAAAAGGTCAAGCCAGCTTACAGTCTGAAAACCCCGAATGACCATTTGGCTTTCTACCCCACTCACAGCAGCATGGAGTTTTAGGTTTTGTGACTATGCTAACTTGATAAGTAGAAAATAGTTTCTCAATGGTTAATCTTTACTTGTGAAATTGAACATTTGGTTTGTCTATGTGCTTCCTACTTGTGTCTGCTCATTTTTTGTAAAGAAGAGTTTTCTAGACCAGTTTTAGGTTCACAGCCAAGTCGTGCGAAAGGTACAGTAGCATCTCCTTACCCATGGGGGACACATTCCAAGACCCCCAGTGGATGCCTGAAACCACAGATAGAACTGAATCCTGTCTTTATTATGTTTTCTCCTACATACACATACCTATTGTAGAGTTTGATTTATAAATTAGGCAGAGTAAGAGATTAACAACGACTAATAATGAAATAGAACAATTATGATAATATACTATAATAAAAGTGTGAATATGGTCTCTCTCTCTCTCAAAATCTTATTGCACTGTACTCCCCCTTCATGATGTGAGATGATAAAATGCCTATGTGATGAGATGAAGTGAGGTGAATGACTTAGTCATTGTGACATAGCTTTAGGCCACTACTGATCTTTGGATGATACATCAGAAGGAGGATCATCTGCTTCTGGACCACAGTTGATCATAGGTAACTGGAACCTCAGAGAACAAAACCATGAGTAAGGGTGGGGGGGACTGCTGTTCAGAGATTTCCCATATACCTACACAGGCATAGCTTCTCCTATTATAAAAATCTCTCACCAGAGAGTACGATTGTTAAAATTAATAACCTAGATAACCATCATAATCACCCAGAGACCATAGTTTACATTAGGGTTCACTCTTACTGTTGTATATTCTATGGGTTTGGACAAATGTATAATGACACGTATCCCTCATTACATTATCATACAAAGTATTTTCACTCTTAAAAATCCCTGCGCTCCATTCAGTCATCTCTTCTCCCAACCCCTAACCCTTAGGAACCACTGATCTTTTTATACCCTCCATAGTTTTGCATTTCCAGGATGTCATATAGTTGGAATCATGCAGTGTGTAGCCTTTTCAGACTGACTTCTTTCACCTAGTAATACGCATTTAATGTTTCACCGTGTCTTTTATGCCTTGATAGCCCATTTCTGTTTAGCAGCGAATATCATCCCGTTGTCTGGATGTACCGCAGTTTATCCACTCACCTCCTGAAAGACATCTTGATTGCTTCCAACTTTTGGCAATTATGAATAAAGCTGCATGATTTTGGGTTATATGGTGAGAATATGTTTAGTTTTATAGGAAACTGCCAAACAGTCTTCCAAAGTGGTTGTACCATTTTGAATTCCCACCAGCAACGACTGAGAGTTCCTGTCGCTCCACATCTTCAAGAGCTTTTGGTGTTGTCAGTGTTCTGGATTTTTGTAATTCTCATAGGTAGAGTAGTAGTGCCATACAATCCATTAATTTGTTGTTCTAGCACCATCTGTTGAAAAGACTATCTTTGCTTCATTTTATTACCTGTGCTCCTTTGTCAAACAAAGATCAGTGACTATATTTATGGGGGTTTATTTCCGGGTTCTTTATTCTGTTCCATTGATCTATTTGCCTACTGTTTCATCAATACCATACTGTTTTGATTACTATAGCTTTACAGTAAGCCTTAAAGTTGAGTAGTGTCAGTCTTCCAAATTAATTCTTCTCCTTTATTTATTTATTTAAAAATTTTTCTTTTTAGTATTTATTTATTTTTGAGAGAGACAGAGACAGAATGTGAGTGGGTTAGGGTCAGAGAGAGGGAGACACAGAATCCAAAGCAGGCTCCAGGCTCTGAGCTGTCAGCATAGAGCCTGATGCGGGGCTCAAACTCACGGGCTGTGAGATCACAACCTGAGCCAAAGTCAGACACTCAACCAACTGAGCCATCCAGGTGCCCCCTTTTTATTTATTTATTTATTAAAAAAAATTTTTTTTTAAATTCTTTTCCTTTAATATCATGTTGGCTATTCTGGGTCTTTTGCCTCTCCATATAAACTTTAGAATGTTTGCCACATCCATTGTGTTGAATCTATAGATCAATTTGGGAAGAACTGACATCTTGACAAGATTGAGTGTTCCTATCTATGAACATGGAATATCTCTCCATTTATTTAATTTTTCTTTGATTTCATTCATCAGAGCTTTATAGTTTCATATAGATCTTATGCCTATTTTGCTAGGTTTATATCTAAGTATTTCATCTTTTGAGGTAATAATATAAATGACATTGTGTTTTTTTGTTTGTTATGTTTGTTTGTTTGTTTGTTTGTTTGTTTTTTAGCAAGCTCCATGCCTGGAGTGGAGCCCAATGCAGGGCTCTAACTCACAACCTTGAAATCAAGACCTGAGCTGAGATCAAGAGTCAGATGCTTAACCAGCTGAGCCACCCAGGTGCCCCAATGATATTGTGTTATTAATTTCAAATTCCACTTGTTCACTGCTAGCATAAAAGAATGTGACTGACTTTTGTATATCAGCCTTGTATCCTGCAACCTTGGTATAATTGCTTGTTAGTTTCAGGTTTGATTTTATTTATTTATTTATTTATTTATTTATTTATTGGGTCAATTCTTCCAGATTTTCTACATAAACAATAATGTCATCTGACAGGAAAAATTGTTTTATGTCTTTGTTTCCAATCTGTATATTTTAATTTCCTTTTCTTCTTTTATTGCATTAGCACAACCTTCCAGTTTGGTATTGACAAGGAGTGGTGAGAGGGAGTATCTTTGCTTCATACCTAATCTTTGTGTCTGTTCATTTTTTTCTAATGGGGTCTTAGTTTTTTTCTTTCTTTTTGATATACTAATTCTTTTCATATTAAGATCATTAACTGAATCATGTATGTGCCAAATATTCTTTTAAGTTGCAGTTTAAAAAAATTTTTTTTAATGTTTATTTTTGAGACAGAGACAGAGAGACAAAGCCTGTGGGGGGGAAGGACAGAGAGAGAGGAAGACATAAAATCCGAAGCAGGCTCCAGGCTCTGAGCTGTCAGCACCGAGCCCGATGCAGGGCTTGAACCCACACACCGTGAGATCATGACCTGAGCTGCAGTTGGACGCTTAACCAACTGAGCCGCCCTGGTGCCCCTGAAGTTTATTTTTTAATTTCTTCTTTAAATGTTTATTTATTTTTGAGAGAGAGAGAGAGAGAGGCAAGCAGGGGGAGGGGATGAGAGAGAGGGAGACAGAGGATCTCTAGCAGGCTCTGCACTGACAGCAGAGAGCGTGATGTGGGGCCTGAACCTACAAACTGTGAGATCATGATCTGAGCCAAGTCGGATGCTTAAGCCCCTGAGCCACCCAGACACCCTTTCAATTGCAGTTACAAATGATATTTATAATATTTCCTGCATAAAGAAGGAGTTAACTTTTTAAAAAACATTAAAAATTTTTATTTTGAGAGAGAGAAAGAGAGTGAGTGAGCGAAAGTAAGGGAGAAGTGCAAAGGGAGAGAGAGAGAGTGAGAGAGAACCCTAAGCAGGTTCCACACTGAGTGTGGAGCCTGACATGGGGATTGATCCCATGACCTGAGCCGAAATTAAGAGTCAGATGCTAAACCGACTGAGGGACCCAGGTGCCCCAGAAGGAGTTAACTTTTATGTGTCCAAATCTATCAGCTTTTCTTCTTGTGACTTCTGAAAGTAAATCTGCATTTTCCTCTCTCCATTTAGGAGAAATAGAGCCAGAGCCCTCCCACCTCAGCCTCTCCACAGCATACCATCAGATAATTTTGACACACTGTTTTTTTTTTTTTTTTAATTTTTTTTTTTTCAACGTTTATTTATTTTTGGGACAGAGAGAGACAGAGCATGAACGGGGGAGGGGCAGAGAGAGAGGGAGACACAGAATCGGAAACAGGCTCCAGGCTCTGAGCCATCAGCCCAGAGCCCGACGCGGGACTCGAACTCACGGACCGCGAGATCGTGACCTGGCTGAAGTCGGACGCTTAACCGACTGCGCCACCCAGGCACCCCTTGACACACTGTTTTTGAACAACTGCTGACGGCAGAACCAAGAGAGGTGCCATAGACTGAAATTCAGGTGGCCACATGTGGGCAAAGGGAATAATTGTTTGGTCCACTTCCCAGAACGTTTACCTGAGAAAGGCCTTTTTGGCCTCAAAAATCCCTTCCAGCAGAGCTACGATGGGTTGGTTCTGAAGGAAAGTTTTAGTTCAGTAGAAGAAAACAACATTTGAGACATGTGTGCGGGAAGGTATGGAGTGGGCATCAGAAATGAGAGACAAGAGTAAATTATAAACCACCAAAAGGGGGAAAGGGGCCTTACTAGGGGGCTGGAAACAAAGCAATCTTTTCCCATTTCCTGTTTTTAAAAACCTAGTATGTCGTTCGTTTTGCTGTTATTTAGCTGAAGTTATAATTTGCATATTTAAGTCTTCCATGTAAGCAGAGTGCAAATTGGTGAGAGCTTATAGGTAATTTAGATGTTTATGGCTCTGTGTCAAGTGTTGGTGCTGCTTTTTAACCTAGGGTCCTTTCTACATTCAGAGCTGAAAAACGGAGGAAGGAAGTGAGGCTGGTTGGAAGTTAACACTTCCTTTTTAAGGATAACAGCAACCCAGAAACAGTTTCACAGGCTTGGGGAAGGGACTAGGGTGGCCAGCCTGCACATTTTACCTGGGACTGAGGGTTTCCCAGGATGCGAAACTTTCAGGATTAAAACTTGGACGCTCCCATGCAAGCTGGGACGGTTAGTTGCCCAGATCTGCTAGGAACCCCCCTCCCCTCCCACATCTAATGTAACCTTCCCCCAAATAATGCAACAGCCTTTTTTATAACCACCTTTGACAGAGTATGAAACTGCAGGTCTAAGAGATTCAGGAACTTCCTTAAATTCACACAAGCAGGGGATGAAGGAACCTCCATTTAAACCTTGTTCTGTCTGCTCCAGTGCCCTTCCTATGCTACCACTCACTCTCTCATCTACTCACTTAAACATCTTCAGATGTTGGTTTATGACGGGTTCTGTCACATGGGCAAATCAAGGAAATCAGGGAATAACAATGAGTTCAACAACAATAACCACAATAATAGAAACACAATTTGCAAGAGTTCCGATGTGATTGGACCCTTAAGGCAGCTCAGTTAACCGTTAGACTAGGTACTCAGATCTTCTGAGAGGCACTTGAGTTAGGGGATTGTTGGCATTAGGCTCTTCCTAGTCCAAGGCAGTGTTGGGAATTCAGACAGAACAAAGATCTCTGTGTCTATGTCTGTCTGTCTGTCTGTCTGTCACTCTCTCTCTCTCACACACACACACCCCCCTCCTGGTTGACTAGGTTCAAACTCTAGCCATCTTGATCACCTTCCTCCTTACTTGGGGACTAGGTTTCATTATGTTCCAGGTTTGCCGACTCTGGAAATTACACTCATTTTCTTAATCAGAAGAGCAAGAAAAATAAAACAGATGTACTAAACTTCAGGCATTTAACAGCATACTATAAACAGCCTGCTTATTTGTTTGCCCATCTCCATGGTGGGGTCTATGCCCGTGGACGTTCTCTACCTCACTTGGTTCCACGCCCAATGTCTAGCACATAACCAGCATCTACCATTTGCTGAATGGGTATGTAAGCAATTAAAGATAGAAATTCCTGAAGATATAAGAGTTGTTTCCAACATCTAAAATCAGTTTTCTAGTTTGATAACAAATAATGTTAAAGACTCCCCCCACCCCCGCAAAAAAAAGGTCGAACACAGTCTCTTTTAAGAAAAAGTATATCCTAAACTCTACGGTATTACTCTTAGCAATGGCAGCAAAACTTACGTGAATGATGGGAAAAAACAATCCACTGATGGCCTAAGAAATGAAACTGGGTTGGGTGCCTGGGTGGCTCAGTCGGTTGAGTGTTCAGCTCGGGTCATGAGCTCACAGGTTCGTGAGTTTGAGCCCCGCATCAGGCTCTCTCTGTGCTGACAGCTCAGAGCCTGGAGCTTGTTTCGGATGCCGTGTCTCCTTCTCTCTCTTCCTCTCCCTCACTCAAGCCATCTCTGTCTCTCTCAAAATAAAGAAATAAACTTAAAAAAAAAAAAAGAAATGAAACTGGGTTGGGTTGACTGTGGTCTGCATCACTGTAATTATTTCCCAGTTTTACAAGTAAGCAATGAGAGTGAACAGGACTGATTGGGTTATATACTATTTATGGGTTTTGGGAGGTGGTCTCCCCATTGAATCCACTCATTTATTTTTGTTGACGGCGTTAATATATATCTTGTATCTTCTTGTAACCCAACCCTTTCAGCTCATTCAGGGATTGGAAAGACTTTAGAGGCCAATAGGCAGGAGTGTCTGTGAAGTGGCTGGTTAGGGGAGGAGGTGCTCAATGTTGATATAACCAGGAAGGTGTATCTGGAAAATCTAAAAACTACCACTCAACACCAATCCTTTGGTGGAGCCCAACAGAGGCCTCCCTTGTTTTAAGTTAGGGTGATCTACTTGTTCTTGAGCACTCTGGAGTACTCCCATTCTGTTGGTAAAGGGGAAAACGTAGAAAGTGGGTCTTGACCCTCCTTCATCCATTTGTCTGAAGAGCTGACAACTCACTGACTTCTCCAGCTGCTGCCCCTGAACTTCTGAGAGATGCTGCCATCTTTCCCCACCAAGATGAAGACAACAAGAGTTGCGAAGAGAGAACAGTCACTCAGAGAGGAAGTGTATCCTCTTACCTACCAAGCTGGCCCATTCCCGGTGCCTGGGGACTGACCGTTCTCCTCCCTACACATGGAGGCTCCTTCTGTTTTCAGGCATTCCCCGAAACTCAGAATCGCTTTTAGACTGCTTTCTCCTTCTCCAAGTCTGTGGGTGAACTGTGAGCCCCTTTCGCTTCTGCTTTCCTAAAATCCCTGACATCCATGGCTTAGCTGGAGGTTAGCTCCTCAAAATGTCTTTAAGGGGTCTGAATTACAAATAAGAGAGAGGAGCATGTGCTACTTGAAAATATCTAAAACTTGCGGAAGAGAAGAAGGAAGGAAGGGTTAAGAAAATGAGATCTACTTAATGGACACTGCAGACACTAAAGTTCCGTTAAAAGAAAGATGCAATTGTTAAAAACAAGGTTCATAAACACTTAAATTTTTCCTTGATTGGCCCCTGAGCAGGCCAGAATGACTCACCACTGGCCTTGTGAGATCAGCTTGCGGTCTGATGAGCTGCAACACATTTGAATGGCTTATCCTTTTTCACATGCAGCCCCAATTTTGTGTCATGTTATTCCCACAGAAACTTATTTGCTACAAACCTCCCTAGAAGTCTACACAGCATATGATGTAGAGAATATTAGGGCTCAGAGCCCACGGCCAAGAAAGAATTCTTGAGGCATCTTTGATGCAAAAGGGTGGTTTTATTAAAGCATGGGGACAGGACCCGTGGGTAGAAAGAGCTGCACTGGGCTTGTGATGGGTGACTGATTACACACTTTCAAGTTGGGAAGGGGTTGGGGATAGTGTAAGTCTCCAAAGAATTTTGGAAGCAATGTTTCCAGGATCCTGAGGGGGCTAGCTATTGTTAGGAAAAGGTCATTTACTACTGTCTAGTACAACCTCAGGCTTGAGACCCTTCACATACGTTATCAGTGGGCCATATGCTTGGAGGATGATTGCTAACATATATTTGGGGGAGGGGGACGGGGAGAGGTAAAGGAGGTTTCCGAAGGAATTTTTGTATGTTAAAGTAGATTTACAGGATTCTGGAGGGTGGGGAGGTGGTTGGGCTAAGATTGCCTTTTGCCCTTAGGCAGCTGAGCTCCTAGAGGAATGTCACTTTGCCAGTCTTGAGGGCTTGTCAATGGGCTGTAAGTTGTAAGGAAATTTAATTTTTTCTTTTGCCTTTGTTTCCCCGCATCGGTATACACATTTTATCTACTACCTAAGAGAGATGTGCACCATTAAACATACCCTAGCGAAACGCCGTAATTTTCAATGCCGTGATCATTCCCCAAATGTGAAGGGATTTCAGTTGTTTCATCCATTCAATGTTGCAGTGAGTACAGCTGTCCTCCCTTTATCTCAGTCGAGATGATTTTTTGTTCCTTTCGCGTATGGTTTTGTTTCTTTGTGTGCCTGTTTGGGTACAAACAGGCAGGCTTTGTGTTGGTTCCCTTTTTGTACTTATTTCTATGTTATGGTCCGAAAAGGGATTTGTTGGTTCAAAAAACATGACCAAGCTTCTGGCCCTTACTGGCTTTTGCTAATCTTTAAGGAAAGGATGCGGTGGTTTCCCCAGGCATTTTCCAGTCATCTGGTAGACTTTTGCAAAATACTCATTGGTGAATTACTCCTTTTTTTTTTTAAGTTTACTTATTTCCGGGGTGGGGGGAGGGGCAGAGATTGAGGGGGGGGGGTGGGCAGAGAGAGAGAGAGAGAGAGAGAGAGAATCCCAAGCAGGTTCTGCACTGTCAGTACAGAGCCAGACGTGGGGCTCGAACTCACAAATCACGACCTGAGCTGAAATTAAGAGTTGGACGCTTAACCGACTGAGCCACCCAGGCGTCTCTGTGAATTACTCTTTAAAAAAAAAAAAAAATCCCCATGCAGAACCATCTGAGATGAAGTCCAAGGATGAACATTTCAGGCTCAACCATCCATTATGCAAAGCCCCTGGGTCCTAGGGCCATATTGTGCATGACCGGACATCCACAAAACAGTATTCAAAACAGTTTGCATAGTGTAAGAGGTCAAAGATCCTGCTGGAGAAGGACATTAAAAAAAAAAAAAAAAATCATTGCTAGTCACTTTTCTTTTTAGAGCATTACTAGTTATTTTTTAAACCCTGGTAAAACAGAAAGGATCCTTCACATAGTATAAGGGTACCTTTCATATAGATGGGTAATTCCACCTGTGTATCCGTTTAGACCCTGACTTCTTATAAAAGGGATTTAGCTGTTAATTCCTTTATTTATGTTGAGTAAATGCTACGAGACGCGTGAACAAGTGTGTACAAGCTCAGGGCAGACTTTCCTGAGGAGGTGAAATTTGAGCAGCTCTCTGAAGGATGACAGGGTTTCACCAGGTGGGCAGAGGAGAGAGGCTGGTTTGGGCAAGATGTGCTGAAAAGCTTGGATTTCATCTTGTTTGGTGCCACTGAACACTTTAACGCAGCAGAAGGGCGGAACTCTGAATTAGTCCAGTGACCTTTTGTTTTACAAAGGTCTCAAGAAAACCTTCACGTTCTATTTTATTTTATTTAATAAATTCTCAGTTGTGTATCACTGAATTTTTACCCCTGCTTAGGTTATATCAGAACCACTTCATATGCAGAAAATACCAGAGGAGTTAGGACAGGCCCTTAGCACAGTAATCAAAGAGTATAATAATAGCATTCATAGAGAACATTATATCTTTAAAAAGTTGAGAGCTATCCAGGACCTTGTCACTCCCAAAATATGCGTTGTAGTGGCCATCGTCCTCCCTTCTGGGTGAGAGCCTTATGCATCACCTTGGGGTGATTGTGGGGAGCAGGTTTTTCATGAGGCCAACTTTTAAAAAATATATTTATTTATTTTTGAGAGACAGAGAGAGACAGAGTGTGAGCTGGGGAAGGGCAGAGAGACAAGGAAACACAGAATCTGAAGCAGGCTCCAGGCTCTGAGCTGTCAGCACAGGGCCCGATGCAGGGCTCCAACTCATGAGCTGTGAGATCATGACCTTAGCTGAAGTCGGCCACCAACCGACTGAGCCACCCAGGTGTCCCATAAGGCCAATTTTAAGCTCCTCGGGGTGACCTGGCTGAGAAGGGGAATATACCCATGAAGGCAGTCCGGTTGACAGACAAGGACTGCCACTTTGTAAGGCAGAGCACAGAACGTGACACACACAAGGTGATTTTTAATGGAGCTGGGAGTGGGGAGAAAGATAAACAGACGGGAGTAATTCTGGGGGTGCAGGAGAGGAGGCCTGGATAAGGGATTGTTTTGGGAGAGCCTAGACACCACACGGGCATCCCAGATGCCTAGGCTAGTGGAGAGTGGCGTAGAAGGGGAGGGATCATGAAAGAGGGTAAGGGAATCGAAGAGAAATTTTGTCAGCTCATTTTTGTCTGGGAATGGTCCTGCCCTCTGTGACCTATTGAAGTGTATGAATTCCCACTTATGGAAAGGCTTGCGTTCTGGTCCAGTCGGCTTTTGGGAAGTGAGAAGAAAGGCCAAAGGCAAGTGACTGTAACATGGAGACTCAAGCCATACTGTCAGGGACAGCGCCGGCAATGGAGACTCAAGCCATACTGTCAGGGACAGCGCCGGCATTAGGGAAGGGCTGCTGTGGACCTTGGCCATGGAACTGCTTTACCAGGACGTTTCTCTGCAACTGTGTTGCCATTGTCTCTGCTCAGCAAATCTGAAGACAGTGAGGTATTATGACCAGGGCTGGGTAATACTGGGTGGACCTCTTTTCCTGTTGCCCACACGAAAGACTACCCTTACTTTGGATACTAAACCAAGGACAGAGGCTGATACAACAATCTTCATGTTAAATAAGACCCGTATCTTGTCCACGGCTACTTTTTGAACCACGTGGTCCAGATTTGTGTGAATAACCCCCCACAAGCCTGCACTTGGCCAGGAAAGACCCTGCTGCGCTGGGGAATTTAATTGCCAATTGTCAGCTTGGGGGCCTGTTTTGACTCTAGAGATGTAGGATTTTTTTTTCTCTGGAGGTATCGATTCAGAAGCCCCCACTGTAGGGGGTCATGTGGGTTCTAGGTCGCTGCAACATGGCTGTAGGAGGAACAAAACCAGATAATGAAAGTGGGTGGTCTGCTGGGGAAAGAAAGGGTCACGGATCAAAATTAGCAAGTCGGGGGTGCCTGGGTGGCTCAGTCAGTTGACTGCCCGACTTCGGCTTAGGTCATGATCTCATGGTTCATGAGCTTGAGTTCCACATGGGCTCACTGCTGTCAGCACAGAGCCTGCTTCAGATCCTCTGTTCTCCTCTCTCTCTCTGCCCCTCCCCTGCTTGTGCTCTCTCTCTCTCTCAAAAAAAAAAAAATTAGCAAGTCAGGAGAGAGGCTTGAGAGTTTGGGACAGGGGATGAAGTGTAAGAAATGTTATTTCCAATCTGAAATACCAATGGATTATTCAGATGGATATGTTCAAAAAGCTGACATGTATATAGTAGCAACAAGTGAAGCTGTCTGAGTGGATGTGGTTCTCTGGGCTATGGATGGAGAAAAGAGGACAGTTTCCACAAGATTTCCTTGACTGTCTCAAGCCAGAGCCTAAGGAAAGTTGCAGAAGATCGGCCAGGAGCTACATATTTCTAGCTATACTTCTGAGGCTTGGGTGTCTGCCCAGGCATTTTCTATACTGAGCAAGGCAGCTTCCTCTCTGCAATGCATGTTTCCTTTTTCAGACAGGGACACATCTGTTTTGGAGGGAGGAAGAGATCATTGCTTCGGGAACCATTTTCAACTACATATAGAAAAATGAACTCCGGGCTGACAGTTAAGAAGTGCATGGGAGTACGTTGAAGCCCCGGCCTGAACTGCAGGAGCAGGTGGGTTGCAAAGTTAACTGTTCTGGGGCTTCATTTCTGCTGGGATCCTAGAGTGTCCGTTAACGACGGGACTGCAGGACGTCGGCTGGCAGCATCCCCTTCGAGATGAGGAATGAAATCCTCAGGGACGCAGCCAGCCGTGGGGTCTCCCCACGGCGGACCCTGTCCTCCTTCCACCCCACGGGGCACTGCAGCCGTGGCGAGGCTGGAGGGGCAGACGGCGGAGGGGCTGTGCAGAGCGGGGTCCGGCTGCTGAGCAGGTCTGACCGGGGAGGCACTCCGCCAAGGACTCCGCAGGTCCCGGGGGCGGCCCCCTGGTGGCTGACGCCGTCTGGGGGCGTTCCTGGGAGCTGGGGGCCGCCGAGGTTAGACCCGAAGTCCCGGGAGGAGCCGGCCGGCGGCCACGTGACCGACCGCGGCGGGGCCGGCGGCCCAGAAATAGCAGCGGCGGCGGTCCCGCCCGCGGGCTGCCGCGAGCGAAAGGCGGAGACTGGAGGACGCAGGCTGGGCGCGGGCGCGGCGCGGCCCCGGCCCCGGAGGATGCTGAGCCCCTGCCCGGTCCGGCCCCGAGCACATGATGGCGATACGGGAGCTCAAAGTGTGTCTTCTCGGGGTGAGTCCTGCGCCGCCCTCCGCCGGGGACACCCACGTCCGTGCGCCCCCCCCTCCCCCGGCCCCTGCGCCCCCAGTCCACTGCGCCCTCTTTTCCCAGCCCGGCGGGGGTCGGGTCCGAGCCTGCCCCGGAGCTT
The DNA here is from genome assembly GCF_018350175.1 of Felis catus. Taxonomy (NCBI): domain Eukaryota; kingdom Metazoa; phylum Chordata; class Mammalia; order Carnivora; family Felidae; genus Felis; species Felis catus. The sequence goes on along the minus strand of NC_058379.1, from coordinate 34,784,686 downwards.
CGCGCTCGTTCACCGCGGCCGGCCCGTCGCCCGGGAGCCGCTGGGGCCCCGCCGCGCTCGGGCCGGGCCGGGCCGCGCCGCGGGACCCTCCGCTGGGACACGCAGAGCGGCCGCCGCTCCTCGCCGCCGCCGCGGTCCCTCCGGCCTCCGAGGGCTTTCTCCTTCGCCTTTGATAATTTCCTTCCGGCGGAAACTTTAAGTTACTCAGCCAAGGCTCCAGATCCTTTTTGCGTCTCGGGGGCAATTGGTTTATTCACTTTTTGGGGGGAGCGGGAGGGGGAGGGGGAGGGGGAGGAGGAGGGCGGGGGGGGTGGTGGTGGGTGGGAGAGAAAGCCCAGCCAGACGCGAGAAAATGCGAGGGGATGCCCCGGCTGGAAGGTGAAGAGAAAAGTGCTGGAGAGCACTGCGCCCGAAAACTTCTGGGCAGGATGAGAAAGTTCTCCCCTATCACCGCTTCCCCTCCCCGAGTGGGTCTTTCTGAGGAGTCTGAGGAAATGTGGAAGAAGCCAGAAACAACGACAGAAATACCCAAGCCCTTTGCTCTGGGCAGACCCCCGGGCAGGCCCTGGAAGACCCGCGGCAGAGAGCTCAGATAATAGGGTCATTTCCTTTCGGGTGCCCACACCAAATTCCAGAATTTCTTCTTTTGAAAGAGATGGTTTTAAGCCGTGTTTTCAGCAGCTTTCGGCATCGATGCCTGGGGTACTGCCCCTGGCAAGGCTGGTCTCCCAAGAAAACCATTTCCTACAAAAAGAACAGCAGAGGGGTAGACCTGTCGTTATTTAGAAGAAAGGCTCACTGGTCTGTCGAGATGGGAGAGGGATGTCCTGGATGTACGGGAAGCCTATACTGAGGAAATGGTCCCAGGTTAGGACTGAATTGTACCAGACCAGCCCCTAGGTGTCTAGGCTCCATCTAGGCTCCTTTGGCACTTTTGGTTGGACAACGTTCTCGACTGTCTTCCATCACTGTCATTCACCCCAGATTGTCCGGTTCGCCTAGAATTCCAGGGGACCTGGCAAAGGCCCTCCCATCTCTGTCACCCTGGGCACAAACTACCCAGTGTTCCTGCCCTCCTGCCTTGCTCAGCCCCAGCTGGGATCTGGAAAAGGATCCTGCCCCGGTCTTCCTCCGCTGACCTTTATTTGTGTTGCAGTGTGGGTTTTAGCCTCTGCGGGGCTCTCCAACATGGTTTCGACATAAATTCCGGGAATCTCGTGTTTTCCTTGCGAGGGGTCATTCCAGCCTCATGTGTCCCAAGGAATCAAGAGCAACTTTGATGTGTATTGTGTGTGCCAGGATGGGCCTCGGGAGTAAATGAAGTAGGAGATGTTTTGGCTCCCCCCAAGTCCCCCCGCCCCACGCTTTCTCCTTTGTCATCTGCTTAGGAGGCACAAGTGCTACTCATCACAGGAATTATTTTCACTGTTCAGGGATGAGTCTCCGTATCCTTCTACAAGGAAATGGATCACTGGCCGTGCAATTCTGGGCAAGTACTTCAGTCGCCTCATCTATAAAATGGACGTCATAACATCTTCCCTTTTAAGGCAGAGGACTGTACCAGATGATCTGCTAAGATACAGGGTACCATGTCCTGCTAACCTGTGATTCCAGGGTGACAATTAGTAAGCCTGGTGTATGACAGAGCTGGAGGAAGTCCCTTTACTTCTTTTCTTTTATCTCTGCGAATGAAACATATCCTTTTAGTTGGCTTCCTGGAGACCGTGCCTCACCCTGGTTCTTTGCAGTGGCTCTGTTGGTAGGAGTTTGGCTTGCGAGGACACAGCCCTGACAGAGCAGAGCAAGAAGGTTTTTCGGGGCGGATGGAAGCTTTGAAGCATCATTCCCGTAACACCATGTCAGCGGCCTTCTTTTATTTATTTATTTATTTATTTATTTATTTATTTATTTATTTATTTATATTTTTACATTTATTTGTTTTTGAGAGAGAGAGAGACACAGAGCACAAGTGGGGGAGGGGCAGAGAGAGAGGGAGACCAGAATCGGAAACAGCCTCCAGGCTGTCAGCACAGAACCCGATGCGGGGCTCGAACCCACGAGAACTGTGAGATCATGACCTGAGGCCAAGTCGGACGCTTAACCAACTAAGCCACCCAGGCACCCCAGCGGCCTTCTTTTTTGTGAGAGTGGCTTCTAGGTTTTAGTCTTGTTTAGGTCAGAGGGCCAGTGACCTTATCCCCCACACTGAGTGAAATTTGTTAGGTCCTGTGGTTTGCCTGGGCCTGTCCTGAGTGAGATGTATGTGATAGGCTGTATTCTTAGCTGCTCATTCCTATAGGGGGGGTTCTCTGGGTGAGATAGCATTTGGGTGAGTTCAAAGCCATTTTAACCACCTTGGGTTCACTCTCTTAATTTGAGAGAGAACCTTGCAGGTCGGCGACTAAAAGAAGGAATCAAGAACAAGTCCAAAAGTCCTCAAAATTTTAGCAGGAGCCTTGGGCTCTTTTGGGTTCTCTTTGTCGGGAGGTCTCTTTTCTAGAGGCAGTCTTACACGTGGCTAGCACTCAGCTTCCTGTTTTTCAGCCACGACATCTTCCTGAAGTCTCAGTCGGACTGAGACCTTAGAAGCCATGCCCTCTGTCATGTCACTTTCTTTTGTGCCCCCTTGAGAAGGTGATGGAGAATGCAGAGCTCCTAACTGAAGTCTGGCTGTCTCACTGGGGAGGCTGAGGGGCTAGTCTTTTTGTGCCCGGCCATCGGCCTTGAGTGTTCCGTGGCTATTCGAGGACGCACTTCCCATCTAAGGCACAAAGTGTGGGCAGTGCAGACTTTTATCCCTCTTAGCTGTGGTCTGCAGCCTCGGCGGGGTCGGAGGTTCCCAGCGGGAGGGTCACTCGCGACAGGTGGAATAAGCCAGATGACAGGTCTTCTCCGCCTGTACCTGTGCCTTTCACGACCATGAAGTTCAGCATGTCTGTCTTGCTTCTTTTGGTCAGTGCTCCCAGATGGAGTCAACAGCAGTCTGGGGAGCATTCCCTGAATGCTTTGTGCATTCAAACCAAGGACTCAAGAGCATTGGGTTTAGTTAGGCTACCTGTTCTAAATTCTTGGCTCTGGTTGCTGTCATGGGCGGCTTTTCTCGTGTTTATCCTAAGCCTTTGTGAATGCCCTTTCCTGGGATAAACCAGCTAGCCACGCAGGACAGTGTGCTTGCCAGGGGCACACGGTGAAAAGGGGTCCTTATTAGACACCCAGGACCCGTGGGTCCCGTTCTTGTCAATAAAGTGCCAATCATCCCACTTTGTAATCTGAATTAGTATTATGAAACATGTAGCTTGGAAACAATGCCCTTAAAAAGAGCGAAGTATGTTAAAAAAAAAAAAAACTAACAAAAACAATATCGAGGCAGCAGCTGTTCCAACCCCAAAGGTGGAAACCTTCCCAGTGTGCATTTTTAACACACATCACCACGTGGCAGAAAGCAAGGGGAGGGGGAGAGGGAGGGAGAGAAGGGAGAAGAGGAGGAGGAGGAGGGGGCGGAGAGGATCTTCCTTTTCTTCTATTATTTCCTCTGGGTGTGTATGCTTAAAAACTGCTTCCGGATGGAATCCCAAAGAGATTTATATTTGGGCTTTGGTTGTCTTGACGACAGTTTAGAGATTTCTGCCACTTCCTCAACAGCTTGAGTGGCATGGTTAAAACACAGCTGAGGGTGTCCCTGCTTCTGGTAAGGAGCTTGGTGCTCATCTTTCTGCTAGGATCCGGGTGATGGTTCATCACAGAGCAAACACCTGGGATTGGTGTGGCATCTGGGCAGCAGAGACCTCAGCTGTGTGCAGGGCCTTCCCGTGAGGGGACTGTGTGATCCCCAGAGGCTCTAGGACCCAAGGGTGGGACAGATAAGCAGATCCGTCAGAGCTATGGACCCTCAAATGGGCTACTTTGAGTGATAGTGAGCACTCCGTCACCGAAAGCATTCATAAGACTAGGTGCATCTGGTTGGGTCATCGTGGAAGGATGGAATGCGTAGGACGGGGAGGATTGGGCCAGGCACTCATCCGAATTGCTTTCCAAGAGATTCTAACATAAGTCATTTTCATTTTTTCCCAGAAACCCCATTTCTTGGGGTGTGGGGGGTTGGTGGGGGAGGATGTAGAGAGGCTAGAAATCTAATCTGTTTCTTACCAAACCTGATTCCTGTATTAAATTGAACCCTTTGTGGAAAGCGTGGTACTGGGTTGAAAATAAATGTGAATGACATAGTGGGATGTCTTCTGGGAGCGCCCGAAGTTTGATAACACCGAACACCCACCAGGGTCGATGGACTCCGCCAGGGTCTCTTTGTTCCTTTTTTCTTCAGGGTCAACAATGGCTACATCTCTCTCTCAGCCTTCTGAGCTCAGTGCTCCCTGGGATATGCGTCAGAGTCACTTGCAGTCACTTTCAAACTTCTTGTGGTCCCTCCCCATCCCTTGTGAGGCATGTGGCCCCCACCCTTTCCCCTGGCCCGGTGTCACTGTTCTCATGAATGTGTCTGTCGTATCCCTCGGGACTGCTCCAAGGCCATTGCCATTGGAAAATATAAAACTTTACTTTCTAAGATGCTAGGGCACAAAAAGATTTTGAGCTCGTGAGTTACAAAAGGTCTTCACATTTAATTGCGTCCAACAGGTTAGATTACTTTTAGGGCTTGCCTGTCTCTGCAGATACTACACTTTGATTTATCTTTATTTTTACAATTTCCAATACGCGCTTGAAAATGGAATAGGCATTCATCCGTTCAACCGCTCACCATCTATCTAGTGATTCTTTCATGCCAGGAGCTGCTGTGGGTGGCTGCAGGTAGGTAGGACAGCCATGAGCCTTGTCTTTGAAGCCCTCTACCTTTCCTGGGATGTGGACACAAAAGCAGTGACCTAAATGACATCACTTGTACTCCTGTGACGGCACTTACCACAGAGCCAAGCACAGCAGAAGGAATAGAGTAAGATTATGATACATACTGACCGCCATCCGTCTTATTAGACGTGAGGACAGGTGAGGGGTAGAAAGTTTTTGCACCACGTCTGTTTTGACTGCCTGCTGGGCTAACTCTGCTGGAGACAGAAGACGGGGAAGACGGGGTTCTGGTCCCTGCTGGTGATGGAGAGGTTCCTGGTCGGGCAGGGGAGACAGGCACGTGCACAGGAACTAACATTCGTGGCCATGGCGATGAGTGGGATCCCGTCACATGGTACAGCGGGAGACAAGGAAGTTAAATTGAATACAGGGGGGCTGGGAAAGGAGGAATCTGGGAAGGTATCTCCAAGAAGGAAGGATTTGAAGAGTGCCTCAAAGAACACACAGGGCTTTGACAAGAATGGAAAGTGGGTGTGGACTTCAGGCCTTGGGGAGAGCAGGTGGGACTCTGGTTCTCATGGTATTTTCTGGAGGGCTGAGGTGACTGGAAGGTGAGGGGGGCAGGGAGCACAGCCCTTCCACTCCTGGGCTGACCACCGTCCTGTTGACCCCACTACCTCCCTAGAATGGGGTCTTTTATTTTTAACTCCCTCTTGCCCGTCTTTTATTTTGAAACGTCTCAAACGCACAAAACATTTGAAAGAGCAGAGCAACGAATGCCTGTAAGTCTCTCCCCTAGATTCAGTGGGAATAACATGTTGCCAATCTCTTGCTTTTTATCTCTTTCCCTCTCTAATGTATTTTTTCCCTGAACCCTCTGAAAGTAAATTGCAGACATTATGACACTTGACTCCTGTATAATTATGTATCTTTTAGAAGAAAGGACGTTCTCCTTCACAACTGTAATGCCCAGAACTGAACACAGATATAATGGTATCGTGTATGTAGTTCATACTCAGAGTTTCCAGTTGTCCCCAAATGACCTTGATAGCTGTTTAAGAAATCCACGGAGACCATGTAACTACATTTGCTTGTCATGTCCCTCATCTAAAACAGTTCCCCTCCTTTTTTCTGCCACGAATCCAGGCCACTTGTCTTGTAGAAAGTCCCAAGGTCTCAATTTTTCTAGCTGCCACCTCGTTGCGTCTTCTGGGTTTTGCATGTTGGTGAGCAGACAACATACTTGATGTTGAATGGTCTTATTTTTTGTGTGCCCGTGTATATTACAGTTTTCTTTCCCACTTACCTTTATGGCACTCATTCAACAAATTATCTCTTAGCTTCTACAAGTGCCAGGCAGTGGTATGTCTGAGCAAAACAAAGGGCTTTGACCTTATGGAGCTTACGTTTTAGCAGAAAGGTGGGAAAACAGATTCTCTGGCTGGTTAGAAGGCGGTAAGTGTTATATGGAAAAGCAGGTATGGCCCGGAGCTGGGGGAGGGGCACAGGAGCTCCAGGAGGGGAGGAGCAGGTCGGTAGGGTGGTGGTGAGGACGCTCTGTCTCTGTCAGAGACCACATGGGGCTTCTGCTTTACCTGGGGTTTGACTTAGGTTTTGTGACTTGAGTCGCATGGTGTGACCCCTGAGCTGCTGAGAGTTGAGTAGGTCCTGAGGAACCAGAGTTGTCTCTCTTGATGTCTAACTCTTTGTCAGCTGAAATAAGGAAAAGAAAAGAGGGACTGAACGTCGGGGTCACTGGATGGGTTTCTCACTGCGGAATCTTCTGTTTCGACGAATCTTTTTCTGGTCTATTTCCTTGCTTCGAATACCTCAGACCTGCTCTGACTTCTCTGGAGGTCATGAACCTTCTGCTCGCTCAGGATTTAACCCAGAAGGTAGTCTAGGCTGCTTTCAGTTCCCTGGGAGGCTCCTGGAAGAGCTGGATTACCAGAATTTGAATGAGCCCTGTTGGAGAGCCAACAGAATATAGGGGAAATCGGTTCCCTCCTATTTTCTCTGCTTTGCAAAGGGTAGCAGAGAGCTGGATCCCTTTTTATGAACAGTATTTGCTTTTCTAGAAGAAAAAGATACCTGCATTATCCAGTATCACTTCCTTTCTTCTCTCATGGAGTCAGTATTCTAACTGGGATCTGCAGATAGAATGCCTAGTCCTAAAAGGTGCCTCTATCAAAGATTTCCCTGAAAGGGAGGGAGAGAGAGGGAGAGCTGGTTCAGGGACAGAGAAAGAAAGACAAGAGTAGGGAAGGTGGAGGGGGATGGGCGGGGGAGAGAGACACCCACGCACACACCTGTGCATGAAGAGTATCACTTAGAACTTGCCCACTTGCCCTCTGATGGCAAAGGGCAAGTTTTGTTTTTTGTTTTTTTCTGGTCAGACTATTAGCCAGGGTATTTAGATTTATGGCAAGCTTAATTAAGAAAGTCTTTTTGGGGGGTGCCTGGATACCTCAGTCCGTTGAGCATCTGGTTCTTCATTTCAGCTCAGGTCATGACCCCAGGGTCCCGGGATCAAGCCCTGCATTGGGCTCCATGCTGAGCATGGAGGCTGCCTGAGATTCTTTCCTCCTTTTCCCCCCTCTCTTTCCTGCTCGTGCTCTCTCTCTGTCTCTAATAATGCTTTTTAAAAAGTCTTTTTTTTTTTAAGAAAAAAAAAAGCATAGCATCAATCCTACATATTTTATGGCCTTACCTCTCATTTCAGAAGCGAAAAATTTTCTAACCTTTTCCATAATAATCTTCTGAAGAGCTGTTTTCTTCATTGTAAAGTAACACATGCTCATCTTTTTTTTTTTTTAATTTTTTTTTTAATGTTTATTTATTTTTGAGACAGAGACAGGGCATGAACGGGGGAGGGTCAGAGAGAGAGGGAGACACAGAATCTGAAGCAGGCTCCAGGCTCTGAGCTGTCAGCACGGAGCCCGACACGGGGCTTGAACTCACGGACCGCGAGATCATGACCTGAGCCGAAGTCGGACGCTTAACTGACTGAGCCACCCAGGCACCCCAACACATGCTCATCTTAATTAAATTTTGAATCTAATTATGAGGTGGGACAATGATTGATTAGCGAAGTGATAAATGTTCATTTGTGATCACAAAGATGAGGGATCCAGGATGATGCCTTGAGCCTCATTTCTTTATAATGACATATAATTGTACAAACTTGCCACAGTCTTGTTTCCTGTCGTTAGCTGGAAATCCTGTGGGTATGAGGAAATCGTCCTACCTGCCCTCCGTCACCTCCTGTTCCCCATCTTGCAACTCCTGTTCTTTCCTTGTCTCTGGTGTTATGTTCAGATGACCACTTGTAATTTTATGGTCGACATCAAGCTCACTGTCCTGCTCTGTGTTTTTAACGTTGTCTCTGTTCTTTCCTGCCCTGCAGGATCATTTTCTCCCATCGTCTTAATTTGTTTTCTTATTCTCCCCACTTCTCATCGATGAATCATCAGACTGTCCTTCTTGAAAGAGGCATCTAGGGCTTAGCTCACAGAGGGAATGTTTCTAGCCTGCTCTTCACTTGCTCCCCCACTGCTGAGTGGGGAGTGTATGCTGAGCCGATCCCGGTGACCTTCCCTTCCGCTGCCAGGATAGACCAGAAAACCCGGCCAGCTTTACCCTTTGGAGAGTAATGCTGGCAAACAGGGATCTGTATAAAGTAAATGCGAGAAGTGAGATGATTCATTTTCAGAAATACCACATAAAAGCTGTGCTGTCTAGTTAACAGTAGGTTTAAAACCTATTGGAAATAGGTACGACTCCCCCCACCTCCGCCCAGTGGAGTCCCAAACCCTCAGACCCTTCACTTCCTGGTTTTTCTTCCCTTCTCCATTCCGTGGGCTTGTTTTTCATGTGCTCCGCAGTGAGCATGCCCCAAAGAACTGAAGTCTGTGGCACCTCAAGGAATGTACAGTTGTTCCCATCAGACTACTTTTTGCCTTACGTGGGCATAGGCGACTTCCGGGTAAGGCTGTAACGTCTGTAGTACTCAGCCAATGAGGAATCAGGGGAGGGACTTGCACACTAGGAGGTAAATTGCCTGCTGTAACTGCCCCGAGTGTGCCTGTCCATCAGACATCCGCTCTTCCAAGAATGTTGATTAAAGCCTCCCTTCACTGTGCTCTGAGTCTCCACGACCCTCCTTTGTTTGGGGCAGTGGGCTTATTTTTCATAGTAAATGAGGGTTTAACTGAGAGCCATGTGCCTTGAGAGATGAATGGAGCTTGCTGCATGGCTGGGAGGCTGTAGGCTCATAGAACAGTTTCCCAGAGAGGAAGGGACGATGTCCTTGAGGTTTACGCTCCAGCAATGTACTTGGTGTGATAGGGCGCACATGGGAAACAACCCCAGGCGACCCTGCGGGATGTCACATGATGCTTCGTTGCCTGATGTTTCCAAGGAAGGGCCAAGGAGTTTGGGAGAGGCCAGTGAGGGCATGTGGGTGCCCGCTGCTGAGCCACATTGGCCCAGCGCAGAGGAAGGAAGTGTTGGGGAGTGAGTGGGAGAGGTGATGCTGACCATACACATCCACTGACAGGAAAAGCTTCTAAAGAGACTCATTTGTCAAGTGGTTATCCCCGTGGGGCAGGGACTAATTTGCACTTATAAATAACTTCTTTCTCTTCATCGGTTTATTTAATGAGCACGCATTGCTTGTGTAATTAATTTAAAACCTATAAAAACTTCTTGCAGGATCAAGGAGATGTTTGACGGGTAGAGATCCGTTTGGTTGTTACTGGAAATAACTGACAAATTGGTAATAAAACCGGAAAGTAATGTGGGTCAGACTGTGAGAGGTCCTTGAAATGTGACGGTTGTGCCTGTAAGCTGTGGCATGCCAGCTCTGTCATCAACAGGACAGACACTCGAGTGGCTTCCCAGGTCACGCTGTGCTCTTATCTGTGCGCGTCATTATTTGGCCTCATGGTGACCACTTGAGTCGCAACAGCTCTGCCTTCCCCACCGTTCCCGAATCTAGGGTTTCTCAGGATGGGGTTTCGGAAAGTAGCGGGTCTGTCATTCTGTCCCGTGGGGTCTGTAGTTTTCTGTGCCCGTTCATTTCAATGCTGTTCTTTAAAAAAATAGATAAAAGTACATCGTGGATCTTCAGGGTGATCACCGTGTGGCAAAACTGTGTCACAGCTTCGGTGCCCGTAAAAGCTGGCTAATGGGATAAGAAGGGAGGCAGAGTACAGAGATAATGCGTGAGGCCATGTGAAGACCAAGTGACCCTGCAGCACAGGACAGATATTTTCCAGGCACTGTTCAAGGGCTTGGGCATACACCAGGTAACAAATCAGACCCACGGTCCTGACCTTGTGGAGCAGACATCCAGCAGGAGTGGCTACTGCTTGTAAATACCTAGTACGGCAGATGGTGATAGGTGCTATGGAGAGGAGGCAGGTGGGCGCACTGGGAGGGCTGGTTAGGGGGTGGTTGAGTAGGGGCTTGAGGAAGGCCCTTGAGTAAAGACACAGAGGCAGTATTCCTGAGCTGGCAGAGGGGACCCCAGGGCTGGGGTGGGAGGGGCACGCCTGGTGAGTTTGTGTGCCGGCGGGTGGCCCAGTGGGGCCGGAGCACAGTGATCACTGGGAAGGAAGCAGGAGGCGGTTTGGGGCCTGAGCCCATGGCGTCTGGTGGGCAGGTTGGGAACTGTGGCATTTCCTGGGCCTCTGGTGGGTGGGGGGTGCTGTTGAAGGTCTTGGGCAGAGCAGTAGCCAAGGTCTGACCTCCCTTTTATGTGGATGGTCGCAGCTGCTGCGTGGAGGGTGGTCCGCAGGCAGGGAACTGGCAGAAGACCAGGTCGTGGTGATTTCTACCAGGGCGTGGCAGCCTCAGTGGTGCATGGGGTCCTGCGTGGGCTGTTTGAAGGTAGAAGCGAACCCTTTGCTGACAGATTATGTGTGGAGTAGGAGAGAATTACACCATCACATGGTGACAGCACGCTGACCTCAGGGTGCTCCCCAGCCCTGAGCTGTTTCCGTTAAACAGAGCAGCATTATCCATCACAGGAGATGGATACTCCTCTGAATGTTGTTGGCTTTGGAGTTTAATTTGTATTTAATTAATATGTTTACCTTTATTTTGTGGTTTCAGAATAGCATAAGCAGTTTGTGTGTACGTTTATTATTTGTATGTATTTACTCCGTCGTTAATGTTTACCTTAGGACCCATGGGATTGCTTTTCCCCTTAAAAAAGCCTATGGAGTCTTCAAAGGGCCTAAGAAAAACTACTCTGACCGCTGAGGTTGGCTGTGGGCTAATGGAAGCTGTTGTCCTTCATGAAGTATGTTGGCAGGACTGTGGAAAAGGAGGCTGTATTTCCAGGAATCAGGGTCCCTGGGCATGCCTGTTGCGACGTGGAGGTGTGTGTGTTGAGCTGTGCCCAGTGCTGGCCTAGGGTGCTATTCCTAGGGGAGTAAGGCCTCAACTGTCTTGCTCCTTTCTTTTGATGTGACTCAGGCCACGGACAGCCTTGATAATCCTAGACCTTCCCAGGGATACCTGGATTCTGTTGAAGCCTCAGAGGGTATGTGGCTAAATAAAGCAAAGAATGCATTAGGCTTTTTAAAGAACGTTCTTCTCATAAAAGCATTATTTATATAGACATGGGAGTCATGAACTCAGTCATTTAAAGATCTTCCAAAAAAAAAAAATAGGGGTGCCTGGGTGGCTCAGTCGGTTAAGCGACCGGCCTCGGCTCGGGTCATGATCTCACGGTTCATGGGTTCGAGTCCCGCACCGGGCTCTGTGCTGTCAGCTCAGAGCCTGGAGCCTGCTTCCGATTCTGTGTCTCCCTCTCTCTGCACCTCCCCTGCCTGTGCTCTGTCTCTCTCTGACTCTCAAAAACTAAATGAATGTTAATAAAAAAATTCAAAATAAGATAAAATAAAATAAAGACCTTCCAGAATAATTCGGTTTAAAAGGAACTAGTAATAAATACAGTCTATACGTTTTCAGAAGAAAGATACTTATTTAAAAAGATGAATTGTATTATTTGTAGATTGCCACCTCATGACTTAATCTTAGTAATGTAACCTAATGTACAATAAAAATAGGCATATTTTTAAAATATGGTTGCTAACCTTTTGATTGTATGATTTACTGATTTGAGTATGTTGCTGCTGTTAATGTGAATTGCGTTATTGGACATTTCACTTCCGTCAGCCCTGCACTTGTGGCTTGTGAATCACCACTGTTGTGTCACAGCTAACCACATGTGCACATCCTCGTCCTCGCTTTTGAGCAGGGTAGCTACACTCTGCCTGCGTCTTCGTACGTGCTTGGCTTCCTCCTTACAGGCACTAAAAGAATTTATAATTGCCCCTGCTCCAATCCCTGCAGGGTCAGTAATAGTTGAGCAAGATTGGTACACAGTCCTGGAGTTGAAACCAAAACACAGTCCATTTGTCCCCAATCAAGAAAGTACTTCAGAATGCCTTTGATTAAGAAGGATGTTGCTATACGGTTGAGCCTGAGTCTGGTGTGTGAGTATCTCCGTAATCCCAACAGCTGCCACGTACTGAGTGTAACTCATGTGCCACACACCATCTGAGTGTCTCAGTTATCCGTTGCCGTATAACAAACTACCCCACACTTTGTAGCTTAAAAGAACAGTGCGTTATTTTTTCACAGTTCTGTGGTTTGACTGGGCTCAGAGGGCAGCCCTTGCCTGGGGTTTCCTTGCTGTTTCAGTCGGATGCTGGCCGGGGCTGGAGCCATCTGCAGGCTGGGTCAGTCACGTGTCTGGTGCCTGGGCTGGGATGGCTGGACTAGCTGGGGCTACCCAAGTGTCTCCTTCCATGTGGCCTCTCCATGCAGTTACCTTGGGCTTCTTCGTAACCTAGAGTCTCAGGGTAGGCAGCCGTGTCACATGGGGGCTGGCTGTGTCCAGAGGGAGTGTTCATGAGCTTTGGGCGGAAGCTTCTTGTGACCTAGCCTCACCGATCCCAGAATGTCATTTCTGCCATATGTAATTGATGGAGCAAGTCACTAAGGCCCGCCTAGAAGCAAAGGGAGGAGATTTGCACTCTACCTGTTAATGGGAGTAATGGCAAGAATCTGTGGTCATCTTTAGTCTCCCCCACTGAGTAAGTGCTCTATATACATTATGGTATTTGGGGACTTGTAAGGGTGAGTTGTATTATTATCCCCACCTTGCTGATGAGGAGACGAAAGCTCGGGGGTTAGTAACATGAACAAACACTCTCTGCTAATAAGTGAGGCTCCATGGATTAGAACTAGCTTTGTGTAACCCCAGAACTCGGCGCGCTTAACTACTTTGCTGTGCCACAAACCTTAGTTGTTATTAGTCACAAATTACTTCTTTATAGCAGAGCACCACTGGTTCGATAGAATGGAATTATTAGAAAATACAAGGTGTTTTTGGGGCGCCTGGGTGGCCCAGTCTGTTAAGCCACCGACTCTTGATCTCAGCTCAGGTCATGATCTCATGACTCATGGGACTGAGCCCTGCGTCCAGTTCTGTCCTGACAGTGTGGAGCCTGCTTGGATTCTCTCTTTCTCCCTCTCTCTCTCTCTGCCCCTTCTCCACTTGTGCATGCTCTCTCTCTTCTCTCTCAAAATAAATAAACTTTAGAAAATATTTTTTAAAAGTATTGTGTTTAAACACTAATAATAATTGAACCAGATTTGAAGTACTTCCGTGGAAGAAAAGGAGGCAGACCGCCATGTCGAGGTCCTGGCCAGGTGTTTTGGGAGGACTGATTCTCACTTCCGGGAATGTATTAACACGAAAAGGCGAAGTGCAGTGTCAGGATCTTGATGACGGCAGGGAGGTCCTAATGCGTCCCCAGCAGCTCTAACGCACAGCGACATCGACAGCACAGCAACAGCACCTGGTGTGGTTGTAGTGTGCGGTCTGCGAATGCAGTATGCCTCCTGTCCCTGATTTGCAGGTGTGAGAGACTGAGGCGTAGGGTGTTGAATGCTTTGCTCAGGGTCCAGAGGCTGGCTGTGTGTGGGGAGCGGCCCCGAGCCCAGGCTTTCTGACCTTTTCTGCGTTTCCCAGCTCACCTGTCCAGGAAGCAGCGTTTTACTTTGCTCCTTTTATTCCTTTAACTCTCCCTTTGGATGCATAGTCAGCGCTCTGTCAGGAATGTCAGTTTGCAGAGATCAGTCGATCAGGAAGGCCAACCTGCTAGATTGGTGGGGCCTGTTAGATGTTAGAAGTTTCTAGGTCTGCCAGTACAACTGTCATCACAGCTGTGCCGGCCTCCTGCCAGGCGGCACTGCTGAGCGTGCATAAGCCTCTGGGTAGGCAGACGGGAGTACCTTTCCTGGCTTTGCCACTTAACTAACTCGATGATGGTAGCAAATCACGTAACTTCTGGGGCTCAGTTTCCTCCGTGGGAAAATGCTGACGCCTTGCATATGTAACCCTTCTGACAGGGAATCAATCCCGCCTGGCATATCAGATTCAGAAAATTCTTTTTACCTCTTCCACAGTGAACCATTTGACATCCTGATAACCTCAAGGCTTAGGGGAGTTTAAATGGTTTCCATGAGAGGATTCCAATTTGGAAGTTTTCTTTAATCTTCTCTGTTACGCGATCTGCAAGGCATAAGTGCTAAGTAATAGCTTTTGACTTAGTATATGATATTGTAGAAACATATTGCATTATTTTTACTAACTTGACCAAGTTTATAATATACTCTTTAAGTTTTTATATTGAAGTATAATATTCATACAAAAAAGGTGCACAAATCTTCCATATGGTGAACGAATGGATTCTCACAAATTGAATAGACCCATACAGACACGCAGATCCAGAAACAGAGTGTGGCCAGTCCTCCAGAAGCCCACCCTGTTCCTCCTTCCTGGCATTAGCCGTCAAAGAGACGAGAGAAGAAAAGAAAAAAGAAAAGCAAAAAAGAAAGAAAGAAAACTAACCTGTTCGCCTGACTTCTAACACCATGATGTTACAGTTGACTCGAGAATGATGTGGAGGTTAGGGGTGCCGACCCCCTGCAGTCAAAAATTTGTGCATAAGTTTTGACTCCCTCGAGACTGAATTACTAATAGCCCACTGTTGACCAAAAGCCTTACCAAGAACATAGTCGATGAACACGTTCTGTGTGTATTATATACTGAATTGTTACAATAATAGTACTAAAGTTTCTCTAGCTTTAGACAAAAGAAAGTGTTATTAAGAAACTTATAAAGAAGAGAAAATGCATTTACAGTACTGTAGTGTATTTACTGAAGAGAATCTGTGTGTGAATGGACCTGCACAGTTCAAACCTGTGTTGTTCAAAGGTCAACTGTATTTTTGCTTGTTTTTATCATAACATACTAACCGAAGGATCTGCATTATTTTAAAGTAATTATCTTAAAGTGGTTTTTAATAAAACTTCCTCTGCTCCTAGGACAGGGGTCTCCCAGTTGGTGGGCAGGGGCTGCCATTGGGTCACAGGGGTGCAGGGACTCGGAGGCTGGCCTTGGCAGGTGGGGCTGGGCAGGCTGCAGCCACCTGTGCCCATTTGTCCAATGCTAGACAACTAATACCATTTTCTGTGTTTGCTGGGATATGAAAGAGGTTGGAAGCCTATTTAAAAAAAAATTTTTTAAATGTTTATTCATTTTTGAGGGAGAGAGTGAGCGAGGCCGAGGCAGAGAGAGAGGGAGACACAGAATCCGAAGCACAGAATCCGACTCGAGGCTCGAACTCACGAACTGCGAGATGATGACCTGGGCCGAAGTCAGACGCTTAACGGATTGAGCCACCCAGGCGCCCCCACGGAGGCCCATTTTAATCCATTAATTAAATAGGAAGCATTGTTAGTTGTAGATAAATAAGGTGCTCAAGGGTGTTTGAAAGCAGTTCTGGCAAATTTTCAAAATATTGTTCCTGTTTTTAATGAAGAAAACCTTCCTATGAAGAAAACTTTTTTAAGACCCTTCTTCGTGAAAGTTCTTTTTAATGACTAACCTTAATACATACTTGTAAAGAATAAAAATGGTACAGAAAGATACAAAAGGAAAAGTGAAAAGACTACATTTCTCCGGAAATGCCTTATGTTTCTTATGTAGTTTTCTAGATATGGTCTATGCATATGCAAATGTTATTTTCCTGCCTTATTCACCTAGAGATAAACGTTGACCATCTTTTCTGTCGGTGTGTATTGATCTACCTCATTTATTTTAAGGGTTACATAGAATTCTCTCACAACAGTATATCATGATTTACTTAATTCATGCCCTAATGACAGATGTTTGGGTAGTTTCATTTTGTTTTTTACAAATATTTTGCAGTAAAGTCTTTGTATCGAAATTTTAATATACATGTGTGAAATTGATTTGTAGGATAATTACCTGAAAAATGGAATGTTGAGTCAGAGATATGTGAAGTTTATATCTTTAAAAAGATACTGTAAAAGTAACCTCCAAAATATTGTACCAATTTACATTCCCTTTAGTGTTTAGAATATGACTTTTCACACCTTTTTAACACTGAATATCATCAGGGTTTTTTTAATCTTTGCTAATATTATGAGTTAAAAATAATAACCTGTTCTGATTTCTATTTAGTAATGCATATCTTTTCATAAGTTTATTGACTGTTTTTTTTCTCCTATTCACATCATTTACCCATTTTTTTTTAAAATTTTTTTTTTCAACGTTTATTTATTTTTGGGACAGAGAGAGACAGAGCATGAACGGGGGAGGGGCAGAGAGAGAGGGAGACACAGAATCGGAAACAGGCTCCAGGCTCGGAGCCATCAGCCCAGAGCCCGACGCGGGGCTTGAACTCACGGACCGTGAGATCGTGACCTGGCTGAAGTCGGACGCTCAACCGACTGCGCCACCCAGGCGCCCCTCATTTACCCATTTTTATTTGGATTGTTTTTCTTATTGATTTGTGATAACTCTTTGCAAATTAAGAAACCAAACCTGGGGCTCCTGGGTGGCTCAGTCGGTTGGGCTTTTACTCGATCATGATCTCAAGGCTTGTGAGTTCGGGGCTCTGTGCTGACAGCTCAGAGCCTGGAGCCTGCTTCAGATTCTGTTTCCCCTCTCTCTCTGCCCCTCCCGCACTCAAGCGCACGCTTTTTCTCCCTCTCTCTCTAGAATAAATAAGCATTAAAAATTTTTTTTTAATTAAAAAAAAAAGAAACCAAACCCTTTGACATTTGTATTACACTTATTTTCCTCAGTTCGTTGGTTTATATTTTACTTTGTTTACTGTATTTTATTTTTAATTTTTTTAATGTTTATTTATTTTTGCGAGACAGAGAGAGACAGAGCATGAGTTGCGGGGGTGGGCAGAGAGAGAGGAAGACACAGAATCCAAAGCAGGCCCCAGGCTCGGAGCCCGATAAGGGGCTTGAACTCACCAACTGTGAGACCATGACCTGAGCTGAAGTCGGACTCTTAACCGACTGAGCCACCCAGGCGCCCCTGTTTACTGTATTTTAAAAACCATACCAGATATTTAAAAATATTTAGTCAAATATGTCAGGCTTTTCCTTTGTGGTTTTGGTATTTTATATCTTGCTTAGAAAGTCCTTCCACACTCTCATATTATAAAATTTGTTACCTATATTTTTATTTTGCTCTGCTTCTTTAATAGTGCGTTTTTGCTTTAATTAAAAATTTTTTTGATCAAATGGAATTTATTTTGGTACAAAGAGACAGGTTGGGATTTAAGTTTTTTTTTTTAATTTCAAGTGTCTGAGTTTATTGAGTAATTCATCTTTATTTACTGATCTAATATGCTGTTTGTGTCGTAAATGAAACGGCCATGTGTAAATGCGTCTATTTCTGCATTCTATATTGTTCTATTAAAAAATCCATTGATTTTTTTTTTAACGTTTATTTATTTTTGAGACAGAGAGAGACAGAGCATGAACAGGGGAGGAGCAGAGAGAAAGGGAGGCACAGAATCCGAAAGAGGCTCCAGGCTCTGAGCTGTCAGCACAGAGCCCGACGCGGGGCTCGAACTCACAGACTGCGAGATCGTGACCTGAGCCGAAGTCGGCCGCTTAACCGACTGAGCCACCCAGGCGCCCCTCCATGGATTTTTGAATCAATCATATTCAGGCAAACTTACAAATTGTGTAAAGGAATCAGTTCGTGGTGCTGAACAGCATAGGGCGCCTTAAACACCCAGGGCTGCAAACGGGAACTCGTTAATTGATTTGCTCATTCAACAAATATTTATGGAGCCACTATTAACACTATTAGCTACTATTAACATGCAAGAGTTTTGCTAGGTGCTGAGTGGATGGTGAGTTTTGATTATCTATGACAATGCTCATCTCACTGAGAATAATAACCTGGAACACTGCATATATTGAATTAATTTGGTGGTTACTGGAAGACACTTCAATGAGTGAAAATTTTAGGGTCGCTAAATGGAAAGAGTGGTGTTGGGAGCGGAGTCTTAGCTGGGGTGGGACCTGGCTCTGAAGTGTGGTGGCTCGAGTGTTTGGATCGGTGGTAGAAAAATGGGCAAGTGGAGTGATGATGTGCACTTTCCACCATCTACAGCACTTGGGTATTTTCCATGCTGTAAATCTTTATTTTTTTCCACTTCAGTGTGAGCAGGATCGCTTCCACTGGAGCTAGTCCAGAAATTGCTGTGTCAGTGGGAATTGTGAGTCTAAGAGTTAGGGATAAATTGAGCTTCACGTGTAACACGGTCCATTTAAGATGGTACAAGATCCTAGCTTCTTTATGTCCCCCAGATAGTGAGCAGTGCTGTGGTTATCTTGACACCAGGTTTCCGAGGCTTGTCGTGTACGGACTGTAGGGCGCGTGCTCTGGTGAATCAGACGATGGCCCCACACTCCATTGGGTCCCACACTGCTGGTTGCCAGTCACACCAGGGATAGGCTGCTTCCAGGAAGATGGCACTTTCTGTGCCCGGAGCTGCCCCACTCTTCAGTATCAATAGCCATTCTAGAGGCACCCCTTTATTCTGATTACTTCGTTAGCCTAGAATTCTGACTCCCACTCTCTGCCTGGGAGTTCCAACTGAACCCCGAGTCCCATCCCATCTTCCTGGGCTGTCATTACCTCCAGGAGTCAGCCCAAAGTGGGTGCGGCCAGAACTCCTGGGACCGTACACCCTGGTGGGCCTCCCAACTCCCTGCCTCTGTTTGCTGCTCGATTGGTCAGATCCATGTGCCTTCTGGCACCTTCCACAGCTGGCCTCTCCATTAGTCTTTAGACTCTGGCCCACCCTCCCTCCTAGACTGAGAGAGCCTCAGAACACAGTCTCCTGGTGTTCCACTAGGTAACTAGGCCTCTGAGGTTGGAGGTGGTAGCAATCAGAAAGAAGCAACTAGAGAAACCTTTTTTTTTTTTTTTTTTTTAGGAGTGGGGGTGGGGAAGAGTGGCTGGTAAAGTGAAGGTATTATTTTTAAAAATATATAAATTACTGGCGCGCCCGGGTGGCTCAGTCAGTTGGGCATCTGACAGCTCAGAGCCTGGAACCTGCTTCAGATTCTGTGTCTCCCTTGCTCTCTGCCCCTCCCCCACTCATGCTCTGTCTCTCTCTCTCTCTCTCTCTCTCAAAAATAAACATTAACAAAAATTTAAAAATATATAAATTACTTAAAAGCAAATTTCTGTTTCTTATACTTATGCACACAAAAAATAGGTGGATGTTGCTGATATGTGTCTAATTCTCCCTAACTGAGGAGAGAGGAGTATATAAAAATGAAGAGGGGAAGGAATGTGTTCTGTTTTATAGGAGAGGATTGCTATGTAGCAGGGTACCTGCACCTGTTAATGGGACTGAAGGAGGGGAGGAAGGGGGGAGAGAGAAGACAAGGTGAAGACCTCGGGCCTCTCAAACCCATTGTAGGAAGTAAATACAGCTGACCCTTGAACAACACGGGTTTAGATTGCACGCATTCACTTATGTGTGGATTTTTTTTCAGTAAATACAGTACAATACTGTAGCTGTATTTTCCATATGTTTTCTTAACATTTTCCTTTCTCTTTTACTGTATTGTAAAAATACAGTGTGTCATACACAGAACATACAAAATGTGGGTTAATCCATGGTGTATGTTATCAGTAAGGCTTCCAGTCAATAGCAAGCTATTAGTTAAGATTTGGGGGGAGTCAAAAGTTGTGTGCAGGGGCTTGGCATTGTTCAAGGGTCGGCTGTAATCGTATCTATCAAACTGCCCATGCTGGGCACTGGGCATACTCTGCCTGTTCATCTTACCCCAAACCAGTAAGGTGCAACCCTTATCATCGTGGTCGTGCAGTTGAAATGGAAGCCCGTAGACGTTAAAAACTTGCTTAGGGCCCTGTGGTCAGTTAATGGCAGGACTGATGTTTACCTCCAGGCCCGGGGACTCCAATGACTGCTGTTAAGCCACCATGCCGACCGCCTCCTGTAAAGGGGCAGGATGAGGTGACCCATTTCGCCAGGGAGTGTGGTCAGGGTTTTGTATGTAAGTTGTGTGTAAGCTCAGGAGAAGCCCCAAAAATGTTAGCGGCCAGGGTTGATTCCCTGCCAGGTTTGGTTATTGGTGTGCCCGTCCTCAGTGAGGGAGGGGGAAGCCCGTATGCCTGTCGTGTCTGCTCCCAAGGCTAACGTGCCATGCAGGATGGAGACTATCTGGATGAAGGTGACTTCAGTGGTGACATTTGAAGAATGGCTGGAGGGATTTTGAAGGTGACCTTGGAATTCTTTGTTGCGGGAGATGTTGAAACAGAGCTGGGTGACCACGCTGGGGGAGTGTGGGCATGCTCACTAGCTATTTTCTTAAGCTCAGGGTAGCATTTTGCACAGGCAGATTTCTGGTCACTGGCGGAAGGAGAAGGAAGACCATGGTTCTGGGCTGGGAGATGTCTGCCGGGAACCTTCTAGTAGCGGCCCTGGCCCTCATGCAGCCTTTGGGTGCTAACAGGAAGTCGTTGCTCTGCCTTTCCCATGCTGGCCTCCTAGAGGGATTAAGACGCTGGGTTTTGAAATGAGACGTTGAGGGTCTTTTGCAACATTCTTTTTAAAACTTGTTCAAGTTTGTTGAGAAGAATAGTCCAAAATAGCCGGATCTTTTATGAGAGCCAATTAAGTGTGCGAGAGTGGAAAGACTTATCAGTAAGGGTCTCACCTAAACACTCTTTTACGGCGATTCCTCAGGCTCGCGCCTGCTGCAGTTACGGATTGGTGTCGGGGTCTTTTCTTTCGGCTCTGGCTACTCAAGAGTTACCGAGTTAGTACCGTTACTTTTTTGCCGTGGAACTCTCTTCTGTGAAATGGTGGGGAAATGGAGTCACTGTGAGCTTGGACGTGTATCACTTCGCTCTAAGGTGGAACCCAACACTTTCCCATTCAATTTCCCATTCGCACATGAAATTCCTGCACGTGAATGGTGACATCTCACACATAGGACACGTGCTCACTGCTGTCTGCACTGAGAGGCCTTATCTTAGCTGCAACGTTCATGCTTTGGTGGCCTGTAATCCTCAAATAGCATGGGATGGGAGACTTGGTTGGATCAGTTTCCAGATCACACGTAGAGAATGCTTCTCAGCCTGAAAGGTGTCCAAGCAAAGAGCTGCTTCTCCCCCAACCCCCAGTGGTTTTTTGTTGTTGTTGTTGTTGTTGTTGTTTTTGAGAGAGAGAGGGTGCAAGTAGGCAAGGGGCAGAGAGAGAGAGAGAGAGAAGCAGGGCTCATGCTCACCCCATATGTGACCGGAACTCACAAGCTGTGTGTGAGATCATGACCAGAGCTGAAGTCGGATGCTCAACCCACTGAGCCACCCAGGTGTCCTGCTGCTTGTCCCTGTGAACTAAACTGAGTGTTTTCTGGAGGTGAGTGCCGGACCAGGTCTGAGTTTTACAAACCACAAAATTAGACGAAAGGAATGTGCTAGACGTTGGCCTTTTACTTTAGGAAATTCCTTTTAGTGTTGAGGGAAGCAGATCCTGCCTTCTGAATAGAGGCTAGGGAGGCCAGATACCTCTTCGGCAGCTCAGTTATGGGCACGACCAGTTGGAGGCATGTGTCCTGGAATCTGCCCGGGAACCAGGCGTAGAGGAGCTGGGATGGAGGAGGATGCATTGTCTGGGAACGGCAGCGACCCTTGCGGGCAGGCCATGGGGAACTGTGTCTGGCAGACTTAACCTTGCCGGGCTGACATCGTGGTGTGGTTTTGGCTGGCACCAAAAGCAGTTTCTGCAGCTGCGCTCTCCACTTTCCTGAAAACCCCGTGAGTTAACCCGAGTTATAGCCCTAACCCCACCCCATGTTCGTGTCCTTCACACGTGGAGGGTTCAATGAACCATACTCCGCCGTTCATGCTGTAGTTATTAGCCTAGGTCCCCGTACAGCCTTTATTATTTTTTTTTTAGCTCTAATTAATTTGTTATTTCTTCACTCCAGTCCCTCTACCCGGCTCTGACCAGTCCAGTGTGTTCATTGTGTCTTTTTGTTTCTGTGCCAGTATTTTGGGGGTAAATTTCCTCCCTGCTTAAAGACACCACTTCAGCCTCCAACCCTAACTTCGGAGAGTGGTGAGGTTGTGGGGCCGGGTGGGAAGTGTGAGCACGGGCTTAAAGAAGTGTAACCAGCAACCCAGGTCAGCAGTTGTGCGAGTGTAGAGGAATAAGTCAAATTCAGCAACAGTCCTGAGCGGGGCTAAGAAAGGAGAGGTGGGGCGGGGATGGAGAGAGGATAAGAGTTACCCAGGAGGTCCAGAGAATCATCCCCATGGAAGAAGCATTTGTGCATGTCCTGACCACATGGCCCCTCAACCTGCTCTTGGCCTCTAGTCAGCCCCCAGTGTCCCGACCAGCCCACATAAAGATAAGGGCCTGGCAAGGTAAGACGTACACGGCTCAGGGCCTAGAGGCTGCACGGCCTCTGAAGAGCTGGTTTCAGTGACTGATGCAGAAGAAACAGTGAACACAGCCAGGGGATGACAGAGTCTTAAGTCAGAAGGGGCGCTGGGAGGCAGTCGTTGGCTTTGGCCATGAAAGCTTCCAGGGGTGGCCACCATTTGCTCTAGGACCAAACCACCATGACCATGGGCCTCATTGCAGGGAAGGACTCACCAAGTGATCACAAGCCCGTCTCTTTTGCCTCAGCAGCGTGTGCCAGATGCGTTGTGTGTGATTTTATTCTCCCAAAATCGATGTCTTCTTTTAAAAAAGAGTGTTTTTTGTCTCATTCTTTTTTTTAATTAAAAAAAAATTTTTTTAATGTTTATTATTTTTGAGAGAGAGAGAGAGAGACAGAGAGCAAGCAGGGAAGGAGCAGAGAGAGAAGGAGGTACAGAATCCGAAATAGGCTCCAGGCTCTGAGCTGTCAGTACACAGCTCCGCACTCGAACCCACGAACTGCGAGATCAGTGAGTGGGGGAGGAGCAGAGAGAGAGGGGGACACAGAATCGGAAGCAGGCTCCAGGCTCTGAGCCATCAGCCCAGAGCCTGATGCGGGGCTGGAACTCACGGACCGCGAGATCGTGACCTGAGCTGTAGTCGGCCGCCCAACCGACTGAGCCACCCAGGCATCCCTTTTTGTCTCATTCTTGACCCTCTTGATGTAGAAAGCAACGTCTTCATTGTCATTATTAAAACATTTAATTTTCATTCTAGTATCTAGATGGTCAACCTAGAACTTATGCTCTAGAAGCATGCCATCCCCTGCTGTTACTGATCGTTTAACACGGGTCCTTTCTCCCGGGGGGATGGTACAGGACCAGAGCTGGCCCAGGACGTCCTTGTAGGTGGCCCTCAGTGACACTGGAGGCTGTGTGGAGTCGCCTTCTTGGGCATCCTACTCTTCTGCTTTCCTCCTGTTCATCTGCTGGCCAGTAGAGCTGACATTTCCCCCCGTTCGTGAGCTCGTACTTGTTTATTTATAAATTCCTGGATGGCTCAAAACGTCAGCAGAGTGGCATTCGTCCTGGGAATTTTTTTTGTAAATATTTGTAGTTTGTGTTAAAATGATAGCACGTATCCAAAGCCAATTCGGTAGATGTTTGTTAATAATCAGATTTGCCAAAGGCAAGGGGAGTCCCAAGTGGGTTACGCTTTCAGTTTCTAAAAAGCCTTCAGACCATGGTGATAATTAATTTGCTTTCAAACTGTGTATAATCTGTGTTAGAACACGATAATTTATTTTGAAAGCACAGCACTCTTTTTGTGTGTGTGAATTTCCAAGTTTTAGCCTTGTGCTAGGAAGGCTTTGGCGGCAGTGTTCTGAATTATTGTTGGATGAGATGGGGCAAGGGCTCATTATTTTTGTTTTTAAATCTGTGCTATCTCTGGCTTGCTCTTTCAAATATCTGTCGAAATTTACTACCTTATTTGCCTTTTAAATGTTTTCTGTGCCAGTTGTAAGAACGGATCAATGGATTTATGTGTCTAACAGAGGTTCTGTTAATTGGTTTTGAATGGTGTGCCAAGGTGACACCCTCGGTTTTATGAGTTTCCGTAGATGATGGATTCTGCTACTGTGACAAGGTCAAGCACGTAAAAATCCCAATCAAATGCCGTAGAAAGCACAGTCCCGTATGTCAGCTTAATTCCGTAGTAGTGTTTATGGCAGCATAGCTGGTGAGTCCTGTTTCAATTGGAGACTGGCCTCGGTCATGCTTCTGCAGCAGGTGATAACACCTAATGCAACAGAATTCCTTATATAATAATATACTACGAATACATAGCACATATAATGTAAGTAGGTTTTGTATGCAATATAGATATAAAAGTATATTTTTTAGGTTGTAGAAAAGGCTCAGTGGCTGGTAGAGCAGAGTGTCTGTAACCCCATATATGGAGGACGCTCTGCTTTCCTTCTGTGAAACAACTTGTTTTCTGTATACTGCTTGGTGTTGGGTGGATAAATGATGCTGTTAATTACGTGTTCCTTCCAATGAGCAGACATATGTCATTCTCTACTGTAGCTCTTCACCAAAAATGTAATGGCCAGCGTGCATTGCTTGTGTTTATTATTCCAGTCATGGGATAGTAGCAGATGTCACAGCAAATCAATCTCGGATTGGTAATAGGTGATCACGAAGGCAGAAAATGGCAGGCTAGAACAAATGGACCCATGCCTATTATATAATCTCAAGTGATGACGGTCGGTTCTGCTCGGAGGGGCTGAAATACCACATTGCACAAGGCATCCAGGCCGGGGTCTCTAAATAGGTCAGAGGGTTCCAACAGCTTCCCCACCCCCTTCTGCTTCCTTTAAAAGCTCTTATTACTGAATGGTCATAAAAAGAGTTTTGTCTGTCCGAATGCTTAACCAACAAGACAGGATTACCAACAACTTGGTCCTGGCAGGCAGCCAGTTTGCCAGCATTTCAATGATGCTTGCTGCCATGGCAACCTCGCTGGGCCTTCCGCGTGTGCAATAGATGCGGCTGCTGAAGAAGAAGTGTGGCCCGGCAGGGCAGTGAGCAAGGCCCCGGTTCGAACGATGTCATGCCTGCCTGGGGAAACCGTGGCGGCCACCTGCCCGGTAGCTAACTATGGGTGGGTGGCATTTTCCAAATAAGGACTTTGGGAAGAATATGGGTTTAAAGAATTGGATTGTGATACTGGTATAGTGTCATAGTATACAGTGCAACCTCATAAATTCGGATTTGGAATTTGTGAGAATTCAGACACAGGGCACAGGATGCATTTACCTTGCACCCCTTCGGAAGAAGTGGGGCGCTAGGCAAGTGAATAGGTTCAACAAGCTGTGAGGATAATTCTTCGCCTTTTTAATTTTTTTTTTTCTCAACGTTTATTTATTTTTGGGACAGAGAGAGACAGAGCATGAACGGGGGAGGGGCAGAGAGAGAGGGAGACACAGAATCGGAAACAGGCTCCAGGCTCTGAGCCATCAGCCCAGAGCCTGACGCGGGGCTCGAACTCACGGACCGCGAGATCGTGACCTGGCTGAAGTTGGACGCTTAACCGACTGCGCCACCCAGGCGCCCCATCTTCGCCTTTTTAAAGGAATATACAGGTTTTTAAGTTTCTTGGATGAGCAGCAGTGATTAGGATCTGGGCATGTTGCTGAAGCAAGAGACTCCAAAGTGTAGTGGCTTAAGCAGGATGGAAATCATTTCTTTCTTCTCTGTTAGTCCTGGTAGCTGGTTCAGAGTGGGTTTGGTGGCTTATGGGGTCAACGCATCGTCTCTGCTTCTGTCCTGTTTGCCGGAGCTTAGTCCCGTGGTCGCCTCTACCAGCAACAGTGACTGAGTGCCCAGCTAAACCTCAGGGTTCTGTTTCTAACAGATGAGGAGAGAGTGGGTATCACGGACCCCCGACAGTTTCCTCCACCAGCACCTTTTATGTTCCCACCAGGTCACTGCCAGGATATGAGTTCGAAGAATATGAGTTTATTCCTTGACTGGAACTTTGACTTGGTTCTTCTCTCAGATTCAGGACACGAAGGGGAGAGAAGCAAGATGGGGTCGTGGAAGAGCAGATGACTCTAGCGAGACCCACCTGATCGAGTCCTGACTGTGTTACTTGCTATTTGTGTGGCCTTCGGTTGTGCTGTCGAGCCTCTCTGAGACTCAGATCCGTCACTTGTAAAATTTTGCCGACAATGTCTACCTCACAAGTTGATTTGCACACAAACTTGACTTAATTTGCATTAGTGCGCAAGGATTGCATAACTTTACAGTAAAGATATTTTTGCTTTTCCAAATGCAAATTTTAAAATTCTGTTGATGGGCTAGTAATGCTCATCCAGAGGCAACTCATAGTGTTGTGACACATCTTTAGGCTCTGTCATACCGATGCTGTATGTGGATAAATACATAGCCTGAGAGAGGGAAATAGAAAAGCAGGTTTCTCTGGGAAATGATGTGTGACACTGCCTCACAGGGATCCGAGGGGCGGCACGTGGAAGCTTCCAGGCCATCATGAGGTGCAGCCCACACCAAAGGGCACATGTGCTCTTTGCAGCCTGCAGCCTGTGGTCCCAGGTGGGCCCCTGGCAGGTGCTGTTTTGAGGAGGTGACACTCTGCTGGAGCGCTGTGTGCTGTGACGCATGAGAGGTGGTTAATGGCACCCATGGGATGTGGCAAACGAGGTCCCTAGGGAGGTGGCTCCAGAATCAGGTGCCCAGCGCTAAGGGACAAAGACCGTCATGAGAGCTGAAGCTGTGGAACTTATGAGGCTTTCCTCGGGTTAGAAAAGAGACGACAGGCCCACAATGGAGTCACCTGTGTTAGGCCTAGGTCAGCCAACTAAGACCTCATAGCTTCCCTAGTTACAGTTTCAGTCTCTGCCAGGACTGTATGTAACCTTCACCCGGACAATCTGGAGTTACCTGCCAGTGCTGGTGAGGTAGTCCACCCGATAGATCCCTTTCGTCCCGAATACGTAGGTGACCTTGTCTGAAACAACCCACTCTACGCTAGAAACTTCCTTTTCCTGCCCTCTTCTGCCCATAAAATCCTCGTATTTTGTACGGCTCTTTGGAACTCCTTTCTCTCTGCTCGATGGGATGCTGTCCCGTTCACAAGTGGTTGAATAAAGCCAGGAAGATCTTTAAAATGTATTAAAATGTACTCAGTTGGGTTGTTTGTTTTTAGCGCTGAGAATGGCCTGCCATTTTGTCCAGAGGGTCTTCCTTTCCATGCCCCGTGGCCCCGCAGGGATTCATGCCCCCTTGGGCAGGCCACAGGGAAGCCAGTCTTCCTCTTCACTGCTGTCCTGTGTGCGTGCCCTCCCCCCTCCCCAAGCAGGGGGCACGCCTGTGCACACAGCCAGTTCTCCAGTGGGCTTTGCTGGCTTCCAGCTGGCTGTGGGGGGCAGTGGGCGTCATGGCGCCCTGACCAGAGTGTCCTGCACCTGCCGCGCGTAGCTTCCCCGTCTGCCTTATGGCCCATTGGCAGCCCCTGCTGCTGCTCCAGCCTTGGGAAGTGGCAGGAGCCTGGTAGCTCCCTCGGGTGTGGTGACTTTTCATATGAACCCCGAGATTGCCATTTTTCGGGGGGGATTTCATTTGGAAACTCTCACCTGGTTTTTCCACATGGCTCCTTCGTCTCTTACGACCTGAGCCTATCCCTCACTCAGGGCACACAGGCCTCCTGATGCTACAGGGGTCCCTGGGGCAGGCAGGGAAAGTGAGTCAGCAGCCTCTCAAGGCGGCTTCCGGGCCTGTGGTGTCATGGGGGGCTCCGGGTCACTGCCCTCTCTCCTGTCCAGAGTTGACCTTGGATCTCACCGACAGCCTGTTGGTCACATAGAGTTGACCTCATCACTGCTGAGCACCCAGCGAAACCCAAGCCTTGACAGCTTTTCCCTGCCGGGAGGCCCGGGCTGACGGTGGGGAATGACAAGTGCGATTTAAGGCGGTCTTTCCGAAAGAGGACACGGCAAGATGAAGTTTTTGAGGGGTTCAAAGAATCCTAGGGTGCGAACTGTCTGTTGATGCGTCCCATTGAAGAGTCCCTGGGCCTTCTGGGAAGTTCCTGTCGGAACAATCATCCCATTCGTCCAGGCAGGAAGGGTAAAGAAATGCTAATGTGACAGAGCAACAGCCAAGTCCTGTTGAAGTAGCCCGGAGGGGGGCAAGGGTACGTGGTGAGGACATTCACTCTCAGTGTTTTTCCTTCATGGCTTTTGTCTTCTGATAAAAGATATGTTTTTATTCATAAATGTAGATGGGGCACATGACCATTTATGAAGCAGCTGCAAACAGGCCCTGAGATGCTTACCAGTGCAATGAGGACCTGTGACGGTAGCCCCTAGACCTGCTTTTGATACAGTTTTGTCTGAAATCATTTGTTTTGCTTGAATTTCGTGATTTTTTTTTTTTTTTTTCAGTTCTGTGTGGTAACTTTCCCTATACAGGCATTACTGGCATATGAGGAGAACGACTGACAGATGTACAGATAGCCTATATGTTTGAAAATGTGCTTGAAAGTTATAAGCCGGTGTTCATTCATGCAAATAAGCAGGATGTACGTAACATCTGAAGTATATATCACAATGACTCGAAAATGAAGTGTGTCGCCTTCAGTCACATAATAAAACCTGAATGTTTTATACCTTGCCTGTCTGAAAAGTGTTTGAAAGTTAATTATTATTTTCTTGATTTCTAGCAGGGCTGGTTCACGCCGGGTCTGATTGGTTTGAAGACTGAAGCCCATCTGATCTTTATCCCAACTCCCAGATGGATGTCGAGTTGGGCTCCGGGTGGGAAACTGCCAGGGACTTCACTGCCCACGTGTGCGTCCTGCCTCTGGGCTCCAGGGAACCTCCCTTCCCAGCCCACGTGCAAAACCAGTTCTGTTAGTCATCCCTGACACACTCTGAGTCCCCACAACCCTTCCCCGCCCTCCTCCTGGAAGTAGTGATGAGACTTTAGTGACAGCCACTGTGTAACCAGAGTGCGAGCCAGAAACTGTACCAGGTTGAGCTGTCGCACAAAGAAAACTTATTTGCAGCAAATAAGGAGATCACGGGGAAGGGGGAGATGGGTGTCTTTTATTTAGGGTCAGGATGAGTGTTTAGATAGGGAAACCTTGTTGTTGTATGTAGAGGCGGGCATAAGGCCACGCATGCGCCCTAAAGAAACATGCCCACACACCCGTGGTAGGTTATGTAAATGAGGCTGGCGCGCCTCCCTGGGCCGAGATTTTAGTAGTATAACGAGGTAAAAGCAGTTGCCGGTTGTCCCAGGGGTCACTCCATGGTCCATCTGCCTAGGCGCGAATCTGGGGTTTAGCCCAAGCAGTCTGGGTGGTCTGGGCCTGCTGGAGTTCTCTTCAGGGCGGTCACTATCACTTGAGGGGTGGTTTTGGTTTCCATTTGCTGAGCTAAGAGGTAAGCCGGAAAGAGGAGCTTAAGGCAAAGCTGTGAGACGTAAGTTAGCGAGTACAAGCAGGCGGGCAGTAAAGGGCAAGTCTTGGGGTCTCGCTGGTGACAACCAGCATCACGTTTTGCCATCTTGCAGTACAAATTGTGTTTTGTGTCCTGTGCCCGGTGCCTTGGGGGCCCCTGCCTTTGAGGCCTGGGTCTTAGGGTGCAGAGAGATCTGGATGTTGGCCCACAGATTCCTCCACCTAGGACTCGCGTGGCCTGGGGTGATCGGTGCCTTCGGGGTGGCAGACTCACTTCCCTTTCAGCGCCCAGGGCTCCCCCACCCCCACCCCCAGCGACCAGCTACACCACGGGTGTGGGGCGTCACGGGGCACCTGGGCCTGCTAATCTTTTTTCATTTCAGTTCTTATTTTTGTTTCATGGCAGAGTTGCCTCTGCTTGTTCCTTTCCTCATCCACACCTTTCAGTTTTCTTTTTCTTTTCCATGTCATATTGTGAAGAGATTTGGAATAAGCAGGAGACTCCTGGGTGTTTCCTCCAGTGGAAAACTGTCCTTTGTGTAGAGAGAGTGCACCCTTCAAGAGTATCCGACTCTAGCCTTTTTCTTGCCTTTGGTATGTTTTACAGCTCTTTAAGTCGTAGGTAACTGGTAGCAAGGCAAAACAGTTACTGTCCATAGACATGGAGAAAAGCTCTTTGTGTGATTAAAATGATTATCCCCCCCCCCCCGTTATGAAAAAATATCCAGTTTCTTGTCTGTCTGTAAATGTGTTTCAACCTTTAATTCGATCATTCCTTTAATCCTCGGAAATTCGTGCTTCTCTAACTTCTCTTTTGAACTGTTGTAACGTCTTACTAACACCCTCATTAATAATGAGGTCAATAAAGTCTTTAATATGTGTATTTTATATCTTAGGAGGGTCATGGTTCTACCTTCGGTAATTATTCTTTAACATAACGTTTTATGGTCCCGATTAAAAATAACAAAGGTGCTGTGCTTCTTTTAACCAGTGACAGGAATGGACCCTCGTAAGAGGAACTTGGATCCAAAAAGCAGAAGAACTAACTAATCCTAAGGGGTTCAGGACATTGGCAGGTTTTCTCTTAATAATTGTAAAAGTCAGTATAGACTCAAAAACAACCACTGTCGTTATAGACGAAATTACAGCGGAATTTAGGAAATAATTTGAGATGAATTCAAATGGAAACACAGCAGAGGGGGGGGGGGGTGCCTGGGCGGCTTAGTTGGTTGAGCTTCTGACTTGATTTCAGCTCAGGTCATGATGTCACAGTTCGTGGGTTTGAGCCCCAGGTTGGGCTCTGCACTGAAAATGCAGAGCCTGCTTGGGATTCTCTCTCTCTGCCTCTCCCCCTCAAAAATAAATAAATAAACTAGAAAAAAAGTACTTAAAAAAAATGAAAACACAACACCCTCAAACTTAGGGGATGTTATAAAAGCAGTGCTCAGTGGGAAATTTATAGCTGTGTAGGTGCCTATGAAAAAGATAGTTTTAAAGAGTTTATTTATGTATTTTGAGAGAGACAGAGACAGCACGGGTAGGGGATGGACAGCTCCACACTGCTAGCACAGAACCCGATGCGGGACTCAAACCCACAAAATTGTGAGATCATGACCTGAGTTGAAACCAAGAGTCGGACACTTAACTGAGCCACCCAGCCCCCCTTTAAAAAGGTTTTAAATCAATAACCTAACTTTAATGAAACAGGAAATAGAAAAACCATAGGGAGAATTACTGAACCCAAAATTTGGTTCTTTGAAGGTCAACAAAATCGATGAACTTTTAGCTAGATGGCTAAGAAAAAAGAAGCAAATAACTAAATTAAAAAAAAATGACAGTGAGGATATCACTGCTGACTTTGCAGAAATGAAAAGAATTATGGGAGAATGCCATGAACGGTTGTGTGCCAAGAAATTAGATAATCTAGATTAAATGGATAGATTCCTGGAAACAACCCACTGCCAAAACTGTCCCAAAAAGAAATAGGAAATCTGAACAGGCCTATAACAAGAGATTGAATGAGTTATTAAAAACCTCCCAACAACGAATGGTTTAGGACCATATGTTGGTGAATTCTACCAAACATTCAAAGCATAGCATCAATCTCTCTCAAAGTCTTCCAGGAAATAGAAGCGAAGGGAACACTTCCTATCTTATTTTATGAGGCTAGCATTGCCCTGATACCAAGGTCAAGATATGAAAACTACAGACCAAGATTCCTTACGATATTGATGCAAAAATTCTCAGCAAAGTATTAGCAAATGGAATTCCGCAACATATTAAAAGGATTGTATACCAAGACCAAGAGGGATTTATCCCAGGAGTGCAAGAGTGGTTCAACATGAGTTCAATCAATGTAATACACCATGTTAATGGAATGAAGGAGTAAAACCCACATAATCGTCTCAATCAGAAAAAGCATTTGACAACTTCCAACACCTTTTCATAATAAAACATGAAAAAAGCAAGAAACAGAAGGGAACTACCTCCACATGATAAAAGGTATTTATGAAAAACCCACCATCGTCAGTGGTGAAAGACTGAAAGCTTTCCTTCTAGGACAAGGAATAAGGTGAAGAAGCACTTTTGCTCCCGTGCTGGAAGTTCTAGTCAGAGCAATTAGGCAAGAAAAAGGCATCCAAATTGGAAAGGAAGAAGTAAAACTATCTCTTTTTGCAGACGACATGATCATAGATATAAAAAAATGTGAAAGAATGCATACACATGCACACATATACAATGACTACTAGCGCTAAAAAAATGAATTCAGGAAAGTTCAATTCACAGGAATTCACAGGGTCCAAAATAAACACAAATATCAGTAGTGTTTCTGTATACCAGCAATGAACAATCTGAAAAGGAAACTAACAAAATGCTTTCATTTATAGTAGGATCCAAAAGAATGAAATCCATAGAAATAAATTGAAACAAAGAGGTGAAAGACTTGTACACTGAGAACTAAAAACATTGCTGAAAGAAATCAAAGACCTAAGTAAATGGAAATATATATCATGTTTATCGACTGGAAGAACTTACTATTATTATCATTTTTTAATGTTTACTTATTTTTGAGAGAGAGAGAGAGAGAGAGAGTGTGCAAGAGTGCGAGCAGAGGAGGGACAAAGAGAGAAACACAGAATCCGAAGCGGGCTCCAAGCTCTGAGCTGTCAGCACAGAACTGGACGCGGGGCTCAAACTCACAAACCATGAGATCGTGACCTAAGCTGAAGTCGGACACTTAACTGACTGAGCCACCAGGTGTCTTGAGACTTATTATTTTTTAAGGTATATGTGTTTTAATTTTTATTTATTTATTTCATAAAGAGAAAAGTTTAATAAAGTAAATGCTTTTTTTTTTTTTTTTTGAGAAGGGGGTTGGGGCACAGGGAGAAGGAGAAAGAGAATCTCAAGCAGGCTCCGTGCCTGGCGTGGAGCCCAGTGTGGGGCTTGATCCCACAACCCTGAGATCATGACCTAAGCTGAAATCAAGAGTGGGGCCCTCAACCAACTGAGCCATCCAGGTGTCCCACGTCAGCAGCACTTTTAACTAAATCTCTAAAAATCCATCTAATAAGGTATAAAATTTTAAAATCAAATTTTCAGAATTTTGACCTTTACTCAGAATTTTGTATTTTTTCTTTGAAGTTAAAAAAAAATTGCATTAGTCAACACACAGTGCTATATTACTTTCAGGTGTATAGTACAGTATAGTAATTCAGCATTTCCATACAACACCCTATGCTCATCACAACAAATGTACTCCTTCATCTCCATCCCCCATCCCCCCACACCCTCCTCTTTGGTGATCATCAGTTTGTTCTCTATAGTTAAGAGTCTTTTTCTTGGTTCCTCTCCCTCTCTATTTTTTTCCCTTTTGTTTGTTTTCTTTCTTAAATTCCACGTATGAGTGAAATCATATGGTATTTGTCTTTCTCTGACTTATTTCACTTAACATAATACTCTCCATCGCCATCCATGTCATTGCCTATGGCAAGATTTCATTTTTTTTTTTTAATTTTTTAATGTTTTTATTTATTTTTGAGACAGAGAGAGACAGAGCATGAGCGGGGAAGGGGCAGAGAGAGAGGGAGACACAGAATCTGAAGCAGGCTCCAGGCTCTGAGCTGTCAGCACAGAGCCTGACGCGGGGCTCGAACTCATGGGCCGTGAGATCGTGACCTGAGCCAAAATCGGACGCTTAACCAACTGAGCCACTCAGGCGCCCCAAGATTTCATTTTTTATGGTTGAATAGTATTCCGTTGTCTGTATATACCACATCTTCTTAATATATTCATCAATTGATGGACACTTGGGCTGCTTCTATATTTTGGCTATTGTAAATAATCCTGCTGTAAACACAGGGGTGCATATATTCCTTCTAATTAGTGTTTTTGTATTCTTTGGCTAAATACCCAGTAGTGTGATTACTGGATTGTAGGGTAGTTCTACTTATGACTTTTTGGGGGAACTTCCATACTGCTTTCCACAGTGGCTGCACCAGTTTGCATTCCCACCAACAGTGTGTGACTACACTCACATATCCTTGCCAACACGTTGTTGTTTCTTGCGTTGTTGATTTTTGCCATTCTGACAGGTATGAGATGGTATCTCATTGTAGTGTTGAGTTGCGTTTTCCTGATGATGAGTGATATTGAACATCTGTTGGCCATTTGTATGTCTTTTTTGGAGAAATGTCTGGGATTTTTAAGTGGGATTTTTTAAATCCCATTTAAATGGGATTATTTGGGTTTTTTTGGGTGTTGAGTTGTATAAGTTCTTTATATATTTTGGATACTTTAGTGGATATGTCATTTGCAGATATCTTCTCCCATTCTGTAGGTTGCCTTTCAGTTTTGTTTGTTGTTGCCTTCACTGTGCAGAAGCTTTCTATTTTTTTTTTTTAACGTTTATTTATTTTTGAGACAGAGAGAGACAGAGCATGAACGGGGGAGGGTCAGAGAGAGGGAGACACAGAATCTGAAACAGGCTCCAGGCTCTGAGCTGTCAGCACAGAGCCCGACGCGGGGCTCGAACTCACCGACCGCGAGATCATGACCTGAGCCGAGGTTGGCCGCTTAACCGACTGAGCCACCCAGGCGCCCCAGAAGCTTTCTATTTTGATGTAGCCCCAATAGTTTATTTTCACTTCTGTTTCCCTTTCCTCAGGAGGCGTATCTAGAAAGAAATTGCTGTGGCTGATGTCAAAGAAGTTATTGCCTATGTTCTCTTCTAGGATTTTTATGGTTTTATGTCTCACATTTAGGTCTTTAATCCATTTTGAATTTATTTTTCTGCGTGGTGTAAGAAAGTAGTCCAGTTTCATTCTTTTGTATGTTGCTGAGCAGTTTTCCTAACACCATTTGTTGAAGAGGCTGGGGGAGACTTTTTATTGTTGAGATGGCAATAATTCCCGAAGTGATCAACAGAGTCAGTGCAATTCCTATCAAAATTCCAAAGGCTTTTTTCTGCAGAAATGGAAAAGCCAATCTTCAGATTCATATAGAATTCAAGAGCCTCCAAGTAGCCAAAATAATCTTGAGAAAGAAGAACAAAGTTGGAGGACTCACATTTTCTGATTTCAAAACCCACTACAAATCTGCAGTAAATCTAAACAGTGTGGTACTGGCATAAGAAGACACATGTAGACCAAGGAATAGAATTGAGGTTCCTAAAATAAACCTATACATCCAGGGGCAGTTGATTTTTGACAAGAGTCCTGAGATCATTTAATGAGAGAGCAGTAGTCTCTTCAACACATGTGCTGGGACAACTGGATAGCCACATGCTTTAATGGAAACCTTACTTCATACCCTATATAAGAATTAACTCAAAATGGATCCATGACCTAAATATAGGACCTGAATCTATTAAATTCCTAATGGAAAACAGGGTTAAATCTTCATGACCTTAGATTTGCCAATAGATTCTTAGATATGACAACGAAAGCATGAGCAACAACAAAAAAAATGCAGAAGTTGGACTTCATTTAAATTGAAAAAATTATGCTCATCCAAGGACAATATGAAGAAAGTAGAAAGACAACTTATAGAATGAGAGGAACTATTTGCAAATCAAATGTCTGGTGGGGATCTAGCATCCGGATATGTGAAACAGACTTACAGCTCAACAACAACAAAAACCAATTTAAAAATACACAAAGGATCTGAATACACGTTTCTCCAAAGAAGGTATATAAATGGCCAAGAGTACATGAAAAGATGCTTGACGTCACCAGTTTAGAGAAATGCAAATTAAGACCACAGTGAAATACCCACTTCACACCCACTAGGATGACTGTAATTTTTTTTTAAAAAGGAAAATAGGGGCGCCTGGGTGGCTCAGTCGGATAAGCGTCCGACTTCAGCTCAGGTCATGATCTCGCGGTCCGTGGGTTCCAGCCCCGCGTCGGGCTCTGTGCTGACAGCTCAGAGCCTGGAGCCTGCTTCCGATTCTGTGTCTCCCTCTCTCTCTGCCCCTCCCCCGTTCATGCTGTGTCTCTCTCTGTCTCAAAAATAAATGAACGTTAAAAAAAATTTTTTTTTAATAAAAAAATAAAAAAGGAAAATAATAAGTGTTGTTAGAATTTTCATAGGTAGCTGGTGGAAATGTTAATAAGATGGTGCAGCTACTGTGGAAAACAGAAGTTTGGCCATTCCTCAAAAAGTTAAACCTAGAATTACCATATGACCCAGCACGTTCACCCTGAGGTATCTACACAAACAGTTGAAAAACAGGTACTCAAACAAATGCTTGTACACGAATGTGCCTAGCAACGCTATTCATAGTAGCCAAAAGGGGGAAACGACCCAGGTTGTCTGGATAGATGAATGGATAAACACACCGTGGCATATGCAATATATATATACAAGGGTGAAATATTAGCCTTGAAAAGGAATCACGTGCTGATACCATGTAGGTGAACCTTGAAAACACTATGCTAACTGGAAGAAGCCAGTCACAAAAGGTCACATATTGTATGATTGCATTTAGCTGTGTATGAAATATCCAGAAGAGAGAAACCCGGAGACAGTGTAGATTTGTGATTGCCAGGAGCTGTGGGGGAGGGGAGAATGGAGAGTAAATTGCTTAATGAGCGTGGAGTTATTTGGGGATGAAGAAAATGTTTTGGAACTGGATAGAGGTGATTGCACAACATTACGAATGTCCTAAGCGCCTCTGAGTTGTTGACTTTATTTTATTTTATTTTTTTATGTTTATTTATTTTTGAGAGAGAGAGAGAGAGAGACAGAGTGGGAGAGGGGGTGGGGCAGAGAGAGAGAGGGAGACACAGAATCCGAAGCAGGCTCCAGGCTCTGAGCTGTCGGCACACAGCTCCGCACCGGAACCCACGAACTGCGAGATCATGACCTGAGTCGAAGTCAGATGCTCAACCAGCTGAGCCACCCAGGCGCCCCTGAGTTGTTGACTTTAAAATAGCTAATTATGTGTTATGCACATTGCATCTCGGCAACAACAACTACCACAAAAAAAACCCAAGTTTAGATGATTTACACATTTGATATCATTTAAATGCGAGGCATTAGTTCCTAGGAGGAAGAGGGTTTAAGATTAGATCAGCAGTATTAGTGTTTTCCCACCAAAACCACATAGAACACCTGTGGCCAATGGCATTGATACAGGAAGCACACTCCCAGGGGTTCCCAGGGTTATGTGCGATTTGCAGTGAGTTTCCTATAATTCCACCTCCCAGCTTTGTTACACATTACTCATGACATATCTCACAGAGTTAAGGATCTGTGATTCAGGTGATGATTCATTTAAACTTTTGATCATGTGCAGGTGGCGGGAAGGGAACCACAAAGTGTCGGGAGAAATGTTAGTGTAAAATGTTATATTTGTTTAGAGAGACTTAAGGAAGAATACAAACTATATACCCTAATCCCTCCACCCAGGTCACATCTGTTCCTGTGCGAAAGAAATACAAGGAAAACTTTCTGTAGGATTACAAAATTCAAGGGATACAGGAAGTTACAGAATGAAAAGGGAAGGCTTCTCTACCTTGGACAATCACTGTTAATATGTTCTTGTGACTTTTTTTTTTTTTAAAGCAATGTTTCATGCTTGTGTGTTTGTGCTTACACACATAGATTTAAATAGAAATAAAGAAAAGGGTGCCTGGGTGGGTCTGTCAGTTGAGTGACCCGACTCTTGATTTCGGCTCAGGTCATGATACCAGGGTCTTGGGATCGAGCCCCACATTGGGCTCCGTGCTGAGTGTGACGCCTGCTTGAGATTCTCTCTCTCTCTCTCTCTCTCTCTCTCTCTTTCTCTCTTTCCCTCCCTGTGC
The DNA here is from genome assembly GCF_018350175.1 of Felis catus. Lineage (NCBI taxonomy): Eukaryota > Metazoa > Chordata > Mammalia > Carnivora > Felidae > Felis > Felis catus. The sequence continues at coordinate 34,746,762 of NC_058379.1, read as the reverse complement.
CCCTACCCTGCTCATGCTCTCTCTCTCTCTCAAGAAGGAAAGAAAGAAAGAAGTCATTGCAGACTCACATATGACTTTTTTTCTATTTTTCTGAGATATTCATATCTAACAATGTATTAATTTTAGGAGTATAACATAATGATTCGATATATGTATATATTGCAAAATGACCACCGCAGTAAGGGTAGTTAACATCCATCGCCGTACATAGTTACAATTTTTTTTCTTGTGGTTTGAACTTCTAAGATCCACTCTATTCACAATTTACAAATATACAGTAAAGTATTGGTAACTTTAGTCACCATGCTGTGCATTACATCTCCAGGATTTATTTATTTTATAACAGGAATTTTCTACCTTTTGACCACCTTCCCTTACTTTCCCCACCTTCGATCCAGCCAACAATCTGTTCCGGCTTTTTTTTTTTTCCAAACAGTGTATCTGGGAGCTCTTTTCATACATACAAGCACTACTGATTCTTATTAAATGGCTGCCTAATCATCATGATAATGATTAGCATTTATTGAACATTTGCAATGTGCCAGCGCTGTTCTAAGTGCTGTAGATATATTACCTCATTTAATCTTCACAAAAATCCTCTGAGAGAGAGGCCTTACTACTGATTTTACAGACGGGGGAGCTGAAGCCTGGAGAGACTCAGCAAGAAATTTAAATTCCTCATGTCTGATCCCAAACCCCTGCTCTGACCATGACAACAGTCGGCTTCCCTTCACAGCGCGTGGGGGAGCTGGGGTTTACCATTAGGTACAGCATCCATACATTCTTCTCCTTGATTGTTGTTTTCTGTTTTCATTTTGCCAAAGTGTTTGTTCCCTAAAACGTGTGCAGTGCATCTCATGCTCCAGCCCGTGACCTCTTGGGGTCTGTGTTTTATTGTTGTTTTTCTCCTCTTAAGAGAACTAGCGAATAACCAAGAAGAGTAAAACAATTATCCTTAAGATTTGCAAACTTTTTTCCCAGAATGGCTACCAGCCCTTGATTTCTTGGCCCAGAAAAGAGAGTGTCTCTAATTTTTATAGCTTGGTGTGCATACAAAAAGAAATCTTTGAAAAATTTTTTTAATGTTTATTTATTTTTGAGAGAGAGAGAGAGAGAGCGAGGAGGGGAGGGGCAGAGAGAGAGAGACACACACAGACTCCAAAGCAGCTTCCAGGCTCTGAGCTGTCAGCGCAGAGCCCAATGCGGGGCTCGAACCTATGAACCATGAGATCATGCCCTGAGCCGAAGTCGGATGCTCAGCTGACTGAGCCGCTCAGGTGCCCCCGAAAAGAAATCTTTGGCGACCATTATTCTCACCTGTAGGGGCCTAGTTGTTCTTGTGGGATGCCGTATGGAAACACACTGTATTTGGTCTCTGCCTCACCTGCAGCACCTCGACTGGGTCCTTTGACCCTTGGGCTAGTGGGCTGTTGGCCGCTTCTTTCTTCTTTTTCCTTTATATGAGGTCATTGCGTCTCCCCAAACCGAGCTCCGGCTCAGCTAACAAACAGGCGTGACTTGGAACAGGTCAGAGGGTGGGGGTTGGGATGCTTTGTGAATTTGCGGCATATTAACAGATGAGGGCTGTTTCGGAGATACGCGTCGGCAAAAGCAATTGTGTACTGGGGATTTAGGTTTTGGCTTTCGTGGAGAAAGAATAAAACAGATAGCGTGGTGATGTCCGCCAGCCTGTTGGTACAGCGTTGCAGGAGCCTAAGCAGCCAGCCAGTGCATGTCAAGAATCGAGAAAGAAGGTAACAGAAAACTCAAGGCTCCTAAACGGTTTTCCTTCGGTCAGCAAAATGGCAGGATGCTCCTGCCGTCCGTGTGTCCCGGCTGACCCTGTGTTCCTGGCGGCTGCAGATACAGTTTGCCGTTTCGATCCATTTAACAGGAAGGGATCCTGTCGTGTGGTGAAAATGCAGGCTTGGCATACGCCAGGGCTCTGGGGACTCGTTCTGCAATGTACTGGTCTTTTCTCGGAGAGGGCAGGCACACGAAATAGGGACTCTGAGCAGATTTGCCGGCATGTTTTCATATGCATCAGACACTTGGGAGGTTCTGTTTTGTGCCACTGTGGGCAAGGCACCAGATTTATGGGTAGGAAGCCAGAGTTTGAAATTAGCTGCTGTGATCGTATGGTTAAGTCGTGGAGGAGCAGAAGTTTGTGCTCAGAGTTCAGAGAAGGTCTGTAATATCTTTCTCGATCTCCAAAGTGGTCCAAACCACTAAGTGCAGAAACATACTTCCTTTGGCTCATCTGACCAAATTACTATCTGTAAACTTTTGGTCTGGTTGCCTCAGTCGAGCTGTAATCTTCCTGCCTGGTTGAGATAGAATCCGGTGCGGGAAGTGGGGACAGAGTATTGTTGGTCCCCAGACTCAAAACATGAACAAAGGGTCCAAGTTGACACCAGAATAATGATTTTACTCCTGTCTTTCCTACCTCATTGTCCTTCCTTGCACATTTACTTTTCTTTCAAGTTTCTTTTCTCTTTTTTAATTATTTATTTAAGTAATCTCTGCACCCATTGTGGGGCTTAAAGTCATGACCCTGAAATCAAGAGTCACACAGTCTTCCAACTGAGCCAGCTAGGCATCCTTCTTTCCTTTCCTTTCCTTTCCTTTCCTTTCCTTTCCTTTCCTTTCCTTTCCTTTCCTCTCCTCTCCTCTCCTCTCCTCTCCTCCCCTCCCCTCCCCTCCCCTCCCCTCCCCTCCCCTCCCCTCCCCTCCCCTCCCTTCCCTTTCCTTTCCTTGTCAAAATAAAGTCAATCAGTTGTATTGTTGTAAAGCTAGAATACAGAAGCGAACATTCGCTGGCAAATTAGAGGATGCACATAGCTTTCTGTAACTTAGATTCTTCGTGCATGCGTAGCAGTCATGCCTGTGGCCGGCAGCGTGGATGAAATATGCTTGAGTGTAACATGCGGCCAAGTGAGGGCTCCTGATGCTTTGGCCAGAGGCAGACGGACTTTGCTGTTGGCAAGGCCTGGACATCAGGCTGTGGAGATCTTTTCCAGGCGCTGCACGTCGACTTTTTCTAGGTGGGAGAACTCGTTATTCTGATGTATTGTTCTCCAACCACAGTGGTAGAGCAGCACATTATTAAGCTATGGTTTGGACGTGATGAAGTAATACTTATGTCAGAAACTGACTTCAGCTAATGCGTATAAAAAAGCAATTGTGTGATGCTGTGACAGGGCAGTGAAGGGGTCGAATGGAGAGGAGAGTGGTGATGGTGTAATGTGACCAGGGCTTATCTAGAAAGTCCTTAGAGATGTTTCCTTTGGGGGGGGGGGCATGTCAAGCTTCACATGGGACAGTTTATACGAAGGTCCAACTTAAAAAAGATACAGGGTGTGTCTCATGGAACCTAAAGGCAGGAATGCAGCGGGGCCTCAAGATGATAGGGAACGTCCTGGGGTCACTAGCAGTCCTGGGGCTTGTGTCTTTGGGCTGCTTCCTTCCTTCTTCCGTCAGAGGGAGTGTAAAGATGGCTGCCCTCAGCTTCCAGCTCACGTGACACAGGTCTAGCTCCTGGGAGCTTCGTCTCTGTGTGGAAGGACACACCGAGGGTCCCTTCCCAAGTGCTTGCTTGTAGTAGAAGTCTCTTTGCGGCACCAGCGAGACTTTTTTGATGAACAGAAATGTGGAATCTGGTGATGTGGAGGGGGCAGCTCACCAGCTCGAGCATCCAGTAGATTTCTGGGTTTTGAGAACTGACTGATACGCCGTTCTTTTAAAACTGCAGTTTCTGCATATGTTTTATATGTTGTATACTATCTTAGTACAGTAGCACATGTATACAGGTTGTAAGTAAATATACACATATTAGAGGATGTACGCAGTCGTCTTTTGTGGCTAGGGATGTGCAATCAAAGCAGTTTGGAGACTCTTACTTTATGGAATGGTGATACTACATATTGGGTTTTTTCCCCCACAATATCTCTGGGAATATTCAGTGATTCATACAAGGGACCGTTTCTATCTTGAGAAGTATAAACTACACATTTTCTTTCCTCTCAAAAACGGACTTGTTAAAGAGATCTGTCTCCACAGATCTCGAGGCACCCACAAGTGGAATTTCAGTGTCGGCACATGAAGTTCAAATGTGCACCGATACCTGTACATCTTCGTTGAGTGGAAAGTTGGCCAGCGTGTGGGATTACCAAGTTGTCTGTTCTTATTTGCATTCAATTATTTTTTTAATGCCAAAGTTAACCAAAGGTGTTCATTTACACGTTACAAACTGCCTGTTACTTCACTTTGAGATTTCGTAGCTCTGGACATTTTCCTCCCCAGTGTCTGAAGGTCCCACATACTGAGATTCTGTAAGGTCTTAGGACTCAGATGTGGCCTGAAGATGGTTTAGTGATGGGGAAAGAAAGAACCAGGAGATGGAGGCCTGGGATTGGCCTTACCCCATTCCCGTGTGACTGTGAATTGCACTGGGCCTCAAGTTCTCCATCCATAAAATGGGAATAATGATACCTCAGAGTGACTATGAAGGTCAGACACAATAATGTGAGTCTGTCTGCTCTATAAGCCACAGAGCTTTTAGAATATAGGTTAAGGTAAAGATGGGCCATTGTGTTCGTTTCTCATGGACTTTTCAGGAAGGGCATATTGTCATACAACATGCTTGAGGGGACTTGTGGGGTGCCAAGGAACTCACCACTGGATCTGAGCAGTCACACCCCAGGGTGGGCGAGAGATTGTTCGCGAGTATGGTGCGTGGCTACTTGCCTCTCTGTGTCATGAGGGTGAATTCAAGACAAAAGTCCACCTCTCTGGGCCGTTAAGGCCTTGAAGTCCGGATCCGTTCCTTGTTCCCAGGTTTGTAACCTGCGTACTTCTGGGACAAGAGGTATTCTATTGAATCTCCAGTGCCTAACACAGTGGCACTTATGGCTTAGACACGCAGGGTGTGCTTAGCAGGTGGGAGAGAAGTGCATCATCAAACTTGTTTGCATCTCCAGGACTTGTCACAGAATTGGGAGCCCAGATGGTGTTCGTCACCGTGTAGTAGGGTATGGGATGGAGATCAAGAGCTCGGGCCTCTGAGCACAGACCCATTCAATTGCTGAACCTCCTTAAGTCTGTTTTCCCAACTGTGAAGCATGATAATAGTCTCTCATAGATCTGGGTTGAAGATTAAATGAGCTGATGCAAGGTAACAACACAGAGTCTAGCTTAACAAAACGTCAACTGTCATCACCGTCGTGATGAATAACATGGTTAGTATGATTAAAAGCTCATCGGTGTTGTGATTTGGAACTTGGATGCTCAGAAGCTCCGTTTTCGCCTTGATGTCTTTAACTGTCTTCCGTTCAGTTTTCCCTTGGTCATCCTTTGTGTTGCAGTTTCAACTTACCTGGACACGTGCAGTTGCTTTTTAGGGCAGGTTCAGTGCAGTGCCCTTGATCTTGACCTCTGTCTGTGGGAAGTTATTCTCTGGCAAGGTTTTAGGTTACTTTTCCGTGCTGGAGGGGTCGCAGGTGTTTGTTCAGACGAGGGTTGCACCAGAGCATTGAGGGCGTGAGGTTGACTCCACAAGTTCATACCCAGCGCGGCAGTGAAGAGCAGACCTGCAGTCACTTGCTTTCTTCTTGACCTTCAGCTGGTCTTTGAGTGAGGAGCAGTTGAGGATGCTATATAGGAGAGCATGTTTCATTCAGAGAGTATATTTCCATGGCTTTACTGTTTACTGTCAACACAACACCTGTTCAGGTTGTTCCTGGGAAATTTGTCCACATCTGAGTCTGTTTTTATCTGCAGACACACTTGTTTTCTCTCCTTTGGAGGATGAAAGAGCAAAAGCGTCTCATCTTTGATCTTGGAACTTTCGGCAGCGGTGGCGGGGTGGGGGTTTCTGCTGACCTCTGCCTGGAGGCTGCAGTGTGGACAGGATTCTTCAGGGAGCTGTGATGTAGGCAATTTTGTGTTTCCTGGTCACATTTTAAAAAAATGTTTATTTATTTATTTATTTATTTATTTAGAGAGACAGCGTGTGAGTAGGGGAGGAGTAGAGAGAGAGGAGAGAGGGAATCCCAACCAGGCTTCGTGCTATCAGTGCAGAGCCTGACACGGGGCTCGATCTCACGAACCCTGAAATCATGACCTCGGCTGAAATCAAGAACCGGATGTTTAACCGACCGAGCCACCCCAGCGCCCCCCCTGGACACATTGTTAAGCTAATAAGTATAATATCTTAGCATTTATTTCCAAGGTGCATAGATTGAAAGTGAGGGTGGTAGTAATTCATTGCTTTTATTTGTATTTTGTAGTCTTTTAATCACTTGTGGAAGCACCGGTGGACATTAAGCCGGAATTCTAAACCATGAGGAAGTCAGGCTAGCATGATGGTGATGGGGGATGTTTCTGTTCACATTCTGGAGGCCAACTCCCCTTCCTCGGACACATTCCCTTCCTTTCTTGCAAATGCCTTTCCTGATGCTCTTGTGATCATGAGTCTAGCCCTTGATCTAGCTGGTCTTCCTAAGTGTGGGAAGATTCCTAACACATCATAGGTCAACACCGTTATTTAATTGGAACCGCGCTAGGATGAGGAGGATGGGGAAGTTGTGAGCAGACTGTCGCGTCCCCGGCTTGCTCTTTCTGCAGCCTGCAAGTGTGCGTGTGCCCTGTTTGACGAAATCGCAGTCGCTGTCAGCGAGTATCTTGATTAAGGGCTCGCTACGGGTAGTTATATTACCCCGGGTTTCGGCTTGGTGACCTGCGAGGCCTTGAGTGTTAGTTCACGTGAGTGAGTTATCTGAGGATGCTAACTTTTCACATTTATTACAGTCGGGATGTAGGAACTGTTCCTTTTGTCTGCCCTGCAGAATCGAGCAGAGAGTACAGGCTGAGCTCCTGGAGAGTCTTAGCACTGACATGATCGACTTTGGCCACCGTCACTTGTGGATTATACTGGCACACGGTAGGTGCTCAATAAAAATGCAGCCAGTGAAAGAACAGCCTCCTAAATGGCCTTTCTTCCTTTGGTTTCCTTCTGATCCTCTTAAAGTGCCACAACAGGGTGGATTTCATTGGTTCCCACTTTCCTCGGCCAACTTCCAGACTCCTTAACAGGGTTAAGACCGCGCCCTTGGCCTGCGGATGTTCTGGGGCTCTGTCTAGAGTGAATGATGCTCTGGTCGTTAAATCATCCTGACGTGACTCCTGCCGGGCTTACCTCTCTCTCTAGCCTGCAGAACATTCCTTTGCATTCTCCTGCTCCTTTGTTTGCAGGTGCTTCTTCCTGGTGAGTGTATCAGCATTTCTTCAAGAAAGGGGAGCTACTATGGGACAGGATTTATTGCACTTTGTTGCCCTTGATATGAACGTGGGCAGTGCGGTGAGGGGAGGTCTGGAAGAAGGAGCTTGAAAATCAGACGAAACCCCTCGAGCCAGAGAATCGCCAGCGTGGTGGTTGCATGGGGGCTCTCGCGGAAGCTCTGAGAAGCCGACATAGCCAACAGCAAGTGGCCCGCAGCGGGGTGGGGTGGCAGCTGTCTGTGGACGGCTGCTGAGGCTGTGGTTGGGAGAAAAGGCGGGTACAGAAGGGGGCTCTGCCGGGAACCTCTTTCTACCTGTGTGCTGAAACCTTCGGGAGTGTATAACAGCAATCTTGACTTCCTGCAAATTCCCTTTTTGGTCATTTCTAACCCAGAACCTTAGGGAGAAAGGGATCCTGGGAGATGTCGTCCCTGCTTTAAGCCAGGTTGACATTAGGGTAGTCCAGGATGGTGCACGACAAGCCAGGGTCGCTGAGCCTGTGGGGGTGTGTACACATGCGTGCATGGGTGTGCATGTAGGCAGCTGTGCGTGTGTGTCATGCATCTGTATGCATGCACACACCTGCGGGTGTATGTTGCGCGTGTTACACGCACACATGTGCTTCGCATCCGCTACAGGGAAATGTGTGAGAAGAGCAGAAATAGGGAGATAGAGCCCCTGGATTTGAGAGCTTCTTTAAGCCAGTGGATCAACAGGAGAGGCCAGAGGAGGGGCGGAAAGGGCATCTGCCAGTCCCCGGGCCCTCCATCCGTATATTCTTGGGGGGCTGTTGGATCTTTGCCTCCCAGAAGAAAAAAACCTCAAACGTCCACTAAATTGAATTCTTGGACAGACTGTTTTCTCCCCATGCTCTGTTCCTGTTGCTAGAATCCAGCTCCCCCACCTCCCTTCCTCCGTTTTCCGGTCCTATTCCCTACCTTGCCTGGCTAATGCCTCCTTTTGGTTTCAGATGTAATGTCCCTGCCTCCACAAAGCCTTCCCTGATCTCTCAAATGTGGGTTCGATGTCCTTTTGTTTCCCCGTCATGGCACTTATCACGGTATATGACACTGTCCAGTTTATTTGTCTGTTCTTCACTGGTACAGGAGTTCCGTGGGGGTTGGGACATATGACCTTGCTGGGACTGATCAGCAGTCGCCATTTCTTCCCTTCCCAGTGTCATACGGGGATAAGTGGCTGGCCTTCCCGATTCCAAGTTCTGAGCTGTGCGTGCAAGCATTATGCATGCGAGCACGTGGGGGTATTGATGATTCACCCGTCCCCCTGTGGGTGTGGCCAGATGACCCCCTGCTACTAGGCCCTCACTCTGAAAGTGCAGTACAGGGGGCAGGACCTCAGGTCGTGTAACTTCTAACATCTTCAGAGTTTGCCAGATAGCCTTGGTAGATGGGGACAGGAAGTGGGGCAGGAGAAGATTAAGCAGAACTCATAATCTTTGAGGTCAAGCAGTGTGCGGATTAGAGATAAACCGGCAGTGGTAACTTTGTCCTTTCTAGGGGTTGGCCTCAGTGTTGCCTTAAACACAGACGTTCAGAGATTGAGGGGGGGTTGGTGGCTAGCCTGTTGCTCAGTATTCAGAAAGGAAGGGAGTCAGAGGGCGTATGGATTCAGCAGATCTTACAAATATTTAGGTCATAAGTGACAGTGAGAATCTGATGAGGGACCTTCTCACCAGAGAACCTTACCTACCCACAAAGGTAACGTGTGATTTTGAGGATGCCAGGTGGCTGACACCCATGAATCATCCTATAGAAGGGTGACAGGAGTGGAGATGATGGTCTTTGTGTGTTGTGGCTTTGATGTGTTGACGTGTCTGTTATTAGGATTGTGTCTGTGTCTGAGGCCCCCTGGCTAGAGGGGGGAGGCGGTGGTTAGAAAGGGGAAGCATCAACCTAAGGTGCGGATTATCTAAAGCACAGAGGTGAGGAAATGAGCTCCCGGATGTGTCCTTCCTCCCTCGGGCTTCCCACAGAGCATGAACCATCCAGGCCATGGTCTATCTGCTGGGTGGGAGAACATTCCTATGCTTCCCCCGCAATGTCTTGTCATGGCTCCTAAGGACCAAGTAAGGGTGTGTGGATGGAGGGGGAGGAGGAGAGGAACTGAAACAGTCTCTGCCTCCTCCCACTGGTGTTGGATTCCCTGTTGACTCACTAGGTGGAAGTGATACCAAATGAAGGAGAAGGTTTCTAATGAGATGAAAAGATGCTTAATAAAATGAGGCAACCCTTCACAGGGAGCTGTGTGAGTGGTTTCTCCAAACAACTGTGAAATGTCTCTAATGAGATCTTGAAAGCAAATTCTGAAGTCCCCACTTCTCTACTCTCTGATCTTGCATGCTGTGATCTTTCCCCCAGAGGTTTACCCTTGAGATTGAATTATTGCTTTACATTGTAGCCCTGTGTCCACCATAACTTCATTGGCTGACTTTGGGGTTATCCTCAGTGCTTAAATCACTCTAAAACAGGTTTTGTCAGTTTAAGCAATGTAATCTTTTTCCTTTCTCGTGGCCCTGAGAGCAGGTTCCCGGAGGAGTACTCAGAATCACTGCTCTTGGGGCAGAGCCTCGTGAGTCCCACACAGCTCTGCCGTCATCATCCCTTGGGGGCCAACTTCTCATACTCCTGATCTGCCCTTAACTTTCATTTCCTGCTCTGCAAAGTAGGCCTAACTCTACTTCATTAGGGTTGCTGCATGGGTTAAATAAAATTTGTTCAGAGTCAGTGCTTAATACACATTGTCTGCTACATCCCTATGAGTTATCCATTGCTGTGTAACAAGTTGCACCAGAATCTGACAGCTTAAGACAACACACACTTAATTGTCTCACGGTTTGGTGGGTCAGGGATCTGGGCACAGTTCTACGGGTCCTCCGGGCTCCCTCGCTGGTTTCTGGCGGGATGCAAGGCTAGATATTTTATGAAATGAGTGGGTTTTCTCCCTGGGAGGAGGGAAGCCTATGTCTCTGTCATTTGTTGAGTGACCCATCTTGCCCAACTGAGAGCCCACACATATGCTGCTTGTGAGGAAGGAAAGGTGGCCAGAGGACAGTTAGTTCCTTTGGCAGGAAGTATGATATAAGTAAAAAAAAAAAAAAAAGTGTTAATTTTTTTTTTTAAACAGTTAAGATCACACCTTCTAAGACTCATTAGATACACTGAAATTTCTGCTTAGCTGCACAGAGTTTGTACATTGGGACAAACTGCTCTCTCAAAAATGCCAAGAAGCAGCGGGGGCTGTTGTAAGAATAACGGAAGTGAAGGAGCTATGGAACTTGCCCTTCCCCTTTTAAAAATTGTCTTCCTTCTTCTTTTCGCTCATTCACTTATCTGTAAAGTAAGGCGAGAGGAGAGGTGGTGATCTGAGAAGATTTCTTTTTTTTCTTTTTTTTATTTAAAAAAAAATTTTTTTTAACGTTTATTTATTTTGGGGACAGAGAGAGACAGAGCATGAACGAGGGAGGGGCAGAGAGAGAGGGAGACACAGAATCGGAAGCAGGCTCCAGGCTCTGAGCCGTCAGCCCAGAGCCCGACGCGGGGCTCGAACTCACGGACCGCGAGATCGTGACCTGAGCCGAAGTCGGACGCTCAACCGACTGAGCCACCCAGGCGCCCCTGAGAAGATTTCTTTAAGAGCCAGGGGAGGAGAGGGATGGAGCCTCTGGTGCTCATCTTTCCTCGCTCCCAGTGCGTCACTGACTCTGTCTTCCCTGGAACTTCTAGAACATTCCTCTGCCACCAGCAGGGCTGAGAAGGCACTCTACTGTGGGGGCCAGAGCACCCATGCCTGACCGATTTCTAAACTTCAGAGCCCACCGGATCTGCCACCTCTCGAATCATTTGGTTGGCTCAGCCGGTTAAGTGTCTGACGCTTGATTTTTGGCTTGGGTCATGATCTCACAGTGGTGAGACTGAGCCCAGAGTTGGGTTCTGTGCTGATAGCATGGAGCCTGCTTGGGATTCTCTCTCTCTCTCTCTCTCTCTCTCTCTCTGCCCCTCCCCCATTCTCTCTCTCTCTTTCTCTCTAAGTAAATAAATAAACTTTAAGAAAAAGTGGAAAGAGGACAATATTTTTAAATATTATAAATAGTTTCACACTAGCATTAGTTTCTTTGGAGTGTATGATGTCCCAGAAACATGGCCATCTCTTCTATTTAGACAGTTATCTAAGAGTCACAGAAGATCTGGGATGGAGTCTTAGCCTCGACACCCATGTCCTTGGACAAATTGCTGTGATTTCCTCCTCTGAAAGGAGGATGCTAAGACTTAATCAAACGTGACCAGAGATATGAAGAGACAAGGCAGTTTAACCTTTCCACAGACAGAAGAAACCGACCCACAGAGGATGTAGATTATAGAATTGTCAGACATGGACTTTAAAATATGTAAAATATAAATATGTTTCATATGCTCAAGGAAATAAAAGTCATGATTTCGAGCAAGGAATTGAAAACTTTATAAAAAGGAAAATTTTACGAAAGAAAAAAATATAATAAATTGGGGCTCCTTGGTGGCTCAGTCAGTTAAGTGTCTGACTCTTGACCTCAGCTCGGGTCTTTAGCTCAGGGTCGTGAGTTCAAGCCTCATGGACTACTTAAAAAAAAATACAGTAATCGATATTGGGAAAGCAATTAATGGGATCACCACCATGTTAGCTACATCTGTAGAAAGAAGTAGAAATTAGATCAGAAGATCTCCAAACTGAAACTCCGACAAAAAGATGGGAAAGAAAAGAAAAGAATGTAAGAGATATGTATGATAAGGTGAAAAAGTTCAGTATAGGCACAACTGGAATCCCAGAAGGATAGCAGAGATATAGTAGAGTGGAAGCAATACTTGAGCTGATACCTTCCATATGAAATGCCTAGCTTGGTGCCTGGAACTCTCTCTGTGCTCAGTAAATGTCAGCTTTTCTTATTGCCCATATTACTATTTTGCTCACTCCTGCTCCTATGAAAGATTTGTGCTCTAGGGAGTATTGCTGGCGTCCAAATCCACGAGACCATTTGTTCAACAAGATCTCCTTAGTCTCCCAGGGCGTTCTGCTTGCACTGAAAGCCTGGGTGTCTACTTGCCACTGTCTGAAATCCCCAGTTTGAAATTAGAGTAAGTTTTCCTGTGGAAACCATAAGTTATCCTATAGATATAAACAGACAACGGTTTCTTCTGCCGTGTAGAGTTCAGCGGCGAGTTTGGGAAGTAATCTTTATTTATTTTCAGCATTACTTCCACGGAAGAATGCTGTCTGACTTCCAAATGATTAGCCAGCAAATACAGTCTTGGAACATAGCCATCAGTCATCAGTCATGTATTGGGGGTGGCCTGGACAATGACCTTGGTCTGGTCACTCTAGCCTCCTGTCTTTGATTCCGCTGTAAAGTTTAAGCCTGAATGTGAGTGTCCTGGCTGTAGGAGTTGGGCTTGATCTTTCCATCTCCCATCCTGGCATATTGCTGACCATACAGGCAGTGAATAGACTGATGGACGCACGGCTTCTGGAGAGACATGGTTTGGTCAGCGAATACAGCCCTGGAAGTGGGGAAGGGGTGTCTGAACCTTGATGATGCTTTTACTAGTCGTAGGACCGCAGGCAATTCCCCTAACCTTTTAGTATTCTATTTAAAAAAAAAAAAATTTTTTTTAACGTTTATTTATTTTTGAGACAGAGACAGAGCATGAACGGGGGAGGGGCAGAGAGAGAGGGAGACACAGAATCGGAAGCAGGCTCCAGGCTCTGAGCCATCAGCCCAGAGCCTGACGCGGGGCTCGAACTCATGGACCACGAGATCGTGACCTGAGCTGAAGTCGGATGCCCAACTGACTGAGCCACCCAGGCACCCCTAGTATTCTATTTTTTAAAAATTTATTTATTTATTTTGAGAGATACGAGAGCACGAGCAGGGGAGGGGGAGAGACAGAGGGAGAGAGAGAGAATCCCAAGCAGACTCCACACTGTCGGTGCAGAGCCCGACTTGGGGCTGGAGCTCACAAACTGTGAGATCATGACCTGAACCAAAACCAAGAATCGGACACTTAACCAGCTGAGCCACCCAGGTGCCCCACCCCTAACCTTTTAGACCATGGTTTCCTTACATGAGAAGTGTGGACAATGCCATCTGTCCTCTGCTTTACAAAGGGCTGTTGTGAGGACCCGGGGAGATAGAGTAAGTGAATATGCGTGTCTCTGTTCCCTATTGAACCATCTCCTTATCTCCTTCTTGTGGGTTTCATGCTCCTCATTCCTGCTTATTTCTTTCTGTTATCTAAGAGGATATTTTTAACATCTCTTCTGGTCACTTTTTGTATCCCAAGCCATGACATCTTGTTCTCTGTATGTATACTTTCCATTATTCTCGTATACATCTAGAAAACTGTGGACATTTCCAAGCTAGGTTCATTAGTGCCCACGGGGCATTGATCTAAATGCATAAATTCACTTAGCGCTATTTACATGCTTAACATTATGTCCATAAGCATTTTTGTCCCCATGAGGTAGGTAGAGAAGATAGTTTAGTGACTCTCAGACTCAGGACAGAACCGACCTCTTTCAATATGAAAGATTTCCTTTTGTCATACATGTAATTAGGTTCTCTTTGTAAATGGATTTCCAGATGTTTGTTGTAACACAAATCCCTGACATGTTTCAAAATAACTGTGGCCGAAGGTATGGCAAAGTTATTTGTGGGAATGCTTAGGGGCTTTTAATTTGTATTGTATTTTCATCAAATAATTGTATGGTGTTCTTTCCTAAATACGGTGGGATGCCTGTAGTTGAATTTTCTTGCGTTGCTAATTCACTTGTTTCCTAGAACGTAGCGTAAAGGCTGAGATTTACTCTGCTTGGACAGAGGTCTCACACCACCAAAGGACATCTTGTAGAATGTGTGGTAATAAAACAAGCATATTATAGACTTGAGTTTAATGATTTTTATTTTATTTATTTGTTTGTTTTTGCTTTTATGGCACTTTTTTTTTTTTTTTTTTGGTAGTGATTACTGTGATTTACAAATATTGAACCCTTTCCTTTTCGGTGCCAAAGAGATTTAGGGCTCCGGGGCAAACAGGCCCATCAAATCTGTAATCCCAATAAAGCTTTAAATGTCATCCAGGAACAAAGTACTTCAGTTCTCCCGTGGAAAGAGTGTTGTAGGGACAGAACTGGCGTCGTGGAAAGAGTGTTGTAGGGACAGAACTGGCGTCGTAGGGACAGAACTGAAGGGATGCACGGGAGATCTCCAGGGAGCTTACAGGATGCTCCGGGGGTGATGTGCAGTGTTTGGGGCTTGAGTCCTTAGGCTGGCCAATTCAGGTTCCACAGAAGCAGTGACCTCTGTTGTAAGGGGTGTGTGTGATTGGGTTCTTCTGCAGGTTGCTCTGACATAAACTTCTGACACGCAGAGGAGTGGAATGGGGGTGTGTATCCTTTCCGCCTTAGCCAAAGCTTTAAAAAAAAAAAAAAACAAACTTGGTGGGTTTGTATGGAATTTGTACGGCCTTTCCGTGGGGTTTCTTTGGAATTAGGTGCAGACTGTGGAGTTGCGCGGGTTGGGATATGCTTGACAGGGGTGTATTCCTTTGTGTCAGCTCCTGTTCTCTGTTCTGGGTGGATCTGGCGTTTTGGGCCATGGGAAGGACAGGTGGTGCCATCGGGGAGCCCTGGCCGGGATAGTGGGGACCTGACCGGCTGACACGGGGCGTGCTGGTGAGGCCGTGGGCCGGGCGCCCTATAGTCGCAGGAAATGGACGTTCTCTCCTCCATGACCTCCTCTCTTCAGTGTCGGCAACACACGCTTCCTCCCCCATCTGCCCCAAAGTGGAAGTAATAAGCATGTTACACTACCCCAAATCACTAGTGGCTACTCTCTGCATCTTCCTGTGGTTTGTCTCCACAAGGCCATCTCAGGCGCTCAGGGTGGTGTGTCCAGTGTCCCTGAAGAGACCTTTGCTCCCCTGGGTCGGTCTCTACGATGCTTTTGACTTCGCTTACCTTTGGGGTCAAAAGGTCAAGCCATTTACCATCCCACGGTTCTCCCTGTGCCTCTCTCTTTATTTTGTTTCTCTCCATGCATCAAATCTGGCTGGCCTCCACGGTCCTCCTAAAATCCTAACTTAGCTCCCTATCAACGTGTAAGACACTCAGGATTTTTTAGAAATGTGCCAGGCTCAAAGGCCGAACACTTAAACAAATGGATGACTGAATAAAACAAATAAATAAATGCAAAAAACCCTTGCCATGTGGGTTCTCTCTAAACCCTAGAGACAGGTGCTGAAAGGATCATTTCCAGAGTTCGCATTATGGACAAATCGTATTCTGCCCCTTTGACATTTTGGTAGGTGTGAAATTAAAGCTTAAGAGATTACTGTCTATACCGCAAGTTATTTAACTTAGAGTGTGTTTTTTGGGCCATTTCTGATTTTTATAAATAATACTTCAGTGAAATTTTTGTGTTTATTTATTTTTTTCTTCTTTTAACTATCTTCTTAGGAATGGATTTCCTGGGTCTGTGATTCTTGGTATTGTCTCTCATTTCCTTTTCATAGAAGGCATGTTGGCTTATAATGCTGTCACCAATGTGCGTTCCTTCTTAATTTCCAAAAAAAAAAAACCCCTTCCAACTCGTAAAGGCATCTAAAACACCCACAGGACTGTGCTTAGTGAGTTTGGAGAGGAGGAGAACGTAGGAGCATGTTGACTGTTGGGAAGAGAAGGGCAACGGTAGGGGATGGCCATTTGTTCTGGAAACACACCTTGTTTGAGTCCTACGGACTGCCTGCAGAGCTGGGCTGAAGAGATTTGGAGGCCTTTTTCAGGTTCAATAAAATAACATGTCCTCAACTGATTAGTGATGTCTTCCATTAGAGCAGGATTAGCGGTGGTGCTAACGTTGCCTCGGACCTTCTCTCCTTTTTCTGGAGACGTAGGAATGCTTCCTTGAAGCCTGTTGCAATAGTCCGGGAGTGAAGCAAATGGATGCCTCGTGTTTTACGTGATAGCAGCTGCAAGTTTGTGGTTGGTGATTTCATAACTACAGATTTACGTGTGATTAATATATGTGACAGTTCGAACAGCAGAGACTGTCATGTTAGAGTAAGTGGTGGTTCTCAGGGGATTGCATGATTAGCCCCAGAAAATATCTTTTAAGGGATGCATTTCCCTTTTAAGAAGATGGAACCCATCGCTAGGCCTCAGCCTGTGTCTGATACCAACCACACAAATGAGAGTACAACAAAACACTGATTACCCCCAAGGGAGGATTCTACTAAACCTCATTCCTGGTTTGTGGAATCAGGACTGGTTTTATTCTAGTGCTTCTTCAGTAGCTGGTGGTATGTCCGCCTTTTATTACAGGTAAAAACCCCCGCAGGTTTATTTGGAGGACACACGATGCTACCGTGAAAGGCAGTAATGCAAGTCCTCCTTGCGAGTTCTAGAAAATGGACTTTGTGGGCAAGAAACTTACATTTGCCAGGGAGGTTGATTTGAACCTGGTAAGAGCCTCAGGGGGATTTCACTGGAGCTCAGAAAATTAGGTTCTGACTCGACCAGCCAGCTGTGTGACTCTGAGGAAGTCACACAGCTTCCTCTTTTGCAAACCTAAGAGACTGGACAAGATGGACTATGCTAGTCTCATAGTCTGACGAAATGGAAAAATATCGGCAGAGATGAGTTTCCTTCCGTCCGTGTAAGTCCACTAAAAATAAAGTAGCCTTTGGAGAATGGTGGGCAGCCGCGGTCCCCCTCTCTCATCCTCTCTCTCTTCAGATGCCCTTCTTCCCCTGGTATGCTTTCCACTTTTCCTGCTTTAAACCTTTATGTTACCCCATGCGACAGTCATGACTCACTGGCGTTTTCCTCTTGCGGTTGTGTGTCACCGTGCCAGCGAGGTTCCTGCAGGCAAAGGAACTCCCAAAGCCCAGTGATTCATGACACGGCCCTGTCTCCCGGCGGCAGGCTCCCTCAGCAAACCTGGAGCAGGGCCTTCCCCTGGTGGCCAGCTGGGGAACAGCTGGCCACTTCTGGAGCGTCACAAAGCCACTGGCCACAGAAGATTACTTGAAGCAGTTCTTTGTAAGAACACCGCCTTTTCTGAGACCGACTAAAACCTTGCCTGTCCTTTTGTCCTTTTATTTCTTTTCCTGTCGAGGGAAATTTTGAGAGTGAGTTTGTAAAAAGAAAAGAAACACTGAGTGTGTTTGGCTGGAAAATGAACTATTCAATCTGGATTTGAGCAGGCTTGCTGCTTTAACTCTTCAGAAAAGCTGGTATTTTAAGCCCGAGTTATCAGTAGAAGAGGATGAGTTGAAAGGAATCATTTCCAGATGGCTCTTGAGTTTTTTCATCCTCAAGGGCATTTTGAGGGTTCGCCTTGCAGGATCATGGGGGCTGTTGGGGATCTGGAGCTGGTTGTTTTGAGCAGGGCCCTTGGGTAAAGTGAAAGGGTCGACACCCAAAACGGGCTTTCTAGAGCAGAGTCCTCACTGTGACATGCACAGTCTCGCCAAAGCCCTCTAGGCCGAGGGCCAGTCACAGAGAGTAAGTGCCACGGTGGTTACAGGGGGTAGGGCCTCTGGGGGCTGGCGAAAACTGGAGGTATTCCAGAGGGGTGGTTTTTCTCAGCTTGGAAGCAGGGTGAGCTTGGGGGTAAGCCAAAAGGACACCAAAGAAGGCCTGATCGGGGCAAAACTCGGGAGGGGCGGATTTGTCTCCTGAGCCCGGGGCAGAGCAGTCCTGCGCACCTGGGTGTGCGGGTACCCCCTCCGCCAGGCACCTCTCCTGGCTGTGGGAGGACCAGCGAAGAGCCGGAGAAAGAGGATTCCTACGCTGTGATCGAGAGGTGCTAGAGAGGGAGGGGACAGGCGCTCGCATCAATCTGCCTCCCCACCATGGGTGGGGTGCACAGACGGCAGAGATGAATCCTTTGGCATTCCTTGTGAGATAATAAACCCGAGACCTGTCTCTGGGGGGTGGAGGAGTTCCGACCGTGAGCTTGGGGACATAAAATATGTAAAAATACAGATAAGCGTGGTCAGCGGTAGCCATCTACCCAGCTGTTTGCAGAGAGCAGTTCGCCTTGTGAGACTTCAAGGGCAGGGCAGTACCGCCCCTGGCTTTTCAGTTTCTCTGGGGTTGCATGGGCCGAAGGGACTGCAAGATCCCCTCCTCCACGGGGCAGGGGGGTGGGGCAGAGGGTGGTTAAAAGCAACGGAGATGAAAACAACTGAGTGGAGTTGTGGGTTTTGGGGAACTGTGAGGCATGTTAGCCGGAATCCATGCGGAAGGCTCAGCTCAGAAATAGCAGCGGCATATTGATCTGGAATCCGAGGAGCTGATGTTTTAATTCTGTCGCCACCTCTCTGAACTCTGCGCGTCGCTGTGCGTGCTGCCGATAAGCGGCTTTGGGGCTTTTTTTCAGTATGGCTCATAACCAGTGAAGACCACTCTCACTAGGATAGGACACCTTTGGGACAGTGATCTTCTGATGAGTGTCACAAGCTGGGGCCCCTCTTGCTCTATGTTGGCTGGAATTGTCCCCTAAGCACGGGGGGTGAGGAATAAAAATAACTCAGCTTTCCAGCTGGTATTTCAGATCTCACTTCACATCACAGTGTAAGGAAAAGCACGTTTTCCCAAGTTTCAGCATTTCCTCCTGGATCTTTAGGCTTTCAAATCTACACCTTTAATAGGGGAGAACCATACCGCTATTTGTTCTTCTTGGGCTATGTCTGGTTGCCCGTTCACTTATAGACCTCAAAATGTCCCCATGATCTTTCAGATAAGCAACGTGTTGAGGAGGCCTTCTCTGTGTCAGTAGTCTGTGAATCTGGCGTCTTTGTGCCTTGCCACCCCTCTCAGAAGAGCAGTGACCTGCAGCTGAGGCCAGTTGCTTTGTTCTAGTATGTTCTACTTTCTGGGCAATCTCGGATTTTACCTTACACCTCTTCCTTTGAAATTTCCACTTCTACCATTGTATTGTTAATCTCTAAGGTCAGTCTTACTCTCTGAATAATCTTCTGAAATAGTATCCTACTCTTTTTTTGTGTGGGTATAAACATCTGGTCTTTCTTAGCTGAGCGTTTATTTTTAAAAGATTAAAATGTGCGCTGAAAGGTCTGTTTGCACTGGGGTTTGTAGTCTGGTGCAACATGGCTTTTAGTTGGGTGGCTCCAAGTATCAGGAGCTGTAGGATTTTCCTCTTACCCGGAGGGGACTCCTCACCTCTTCTGTCTGGGCTCACAAAGGTTAACGGGGGTCGCAAGCTCCCAAGCCCAGCCCTGTCTGATACAGATTTCCTGGAGACCCAGCTCCCACCTCCTCCTGGGGTTCAGGAGGGTCTGGCCTCTGGTTTTGTGGCCAGGGGCACCCAGGGTATGTTTTTGTGCGGCCTTTCAGCTGATGCTGTTTTCAGCCTTGTCCTCCAGTTCCTGATTCCTTCAGGGATTCTGTGGCGTGAATTGTCTTGCTTCTCAGTGGCTCTCCTCCCTGGCGGCCCTGAGGGCTCCAGCTGCTTCTTTCGCAGTGACCACTTGGCCACGTGCTTTTGGTTGACGTCACTTGTCTGGTGTTGTCTCCAGATCTGTTTGACCTTGTGAATTTGTACCTTTTATTCCTTAAACCACTTGACAAGGGTTTTGGAGGGAGTGGATATAAATGCATGTGTTCCATTTCCAGTATATAATAGACCTCTATCCTAATCAGCTTTAAAGAATTATTTAACAGGGAAAGCACTGAGATGAGACCTTTATATAATTAAGCAAAATTGGAGGTTACTATGCAGCCATCAGATTCTGAAGAAAAAGTGCTAGAAATGCAGAAATTAGCATTCATAGGTCTTACAGGGTGGTACCCAGAGAAATAGATTACATAGTTTTCGAGTGTTCAGGTTTGGAACAAAATCAGTTCTATCTCTACCAAAACAATGCGTTGTGTTTACCATACTTCTCCAGGCCCTTTCAAACATGTTCAAATTTCTGGAAATACATATATTGTAACCATGCCAATTCTAGGTTAATTATTAACCTAGGGGACGTGTTTCTAAAGCTTATTTTTACCATACTTCTTTTCTTTCTATGAAAGCAATACAGGTTCATTATGGAGAATACTGGTAAGAAACAGAGGAGAGTATCCTCCTCCCCTACTCCCACCAACCAGAAATAGCCTTTCCTGCCCTCTGGTTCTAGGTGTATTATACTAGGTTAGAACTGATACCCTTGGTCTTCATGGCTCTGTCCTCATTCTTTTCCAGGACACCGGGGTTGGGAAATCAAGCATTGTGTGTCGATTTGTACAGGATCACTTTGACCACAACATCAGCCCGACCATTGGGTAAGTTCCCGTATGTTCTTCTCTTTCACATTTCTTCCCTTCAAAAGCACTTGGAGAGGTCACTTGGTGCCTGAGCCTGCAAGCTGGTGCAACATGGCTTTTAGCCGGGGCAGGGAGTTTCCAAGTATCCAGATCTGCAGAATCTGAAAGCAGTTTGCATCCCAGCCAGTGACAATCAATCCCAACTGTAAAGACTTTGAAGGAAATGCAGGGACTTTCAGGCAATGTGTCCTGCCTCGCTGTCCCTGTCAGTAATTCTTTTTCCCTAGCCAACCGTCCTCTTAGGCTGCAGCCTAAAACCATCTACTTCATCTCCAAGAGCGTTATTCTGCAAATCATGCCAGCTTTATTTTGAGATGGACAAATCCCCAGAGGTCCTGCTCTAGGTACCCTGCCAATAAACCTGGAAACACTGTCTGCTCACACAGCACAGCTGTCCATGCAGTCCGTGGGGCAGATTGATTTTCTTTTCTGGATTAATCAAATGTCATTCTTATGCTTGGGGAGGGGAGGTGGATTATTCACTTCTGAGACCCCAACCTTGGACTATGGGAGCATTTTCCTATTCCATTTTCCCCTTCCCTACAGACGCTTTTGCCAGATGTGCTTGGCTGGGCCGTTTTGCAGGTGCTTGGTTTTTCGTTCTCTTAGAACTTGGCCTCGCTGATTTTTTCTCCCTGAACATATCGTGCTCTTTGCGGAGAGCAAAGGTTTTATTTTGTCTTCAAGGGAAATGTGTGTTTCTATATTTTAGCAAGGATTGACGAGGACAGGAGCGATTGTCTCTATCACTTGTAAGTGGAGAAGCTCCAGCGGTTGGTTGATAGGCCAGTGGTTGGGAGTGGGGTAGGTGAGAAAATCCACTGCCTTTTGCAATTTAAAAATGGCTTAAAGAAACACGTTCACAAATATATGCGTCAAGACCTGTGACGGCAAGCTAAGAAGTTAGCTGTGCCTGGTTTATGGATGCTGGTAGAGGACACACGACTCCCGGATCAGACACGGGGAAAGTAGCAGTTGTTGGAATATCATCAATTTGTTGGTTCTCCGAGCACTAGTCCTGTAGTGTAACGCGAAGAGGGTCAGATGACGCCCTACATGCAGTAGGTTGAGTCACAAGAGAGGACCCCCAAGTGTACACATCCATAATAGGATCTTTCATAATAGGCGGTAAGCATGTCTGTGCTTCGCTCCAGAGGGAGACCTTATTTCTCCCCTCCAAGGCTATTTGCTATACAAACATCCTTGAAAACACAGTCTGGAAAAAAGACTGTGCCTCTGCTTGCACAATGTGGACAATGGTAGAGATCCGTGGGAATTGTCTCCCGACATAGGCACTTCCATAGATCGGGGACAGTTTTATAGAGGAAATTCTTTTTATTCTTCTCTGTGATGTACTTTAAAAAAATTTTTTTTTAATGTTTATTTATTTTTGAGAGAGCAGGGGAGGGGCAGAGAGACAGGGAGACACAGAGTCTGAAGCAGGCTCCAGGCTCTGAGCTGTGAGCATAGAACCTGACGTGGGGCTCCGAACTCACAAACCACAAGATCATGACCTGAGCTGAAGTCGGACAGTTAACCGACTGAGCCACCCAGGTGCCCTGTGATATACTTTTATTCTTCTTAATTTTCCACTTTTGTGTGTTTAATAAAAGCCAAACCCCTGAAAGTGATTGACTCTGAGTGTGGTTTTGGAAGATGGAGGAGACTCTCACCTTTTACTTTTTAAACTTAAAAAAAAGTCATTTTTAATAACCAATCTGTATTCCTTTTGTAATGATTTTTCTAAATAAAAAGGCAATGCATGTTCTTACCATAAATTATGGTAAATACATAAGTGTTCAGCATGACTTTTACACAGAGGTGTAAGCATCCTTGTGCCTCTAGTAGGCATATCATTTTGGTCATAGCATCTTGGTCAAAGCAAGTCATAACGCCAGCCCAGATTCAAGGAACAGGAAATAAATTCCACCGCCTGGTGGGAGGGGCGGCATTCAGAGGGAGAGTGGTAGCCGTTGTGGAGATAACCAGTCAAACCCTGTTAACTCTGCTTTGTCTGATAAATATATTGTGGTGGTTTGGGGTTTTTAAAAAAGTATGTATTGTGTGGAAATTCTGTACTTAATGGTCATTTTTTTTCTGTAAACCTAATACTTCTCTAAAAAAAATAGTCCATTAACTAAAAAATCATGCCTTCGTTCCTCAAATTATAATGCTCATTATGAAAAATTCAGCCCATCCATAAATATGGAAAACAGAAAGTGACACTAGAGGATTTTACTAGCTCTCTGGTCCCATTTTCTTCATTAACATTATCATTAGAGTCCAAAGTGCATGTTAAACATACTTCCTGTATTTTCTGTGTATATGCAGGTATACAAATACATAATTTCTAAAACCAAAAATGCCAACGCATTCTACCTGACACACCACAGCATACATTTTTTTATCCTCTAAGTCTGCCTTATTTTTCTTTCATGAACACAGATTTCTTGAAAGACCATAAATGGAACACTTTGCATGCTGTCTGTGCATTTCCTTGACAAAGTCAAGATTAAAGCCTAAGTTTTCAATTGATAAAAGTTTATGTTCATTCTAAGAAAAAGCCCAGAATTTATAAAAATTGGAATCATAGTATACATATGATTTTAATCTAGTTTTCTACTTAATATATTTTGAACATTTTCTTATAATACCAAATAATCTTCAAAAATATGATGTAAATACTATTTTCTCTGATTATAAAAGTATCATATACTCGTCCTAAAAAACAGAAAATGAAGAAAACTGTGAAGAAAATATAAAAACCACCCAGAGGGGCACCTGGGTGGCTCAGTCGATTAAGTGTCCAACTTCGGCCCAGATCATGATCTCACGGTTCGTGGGTTCAAGCCCCTCTGTCAGCACAGAGCCTGGAGCCTGTTTCGGATTCTGTGTCTCCCTCTCTCTCTGCTAGCACTCTGTCTCTCTCAAAAATAAATAAACATTAAAAAAATTTAAAAACCACCCATAATCAGCTGGTATATTTTCTTCCAGTCTTTTTGCTATGTGTATATAAAATCTTTTTTTAAATTCAACATTATATTGTGAATTCCATGTTATTAAATGGTCTTTAAAAACAAGGATTTCCCCCGCCTCGGTGTTAGGAATATAGAATTGACATACATCGTTGTATAACAAAGCAAGGATTTATAATGGCTGTATTTTCCATTAAAGCCATTTAGGTTATTTATAATTTTGTTTTACCTTTTAGATAATGTATGATGTACGTCCTGGGGCATAAATACTTGCATGCACCTCTGATTATTTCATTAGGTTACATTCATAGCAGTGGAATAATTTAGTCAAAGAATAAGAACATATTGAAGGCTCCTGATGGATATTGCCAAATTGTTTTTCAGAAAGGTTGTCCCTATTTTTCTGTATACTTACCAGCTTTAGGTCTTACTTAAAAGATAGCTATCTCTATCTCTATCTCTAGAGATATCTATATCTATCTAGAGATAGAGATAGAGATAGAGATAGAGATAGAGATAGAGATCATCCTGAATTCCATTATTTTCCTCTAAACTTAAAGCTTACGCATTTTCTCATACCTTAAAATTTCTCCATAAATGTAGTGGTAAGTGCTTGTAGCATTCAATTATGTGCTGATCTGCTTTCTTTCTTTCTTTTTTTTTTTCTTTCTTTTTTTTTTTTAATTTTTTTTTCAACATTTATTTATTTTTGGGACAGAGAGAGACAGAGCATGAACGGGGGAGGGGCAGAGAGAGAGGGAGACACAGAATTGGAAACAGGCTCCAGGCTCTGAGCCTCAGCCCAGAGCCCGACGCGGGGCTCGAACTCACAGACCGCGAGATCGTGACCTGGCTGAAGTCGGACGCTCAACCGACTGCACCACCCAGCCGCCCCTGATCTGCTTTCTTTCTACTTCATCCTTTACTTTTCCTCTGGAGTCAAGATTGAGATGGGCTCTTCCAGTATTAATCTGTTGTCCTTACCTGATGCCGTTCAAGTCCCCAGTTTCAAAACCCACTCAAAATGTATCCTCTCTCCTCTGGGATTTTGAGAAAATGTTCCCAAACTCCAGCTCCAGACAAACAAAGTTAGCAAAGAACATACACATTTCTTGGAAGATGTTCTATATAGGCCGCGGTGCTTAGCCTGCAGCGGGTGGGTTTGGTGTGCTGAGAACCTGGCTTTTAGATGCGTTTTGTTTAGCTGCACAGTGCTTTAAAATTTTTAAGCCAATAGCGAAGACTTGGGAGATTTTTACATAATAAACTTGCATTTCTGGCTTCTCTTAAAAAAATCTGTAGACTTGGCGTAGACATGCTCACGTGGCAGGAGCCAGCTGGACCCGAGCCGCAGGCGCTCCGTGTGAGTGGGCGGGCTCTCTCCTTTCCGTGTCGCTGCCGCTGTTTATCGTCACTATTATTTTTATCATTATTACGTTTACATCTAGCCCGCGTGGCTCATTTATATGGTTGCTCCCTGGTCCCGTAGACGCTTGAGTTCATGCCAGGGCCAGGGCCTGATTTTTCACAGTAATGTCGCTGGCCCTAAGAATCAGAGCAACGCAGTGACTTGTTTGGGCACATACAGCCAACGAATAGCGGACATAGGACTCAGACCCAGTGAGTCCACTTTCAAAGTCCACCCTTGTTCTTCCCGCTGTGGTCAAACTACCGCTGGGGAAAGGGTACAAAATGCCATTGTGTCAGCAATGGAAAGCACTCATTCTTATGGTCTCTTGTGACTCACAATGAAAAATCTTGGCTTTGCTATTCAAGCAGATTGTGTTGACATCTTGAACATATATGTGTGTGTGTGTGTGTGTGTGTGTGTGTATCTCCCTTTCTGTTTCGACTTTTACAAGGTAATTGTGTGAATTCTCTGCCAGATTTTGGTTCCCACAGATAACGAAGTCAGTTCAGCATTGCCAACGCTCCCCCCTCGACCACTCTGAAAGATAATCTATAGAGACGAAAAGATGCTTGGGGTTCGTAAGATTGAATGCTAGCAAAGAAGCTGTTAAGAAAAACCCCGAATAACCCAAGGAGCAAGGATTGTGAGCTGTAATTTCAAATATTGGAAGACTGTTCTTGTGGCAGGAAATGAGGAGCAGAGAGGGGTGTATACCTGTGCATTTGTGTGTATGTGTGTGTGTTTATGTGTATATGTGGTAGGCATTACGACTCTACTAAAGCTGTTCTGCACAGACTTACTGAACATCAAGGGGGAATTTCACAGATGTCATTCCCACATTTGATCCTACAACAGCCTTCTAGATCATGCAAAGTAGATACTGGTTCTGTTTCTCAGATGAGGAAACTGAGGGGCTTTCTAAGCGCTCATTCCACCTCGCTGGCAGTGAGGACAGTCCTCTGCATTCTGTTCCTGACTGTGCTGATAGACTCTTGACCATGGACAAGGCAGTCTTTTGGGGCTCAGATTCCACCCTCCCCTCTTATCTGTAGAATGAAAGGGTCAGCCTGGATATTTCATGTTTTTTCCATTTCTAAAAGTCTCTGATTCTAAGATTTTATTAAAAAAATTTTTTTTAGTAACATTTATCCATTTTACAGAGAGCTTGAACAGGAGGAGGGCAGAGAGAAAGGGAGGCACAGAATCCAAAGCAGGCTCCAGGCTCTGAGCTATCAGCACAGAGCCCAACACGGGGCCCAAACCCACAAGCGCAAGATTGTGACCTGAGCCGAAGTTGGACACTCAACAGACTGAGCCCCCTGGGTGCTCCTCTGTTTCTAAGATTTTATTTTATTTTATTTATTAAAACATTTTTTTTAATATTTATTTTTGAGAGGGACAGAGTGTGAGCGGGGAAGGGGCAGAGAGAAAGGGAGACAGAATCCAGGCTCCAGGCTCTGAGCTGTCAGCACAGAGCCCGACACGGGGCTTGAACCCACAAACGGTGAGATCATGACCTGAGCCCAAGTCAGACGCTTAACCGACTGAGCACCAGGCGCCCCTGTTTTTAAGATTTTAAAGGCATGAACTTAGTTTTCTAAGCCTGAAAACTTTTTAAGGGCACGGTTGATGTATTATTTATCCTAGTGCCTAGAATATATTGAGGAATGAATGAAAATCTGGCTTACATCAGAGCTAAAACAAAACCAAGGGTGTTTATGGAAAGAATTTCTAAACAAAGTTAAAGGGTGAAGGTTAAGCCAGAAAAAAATATTATTTAAAATATACTATTATAAGAGGTAAGCATAAAGTACTCAAAAAGTGAATAAGAAAAGGGTGAACATCCCAACTGAGAAGTGGGGAAAGGTCACGAACTAAATATTTACAAAAGAAAAATACAAATGAGCAATAAACACTAAAATGACGTTCAAACTTATAATAAGCATAATAAAAATGGGAACGATGTATCATTTTCTCCCAATCATGCTGGGAAAGACTTGAAAGATGAGGATTGGCTGGGGAGAAGGTCATCTTCTACGTGGTCATGGGTGTGTAGGCTGGTCTCACCCACAGGGTGTCATGTCTGTTTCTGAGATTAAATCTAAGGAAAGAATTGTATAAGGACACAAAGATTGTAAGTAAAGGTATTTATTTAATCATTGTCATATCGTGGAAAATAGGTGACGAAAATTATCTTCAGTGGGGGTAGTGGATAAAGCCATAACATGGTATAAAATATTTAGTCATTTTAGGGGTGCCTGGGTGGCTCAATTTGGTTGAGCCTTCGACTTGAACTCAGGTCATGATCTCACAGTTTGTGAGGTTGAGCCCCACAACCGGGCTCTCCGCTGTCATCTCAGAGCCTGCTTTGGATCCTCGGTCCCCTCCCTCTCTGCACCTCTCCTGTTCGCTGTCTCAAAAATAAATATTTAAAAAAAAAAGAAGAATATTTTGTCATTTTAGATAATGATGTTGATCCATATTCACAGAAATGGAAAGGGGTCCATGATACATAGAGTGGAGGGGAAATAAAATGTATACAGAGTATGATCAATTATGGAGTAAACATTGTATAAAAATAATTTGGATGTGTACCAACTTACTAGCTGATTGTGGCTAGGTGCTGACATGGCAGTTGATTTCTGTTTCCTCCTTTGCTTTCATTTTTTGTTTCATTTTTGTGATGTACATATACTGCTTTTATAATAGGAAAAGTAACAAAGGTATTTCCATTTTTTAAATATGTTTACTCCTATCAGTAGTCCTTGCATATTTTAAGCACTTTATAAGAGAAGACATCATGGGACAGTTGTGGTTTTGGTAAGATTGGGTCACATCACTTAGAAAAATACTTAGAATTTCCATTTAGTGCGATCGTAGGTTGATAAATAGAACTGTTAACTTCTGGCGTGTGTGTGTGTGTGTGTGTGTGTGTGTGTGTGTTGTGGGGGTCATGTGGGAATTGCAGGGACATACGCTTTTCTGCCTGGGACACGTGTAGTTTGCCTCGTAGTCCTGGGGAAAAGTCGGAGAAGTTGAGGAAACCTGACTGGCAGGGGGGCTGAGTGGTGCAGGGCTGAACTGCGTACTGGATACGGTGGTCGGCTGGGCCATGGGACGCAAGAGAAAAACAGCCTAACACCTTAACCCTAAAAACTCTACTGTGCCTCTCCTGGGAATAAGAACATAATGAGGACACCGGTATCACACCTGGTGTGATAAATCAATTAATTTTGATTTAATGATAACATATGACAGATAGTCTAAATATAAATGTTTCCAATTGTCCTAAAAATGTCTTTCAAAGCTATTTCTCTCCTAATTCCAATCCAGCCAAGAGGCATTTGGTTGCTTTATCTCTTTGTGTTCTCTGAATCTAGATGGTAGAACAGTCTCCCTGCCTTTTGTTCTGTTTGCTTTTCATGACTTATTGAAGCATTCAGGCCGGTTGTAGAATGCTTGTAGAATTCTTGTACAGTGCTCCGCATTCTGGATTTGCCTGATTTGTTTCTTCCTGATTAAATTCGGGTTAAATGGTTTTGGCCAGAATGCTGCACAGGTGATGTGTTCATCACGTCAGGAGGTTATCACGTCTGGTTGCCCCACTGTTGGGGATACTCGTTAGTTTTTGATGAAGGGGGAACTTTATCTCACAGAAAAAAAGTCAAGGGCGTAAACTTTCCACGTATTGTATCTTTACATCTTTCATGAACATGAAGGAAAAGTTTATTAACAAGTACACAAAAGAAAGTATCAAGTGTTTCATTATCTACTGAGAGTTTCAAATCCTTCCTTTTTCTTTCTTTTAATGGAGAAAACATATATATTTGGTAAGCCACCAGCCTTTATCCCTGCGTGTATAGAAGCAGGGTGGGAATGAGATACCGTATTTTATTAGTTGTAGCTAGTGTTGGATGCATAGCATAGGTGAATATATAAGGCGATTTTCTGTTTGCGCCATTGCAAGGCCCAAAGTGTGACTTGCCCAGATATTAGCTGCCCTTGTCACTCTTCATTGTTGTGATAATAAGTTTTTAAAATCTGAGGTTTTATTTTTTTCCCTGAGATTTGGGGCATATTATCTTAGAACAATTGGACATATTATCTTAAGACAATGTTTTTGGAAACACAGTGATTTGAATGCATTCTTTGCTTTTAAAAAATTTTTTTTTTCAACGTTTATTTATTTTTGGGACAGAGAGAGACAGAGCATGAACGGGGGAGGGGCAGAGAGAGAGGGAGACATCAGCCATCAGCCCAGAGCCTGACGCGGGGCTCGAACTCACGGACGGCGAGATCGTGACCTGGCTGAAGTCGGACGCTTAACCGACTGCGCCACCCAGGCGCCCCGTCTTTGCTTTTTTAAAGAAGTTTTCCTTCCCTAACCTAAACGTTCAGCTGGACTAACAGCAAATGTAGAATTTTGGGGCGGGGGTGGGTGATAAGACTCTAACAGCCCTTCTTTCCACCTTGGTGGCCCCAGGAGGGAGCTTACGAGGTCTTGCTGAGGCAAGGTTAACTTGTCTGAACCAGGAGCCTCTGTGAAGATTGTAAGGGCACCTGGTAACGTGCAGATGTTGGTTCTCTTTTTCAGGGCATCTTTTATGACCAAAACTGTGCCTTGTGGAAATGAGCTTCATAAGTTCCTCATCTGGGACACTGCTGGGCAGGAACGGGTAAGTGTACGTGGTCGTTGGCTTTCTAGGGAAAATACTGAGCCTGGTTCCTGAAGGTTTATTTGTATTTGGCAAGATTCTTGGTTGCAAGCGACCAGGAACCCAGCTTCTGTGATTTAAGCAAAAAAGGAAATGTGCTTTTCCACTGTGAAAAAGATGTATGGGGGTGGCTCTCTTGAGGCAGGGCTGAGTTCAAGTCCTCCAAATGTATTGTCGGAGGCACCCAACTCCATTCGTATTTCTTTGCTTGCTTACCTCTAGACTGGCTTCATTTTGAGGCAGACTCACCTCCTTCCCTTCCCCAAGGGTGGCCAGGATGGCTCCGTCGGTGACTCCACGCCTGTATTCTGCCACCTGAGCAGTCCCACAAAGGACAGTACCTCTTTTCCGCGAGTTGCACCCCGTGTTTCAGTGCCTGTGGGTTCTCATGGGCCAGGTTTGGGTCACGTGTTCCACTCTTGAACTTGACGCTGTGTAGCAGCATTTAAGGGATATTTGGCACTCCTATTTGTAGAGCCAGGTAATACACTTACCCCTAGAGGTAGGGCTGCCATCAGCCCCACCTGAGCCACACTGGTTGGAAGTCTAGTAGGCTTAGTTACCCAAGGAAAATCTAGGTTCCTTTACTGCACAACGGGCCAATGGACATCGGTTTACTAGAAACAGCCAATGACTTGTTTCTTATTCTTTTTTTTTTAATATGAAATTTATTGTCAAATTGGTTTCCATACAACACCCAGTGCTCATCCCAACAGGTGCCCTCCTCGATGCCCATCACCCCCTTTCCCCTCCCCCCTACCCCCCATCAACCCTCAGTTTATTCTCAGTTTTTAGGAGTCTCTCATGGTTTGCCTCCTTCCCTCTCTGTAACTTTTTCCCCCCTTCCCCTCCCCCATGGTCTTCTGTTAAGTTTCTCAGGATCCACATAAGAGTGAAAACATATGGTATCTGTCTTTCTCTGTATGACTTATTTCACTTAGCATAACACTCTCCAGTTCCATCCACGTTGCTGCAAATGGCCAGATTTCTTTCTTTCTCGTTGCCAAGTAGTATTCCATTGTATATATAAACCACAGTTTCTTTATCCATTCGTCAGTTGATGGACATTTAGGCTCTTTCCATAATTTGGCGATTGTTGAAAGTGCTGCTATAAACATTGGGGTACAAGTGCCCCTATGCATCAGCACTCCTGTATGTCTTGGGTAAATTCCTAGCAGTGCTATTACTCTCTTATTCTTAATTCCTTTTATGTGCTGGACATATTTATGGGGAAGATTGTTTAAAAAGCTTATGTTCTTAGATTTTAATGTTTATTTTTGAGAGAGAGAGAGAGAGAATGAGTAGGGTCGGGGGGGGGGGGGGCAGAGAGAGAGAGAGACACACACACACAGAATCTGAAGCAGGCTCCAGGCTCTGAGCTGTTCACACAGAGCCCGATTTGGGCTCATGAACCTCGAGATCAAGACCTGAGCCCAAGTCGGACACTTAACCTGCTGAGCCACCTAGGTGCCCCTTGTGTTTTTAGATTTTAAAAAGTGAGGTAATACCAGCACAGACTGCCTATAATAGGATATTCATATAATAACTAGGGTGTATATTATCAAAGTCGAAAAGGGTGGTCAGGGTAAGTGACACACAGGGATTACCAATAGCCTGCCTTCACTGGGAGCTTTCAGGCTGCTCAAATGATCATGCAGCCAGGCTGCTCCAGGCTAATGATCATGGAGTAAAATAGTAAAATGGTCCAAGCTCACGTGTCACCTTCTCTACCTACCCTGTTTAAATAATATCACTTCCCCCTTTTCCCTCCCTGCTCCACTCCATTTTTCTCCGCAGCCCTTACCACCTGCTAATATGCTATTTAATTCACTTACTGATTCTGTTGATTGTCTCTCTCTCAAAGGAAGAGAATCCGGGGTTCGGGATAATGCAGCATTTTCATTATCTGCTCCTAACAAATCAAGTGTGCGTTTCTATGATTTTCACTTCCCATAAATCCCTGTCCCAGCATTTGTCGATTCAGGCTACTCCGGTGTTCAAGATTTCTTTCTTCTTAATTAGGACGAATCTTGCGGCCTACAAATGCTAACCTCATTAGAACATCTTCTATTTTGCTGCTAAATTGAGAGCACCAACTTGCACACACGAAGCTGCTGCCACGAGCACCTCTTTAACTCTGTGGGTCAGCTGTGCATGCTGACTCCCGAAATGAGGTGACGAATCCGAGGAAGAAATGTCTGCTCAGGGATCTCTTCTTTACGTATCTTCCTCTTTACATACTATGTATGCAGACTTGTAGTACGTAGACCTGCTAGGTTTTTGGTTGGGGGGGGAGGGGTTTGGTTTTTTGGTTATTTAAACTGAAGCAGAGGCTTTCTTGCTGCCATTTGTACTTTTGGCCATGAAATAGTTGCTTTCAATGTGCATAACTCAGTTTTACAAATAGCTGGCTTCGTACTAGAAGTATTACTGTTTCTACGATTGGTGGGTCATTCCTAAGGGCTTGCTGTGTTTCATGCCCTGTTCCGAATGTTTTCCGTGTGCTAATAACGCACTTAGCCCTCTCACGGCACTCTGACGTGGGGACTACTTTCATCCCTATTTATAGGTGAAGTCACTGAGGGGCGGAGAAGTTAAGTAACTCGTTCAAGATCACACAGCCAATTAGGCGTAAAGCCGAAATAGGAATCCGGCAGTCTGGGTCCCGAGCTTTGTAGTTCTGTTCCGCTAGAAAAATCACCCAAAAGCCATGCGGCTGAAAGTGAAGTTGGCCAGAATCCCACCACCCAGATATTTGCACCGTTTTTTTAATTTATTTTTTTAGTTGAGGTATACTTGACGTACAATATTCTGTCCATTTCAGGTGTACATCGTAGCGATTTGATATTTGTATACATTATGAAATGATCCCTACAAGAAGTCTAATTTCCACTATTGACATTAGATGATCATTCTTCAGATAACTCACTATATGTGTTGATAACTTCATATTAAAGGGGTCATGGTTCTTTATAACCTGCTGTTTTCACTTGATAACAACGGTATTCCTGAAGAGAGATTTCTATATGATCTAAACAGAGTATTTGACATTTCCTTACCTATTCTTCTTTTTAAAATTTTTTAATGTTTATTTACTTTTTGAGACACACACACACACACACACACACACACACACACACACACAGTGTGAGTGGGGGAGGGGCAGAGAGAGAGAGGGAGACACAGAATCCAAAGCAGGCTCCAGGCTCTGAGCTGTCAGCACAGAGCCTGACGTGGGGCTCGAACCCACAAGCTGTGAGATCATGACCTGAACCAAAGTCAGATGCGTAACTGACTGAGCCACCCAGGCGCCCCTCCTTACCTATTCTAATATTCAAGTGTTTGACTGCTTTTGAGGAAATCTGATACTCGAAAGTGACGACTGTAGTTTGTAGCTTGACTCACTGACCATCTCAAAGCAAAATAGCAATAGAAAATTTTTCGTATGACCATATTTCTAATTATTCTAATTGCTTTTCCTAAAATTTGTTAGAGGTTATAGGCATCTGTGACTATATTGCTATGTCTGTAATTTTAAAAGCATAGTATTGTATAGATTATTATATTATACATGTTACATATTATATGTAGTATTATTGTGTTAGTGCTATATGTATTCGGAGTATTATCTATTATTATAACGGTTAGTATTATAGGTGCAAGGTTTGATTCCATAGTAGTGCTTCAGGGAAGAGGGACTGAGTTTTGGACGATAACTTCAGGTGGATGCTTTTTAGAATCTAGATTTGTGGAGCGCGGGTGAAAAATGTCTGTTCAGCCTTTGTGGTCATCGATCCCTCTAACCCTCAAAGGCCTGATTTAGTTATCCTCAGACTGTCCTTGTCTGGTGTCCCTCCGTGCAGTCTCGCATCTCTCCAGTGATGGCAATTTTTCAATCATTTTGGCAGCTTGTTGCTGGATTTAATCGTGCTTGTAATGACGTTACCTAATGTTGGAGCTAAAAATACATTCCCTGCTGCTGCTTGTGCCTCATGCTATTTGTTCTGTCTCATTAATTGTTGGAGTCCAGTGCACTTTATTATCCCTCCTTATCTGTGTAGAAATCTGCTGCTGTTCTACTAAGTCTGTGTAATTTTAAACAAACAAAATCTCTTTGGATTTATGGTTTCATAATATAAAGACATAGACTTCTGTGTCCTCAAAGGGGGATAATGCTCAGGGCAGTGCTTTGCATCAGTATTTGTTTACTTGCGGGACGATTCAACCAAGTTCTGCCTCGCATACACAATATTAACTCTGGACTATATTTTGGCACAAATTCATACTCTTGAAAAATTACTTTTCCGTCAGAGCACTGGAAATGTAAAAGGATCACTCTCCTCCTCCCTCTCTTCGTAGAAGGGAGTGTTCATTCCTGATAATGCTTTTCATTCAACCATATGTGACGGCCATCTTAGGACTCTTTCAATGGCAAATGCTAATCCATAGACTGCCTCTGTAAGAAAGTGTTTGAAAATTTAATCATTTTCAATTAACCAGATGATTGCTGAGTCCAATTTGTTAGAAACGTAACGTTTGCAAGATTTGTGCTTCCAGTTTGTTGCAACCAAGAGGGGTGTCCAGGGGGCGAGAGTGCCACTGCCGTGCCCGTGTTGTAGTATCAGTGCGGGCTTTTGGGGGTTTTCATCCTTTCTTCCTGGAATGAGTGGTTCTGGCTTCTGCTTTGTGCCAAGCTGTGACAAGGACTCAACAGTAGGTTAGCAGATGCCTCTGGAAGGATGTACACAGGAGCGGAAGTGGTCCCAGGGGAGAGAAAGGAATTTATCTGCCCAGCTTCGTCCTCCTATCTCCCACTAGTCTGGGTTTGGGATTCTGTCCCAATGTGGCAGCACATCCATCTTTCCCGTTGGGTTTCCTTTTGACTCCCTTGTTTTTCCACATAAACTAGAATATCCTCATTGTTATTAAAAATGCCTCATCAGTAGGAAATGCAACCTTCATGTTCTAGTTGTCTGCTTCCAAGTCATTCTGTTTTTGCTTTAAAACACTATCACAAGCCATCAGATAACTCCCTTAAAATGTTGGTGTCTTGGAATAATTTCAGGCTTCATTTTCTTGATCTGATCCATCAGAGCAATATTACTCTAAGAACCTAACATGAACAGATATCAACATCATCTTATTCTCTTGTTTCACTTGGGTTGGCTGTCTGTCCACCCTAGTGCCTCAGTCGTAATGGTTGCATTTATAAAATTTGGGTTTCAAATGCACCACGGTCAAATTCCACAAAGGTGAATTGGTAGTTCTTTTGTGAGCATGAAAACTCTCCCCTTACTCTACTTAACACATCTTATGTTAAATAGATTGACTTCTGAAATCAAGCTCATTGTTATATATTTTTTAAGATGAAATTGGAGAACACACATACAGACTAAAAAATAGCCCCCCCCCCATATTTACCAGGAATTATGGAGCTTTGAACTTAACAGTAAAAATGACATGATGCAAAGATATGTGTAGGAAATTATATAATTTATTACTACTGTCTTTTTGGAGTTATTTATTTATTTTAGGGAGACAGCAAACAGGGGAGAGGGGCAGAGTGAGAGCGAGAGAGAGAGAGAGAGAGAGAGAGAGAGAGAGAGAGAGAGAGAGAGAGAAACCTCCAGCAGGCTCCACGATCAGCATAGAGCCTGATGAGGGGCTCAATCCCACAATCCCTGGTATCATGACCTGAGTCAAAATCAAGAGTCGGACACTCAACTGATGGAGCCACCCAGGTGCCCCTCTTTTGGGTATTTAAGAAAATTGACAAAACATTGGAAATGAAAGAAATGCCAAGTAAGAACAAATTGAACACTATACGGGACTGAGTAAGAGAGTATCATCTAATAAAAGATTGAGCTATTGTAGAATTCTAAATATGATCTTAAATACAACTTTATGTAGGCTTTAGAATACGATTATTAACTGAAAATGACACGTTTGTTGCGTGTGAATTCTTTTTTATCTCTGTATTTGAAAATATTCTTGTACTTGCAGAAAAGTTACAAAAATATTACAAGAGCTCTCTTGCTGAGGTGGCTCTGTTTCAAGGTGTGGGTCTGTGCGCTGTAAGGGGGGACTTCGCTTGCTTGTTCATTCTGGGGTTAGAGAGACAACAGCTCCCCGAGGAAGCTCTTTTCAGGCAATACAGAAGCATGAGGGACAAAGGGCAGACGTGAGGCCTCTTCATGCTAGGGTTAGAATGGGCACATGTCACATGGCCTACATCCCATTGACCAAGGCAAGTCACATGGCAGAGCCCAAAGTCAAAAGATAGAAACATGGCCTTTAGAGGAAGTGCAAATACTACATTGGCATAAACAGGGCATGAATTCATGGAGAAGTGAAGAATTGGTGGTCGTAATTTTGTCTTCCGTAGGCATCTGGTTCTCTTGCTCTGTGTACCTTGGAGGCTCAACTTCTCCCAGCCTGGAACTTCTTTTCAGACATCTACCTCCATCTTTTCCCACTGAACTTTACTTTTACACACTCTATGGTATTTTACCCCAAATGAATTTCCTGTTAAGAAATCTGAAATTATAGAAATAACGTTTGCCCCCCTGTGGCTTTGAAAATACAGTTGATCCTTGAACAATGTGGGGGTTAGGGGGGTTGACCCCTCGCCGTTGAAAATCTATGTATAGCTTTGGACTCCCCTAAAACTTAACTACTAATAGCCTACTGTTGACTGGAAGCCTTACTGATAACATAAACAGTCAATGAACATGTATTTTGTATGTTACATGTGATACACTGTATTCTTACAATAAAGTAAGCTAGAGAAAAGAAAATGTATTAGAAAATCATAGGAGAAGGGGCGCCTGGGTGGCCCAGTCCGTTAAGCGTCTGACTTTAGCTCAGATCATGATCTCACACTCCGTGAGTTCGAGCCCCGCGGCCGGCTCTGTGCTGATAGCTCAGAGCCTGGAGCCTGCTTCGGATTCTGTGTCTCCCTCTCTCTCTGCCCCTCCCCTGCTCATGCTGTCTCTCTCTGTCTCAAAAATAAATAAAAACATTAAAAAAATTAAAAAAAAGAAAATCGTAGGAGAAAATGCGTGCATAGTTCTGTACTGCAAAAACATCTGCATTTAAGCGGACTTGTGTAGTTCAGACCCGTGTTGTTCAGGGGTGAGCTGTATATTCATTACTTCCTGGTGCCTGAGCTAGTCCCTCTCTGTGTTTCTGAAAACAGCCCAATGAACATAGCTGTGGTGTGAAATCCTCTGTTTACCTGTTCCTCTGGAACTCTTTTCCTGTTCACTCCCTCACCCGTTCTAGACTCGCTCAGTGCTTCAGTCTCATAAACTTCTTGTTTTCATTGCCCAGTTCACCTCGGAAGCCGTTGAGCCACGCTTTCGTCTTTTTTTGGATAATCCATCCTGGAGTTCTAGTGGTTAGAAATAAAATTAGCTGATAAACGCTTTTGTCTATATTTGTTTCTGTGTGGATTATCAGCATGTAGAGTACTACCTCTAGTGTTTTTTTTTTTTTTGAGAAAAAATTTTTAGTTTATTTTGTTGGTTTTGAGAGAGCAAGAGTGTGAGTGGGGGAGGGGCAGAGAGAGAGAGGGAGAGAAAGAATCTCAAGCAGGCTCTGTGCTGTTAGTGCAGAGCCTGACGAGAGGCTAGATCCCGTGTGAGATCAGGACCTGAGCCGAAATCAAGAGTTGGACACTTAACCGACTGAACCACCCAGGTGCCCCTTACCTCCCTTTTTTATTTTTTATTTTTTTTTTAATTTTTTTTTTCAACTTTTTTTTTATTTTTATTTTTGGGACAGAGAGAGAGAGAGCATGAACGGGGGAGGGGCAGAGAGAGAGGGAGACACAGAATCGGAAACAGCCTCCAGGCTCTGAGCCATCAGCCCAGAGCCTGATGCGGGGCTCGAACTCACGGACCACGAGATCGTGACCTGGCTGAAGTCGGACGCTTAACCGACTGTGCCACCCAGGCACCCCTACCTCCCTTTTTTAAATACAGTTTTATTGAGATGTAATTCACAGACCATAAATACACCCATTTAACGTGTACAGTTCAGTGGGCTCTAGTATGTTGACTGTGCAAGCGTTGCCGCAATTAATTTTACAACATTTTCATCATCCGCAAAAGAAACCCTGAACCTATTAACAGTCATTTCCCACTTCTTCCTGAGTCCCCGCCCTTGGCTGCTTTCTGCCTGTAGATTTGCCTACTCTGGACATTTCATATAAATGGAATCATACAGCCTGTTTTGTTTTGTTTTGTTTTGTTTTGTTTTGTTTTTTTGTGACTGGCTTCTTTCACTTAGGACAATGTTATCGATGTCCATCGACATTGTAACTTGAATCAGTGCTCCTTTCTTTTTCATGGCTGATTAATACTCCATTGTATGGATGCACTACATTTTGTATATCCCTCCATCAAGTGATGGACATTTAGGTTATTTTCACTTTTTGGCTATTATGAATAAGACTGCTACAAGCATTCATGAGTAAATAAGTTTTTGCATAGATAATTGTGTTTAGGAATCGAAACAAAATCTCTTAGGAACATATCTAGGAGTGAAATTGATGGGTCATGTGGTAACCCTATATTTAGCATTTTGAGGGTCTACCAAAACTATTCTCCAAAGTGGCTGCACCATTTTCTATTCCTACCAGCAATGTATGAGGTTCTAGTTTCTCCACATTCCCACCACTTGTCTTTGCCGAACTCAAGGCTACAAGGATTTACTCCCATATGTTCTTCTAAGAGTTCTATAGTTTTAGCTCTTACCTTTAGCTCTATGATCCATCTGTTGTTACTTTTTGCATATCTTACAAGGAAGGGTTTTCCACCTCACTCTGTACGTTGATATCATACAAAATCAGCTGTCCCAACACGATTTGTTGAAAAGACCATTCTTGGCCCAGTTGGTTTTCCCAGCACCTTTGTTGGTAATCAGTTGACCACAAATGTGAGGGTTTAATTCCGGATGCAATTCTATTTCTTTGATCTAATTTTTACCCTTCTGCCAGTACCACATTTCCCTGATTGCTGTAGCTTTTTGGCAAGTTTTGAAATTAGGAAGTATGAGTCCTTCAACTTAGTCCTTCTTTTTCAAGATTATTTTGTCTATTCCACATCCCTTGCATTTCCATAGGAATTTTAGGACCGGCTTGTACATTTTTGCAAAAACCCCAGCTGTATTTTGATAGGGATCGTGTTGAATCTGTAGATGAATTTGAGGGTTACCTACTCCTTAAACCTTTAAGTCCTAAGCGATAAACAAGTTACAAGCTGTTGTTCATT
Source organism: Felis catus (assembly GCF_018350175.1). NCBI lineage: Eukaryota > Metazoa > Chordata > Mammalia > Carnivora > Felidae > Felis > Felis catus. The sequence continues at coordinate 34,707,722 of NC_058379.1, read as the reverse complement.
TCTTTTTTTTTTTTTTTAATTTTTTTTTAAACATTTATTTATTTTTGGGACAGAGAGAGACAGAGCATGAACGGGGGAGGGGCAGAGAGAGAGGGAGACACAGAATCGGAAACAGGCTCCAGGCTCTGAGCCATCAGCCCAGAGCCTGACGCGGGGCTCGAACTCACGGACCGCGAGATCGTGACCTGGCTGAAGTCGGACGCTTAACCGACTGCGCCACCCAGGCGCCCCAGCTGTTGTTCATTTCTAATTGTGGACTGGAAAGGCAGCCTTGACCTCTGAATGGTACCTAAAGAAGAAATTCTGAATAAAATATTAAATCTTTGAAATGTTAAAATGCATAACAAGTTCACATAAAACTGTACGTAAGGTTATATTTGTGAAGTTATCACTTGCAACTTACCAAACTTATCATTATATTCGAAATGTATTTTACTTGACTAAATTATTTTTTTAAAAGAAGGAATCTGTCTTCAAAATATTATCATTTGCAGCTGGTTTAGCTTTTATCAGCGCTATTATCTAACCCAGGACCAGACATTATTACTTAATACATACTGACTCAAGATAAAGTGATATGCTGACACCCATTGATTCAAAGGCTTACAGCGACTCTCCTAGTGAGTGTACAAACATTTTTTTCCCTCCAATTTTGAGATAGTTCAAGCACTCGGGGAAATGATATAATAAATGTATTTACACCACCCCGATTTGTTTAATCTTCCCTTGTTCCTTCTGTCCGAAGTTTTCCCGGAAGCTTGGGTACCTGAAGAAGGCAAAGTGACGCTGATGCCCTCTAGGAGCTGACGGTTTAGCTGCTCTGTTGAGACATTACGCTTATTCACCTCCTTTGGCTTGACCTGTGCGGCGCCTAATTGGAATTAGGAAAGGTTAGGCGATTGGACAACGACGTGAGCAGAGACAGCTGAGACACAGCCAGGCAGGGCCGTGGCCGAAATGCTGGGTCTCAGGGGGTCCCTGAGACAGAAAAACAGAATGAAGGCGGCAGATAGAGGAGGTCGGGTTCAGCCTTGACAAACACCCAAAGACGCTTTTTGCCATCTTTCATTCTTTCCTTGGTCCCGGACTCTGTGGTTAAGGAAATGGTTCACTTTTCACAGACTGTAGCTAAAGTCAGAGGAAATTTTGACCTTTGGAAGTCCTTGAAGAATGGGGCCTCTCAGAAGCTCAGAATGTGCTGCTCTGTTTCTCCTCTGCTTGCCCTGCAGCCACGGGAAATACAGGCCCGGCTCCAAGTGGCGCCGGCTAGGAGCCGACAGAACACAGGATCCGATTCGACAACACACAGAATCTGCTCCTCACCCACTGCCGGAGGGAAACTGCTTCACTCTATTGCACCTTTTCCTGCACCCACTCACTCGAGAACGATTTTTTGTAGGAATTCACCTGCAGTGGAAGAGGGTCAGTACCCGGTTTTGCTTTCCTCTCCCCATCCCAAGAGAACAGTGTTTTAATTAGTGCAAACTGAGATCCTGAGAAGGGAAATATTCCTTCTCTCCACCCTTTGCTCCCGTAACACTCCCCGGAAGGGAAAACCAGATGAAGATTATGCGGCAAGGAGAAACATCAGAAGCTTGCAAATCTGGCATATGCTGTTAAAAATGAAGTCAACAGGGGCGCCTGGGTGGCTCGGTCGGTTAAGCGTCCGACTTCGGCTCAGGTCATGATCTCACGGTCTGTGGGTTCGAGCCCCGCGTCGGGCTCTGTGCTGACAGCTCACAGCCTGGAGCCTGCTTCGGATTCTGTGTCTCCCTCTCTCTGTGACCCTCCCCCGTTCATGCTCTGTCTCTCTCTGTCTCAAAAATAAATAAACGTTAAAAAAAAAATTAAAAAAAAAAAAGAAGTCAATAGCTCCTGATAGGGCGGTGCCACCACATCTGCTTTGAGAAGAAGCCTCAGGAATCACCGTATTTAAAAGTGGTACGGCTGAAGAGGTCCAGCGGTATTTAAAAATTGGTGACAGAGGGGCGCCTGGGTGGCCCAGTCAGTTGAGCATCCCTCTCTTGGTTTCTGCTCAGGTCATGATCTCACGGTTTGTGGGTTCAAGCCCCACGGGGCGGGGGCTCTTCACTGTCAGTGTGGATCCTCCTTGGGATTCTCTCTCTCCTTCTCTCTGCCCCTCCCCCACTTGCTCTCTTGGTCTTTCTCAAAATAAATAAACTTTAGAAAATAAATAAAAGTTGGTGACAGAAACTGCCCAAGGAAGTGTGACTGTGGCATTCGAAGAGGGGCATCGGACGGCAGAGGTGTGGGCAGCCAGAGAACCGCCTTTAACGGCATATCTGGTTCCCATTTGGGGGTGTTGGTGTCATTTAGGAAATGAGTTTCGGTGCAGAATGCCACTGGCAGGAGGGAGAGAGGAAGGACATGTCCATATATTAAAATAAATGTAGTAAGCCCTGAGGGAAACTCTCCAAGCACTTCTGCCCTCAGCCAGTGCGCTGGGAAAGCCGGAAGTGAGGGACCGGAAGCGGGAAGTGAACAGACAGGAAGCGTGGAGAGTAGAAGCTCAAGCCTACGTTGATCTTAAAAAGCAAGGCTGGGCCGCCCCTGCCTGCAAGTAGTCCCTGCCCCTTGCCCCTTCTACACCCTCTCTGTCACAAGAGACCCCACTGGTGTTCTTTGTTCCGCGGTGGGTGTCTCCCCCTCCTCTCTGGGCGTCCAGGGCCGCCTGCCCTGCCCCCTCCGTGGGGACAGGGTCTGGGGGGGACCGTGACGCCGCTAAATGAAGATGCTTCACAAATCGGGCAACGACATTTTACTGGAGTGTGTTTTAGTCTGGGACGCCCTAAGTAGCTTCTAATTATGAAGCATTGTCTCTGCCTCCTGGGTTGAGGCCAGTTTCCGTTCTCCGACGCTCAGAGGGCCAGGACTGCAGGCAGCGCGCCGGAGACAGGCGTCCCGGGGCTGGGGTTGCGCTTATTAAGAATCTAAGAAGCACCGTATCTGGTTGTGTTTTTCTCCTCTTTCCTCCCCCCCACTCCCCCATTCCCTCCTCACCCTCACCTTCCCGCCCCTCCCCGTCCCCATTCACTTCTTTGTGCACCTAATTTCCCAAGTCTGGTCAAGATACAAACCAAAGGGTATATGAAGCCAGCGAATGCCATTCTTGACAAGGAAATGAGGCACATGGACTTCATTTAATAACAAAAGAGGGTGCTCCTGAAGGCCAGAAGGACGTGTCTAAGCAGGAATAGCTGCAGTGTGCTTAGAACACAGAGCTCCCTGTTTGGAGACATTGAAATCCAGGGCAGCCCCTTTGAAGGCGGGCCTGACTCCACCCTTGTCCTTCCCCTTCTCTGTTTGTTTCCTATGGCTGCTGTAACAGATTACCACGCATTTGGTAGCTCGAAACAGCACAAGTTTACTTGCTCACAGTTCAGAAAGTCACAAGTCTGAGAAGAGTGTCACCGGGCTCATAACCAAGGCATAGGCAGGGCCGTGTTCCTTTCTGGAGGCTTTGGGGAAGAATCCGTCCCTGGCCTTTTTCAGAGGCTGCCCGCATTCCTCGGTTTGTGGCCCCTCCCTCCATCTTCAAGGCCGGCAGCAGAAGCTCTTCCATGCTCTGACTCTCTTGCCTCCCTCTGCCAATTGTAAGGACGCTTAGGATGACACTGGACACTGTATAATGGAGGATAATCTTTCCATCTCAAGGTCAGCTGGTCAGCAACCTTAATTCCGTTAGCAGTCTTAACCCCCCCCTTGCCATGTACCATAACATATTTCCTGGTCCCAGGGATTAGGATGTGGACATCTTGGGGGGCTGTAATTCCACCGGCCAACTCCTGCTTCCCCATCGCTTAGTACCTGTCATGTACCACGTGTTCAGTAGATACTTGTTGAATGAGTGAATACGTGTGTAAGCCCATATCTGCATTATGTCAACTTAAGCAACATTTCATTGCAGAGAAGCGACTGAGAAATGGAAAGACGCATAGAATTTGGAGTCAGAAGACTGTGTAGAAGAGCTGTGTGTCCGTGGGCAGTTGATGTAACCATTCTGAGCCTATTGTCTCATCTGTAAAATGGGAACAGTCTTACCCAGTGAACTTGCCTTCACAGGGTTAGGGACTCATCACAGGTGTTCCATCGTTACATATTTGTTGAGTCCCTGCTATGGCCCAGATAGGGGGTCGGGGAAGGGTCGCACAGGAGGTGACCCTTGAAAAAGGTGTGAATGAAGTGAGGGAGTGAGGATATCTAGTGGAGGGTGGTCCAGGCTGGGGAAGGCATGTGACATAAGCTTGAGGGCTCCACGTGGCTGCATGTTGAGGGAGCAGGGAGGAGGCCAGGGGCTGGAGAGAGAGGGCGGGGGAGACGAGCCTAGTGCCCTAGTGACACCACAGGACACAGTTTGGATTTTATGCTTAGTACATTGGAAGGGTTTTGAAAAGTGACACAGTTGGAAGAAAAACGTCCGTTGCTTTACAGTTAAAATAATATGATGTCAGGTATTTGCTTCAGAAGGTTTTAGCGGCGGGGTGGGAAGAGAGGTGGAAACATGCCCGCGGCCATATATTCAGGGTGATCTTGAGGCTAGGGGATGAGAATCTGGAAGCGCATTGTGCCATGCTCTCTTCTGGTGCGTATGTTTGAAAATTTCCACAATTAAAAAGTTAAAAATAGATTCGATGGTATGTGTAAATAACACAACTCAAGTTAAAAAAAGGATCCCTCTGGGTGCTGTGTGGCCAGTATGGAGGCCACTGCAGTATTTACATGCCGTAATGGAAACTTCCAGATAGTCCAGGAACGATGCACTCAGGCTGCACTCAGTGAACACAGCACACAGTCCTGGGTGCCCGGTGCTCTGGGGATGAATGAAATCACACGCCTGCAAGTGTGTGATTCTAATCCCTTTCTAGCAAGGTGCTGTCATAGACTCGGGAAGCTCCTCAAGGGTGCCCAGCAAGGCAGGCTTTCCTGCGGGCACCGTGGTGGCAGGGCTTCGGGACGGGTGCCGCTGCCGGGGGGCACTGGGTTAGGCCCCGCTGTGGGGCCCACAGAGCAAAGTGTCTTCTGCTCTGGGCGTAATCCCAGGTGATGTTGGCTTGCTGTCCCATCCTGCAGGGAGGCCTCCCGAAGATGGGATGTTTTCTGTGAACAGGAGGCTACACACAGGTGGGAGAGACCAAAGCAACCTGAGCAGAGTAGAGAGAGGGAGAGCCATGACCAACCTTTGTGGCATTTCCTTCAAATGAATGGTGACTGTGTGTGATGAGAAACACAGATAACTTAGGGACAGGGTGGGGCAGAGTTCTGGACTTTGAGGAAATTCCATTGGCTTGCTAACAGACAGGAATTAGAGCTGAGGTTCTCTGCAGTTGGGTATTACATGGGTGGGGAAAAATGTATTTCTGCATCATTTCAAGACCTTGACTTCTGTCTCCTACATTATTCTAAGGATCAGAATAGCCTAGTTCATTGCCTTGTCTTTTACAAAACACGAATCCATGCCCTCCCCACCAACACCGTTTTTTTTGTGGAAAGAGGTTTGGATTTGGGTTGTTTCATTTTCTACTAGAGAAGGTTTGCACTGTACCTTGTCAAAAAGGAGCCACATGGAGGTCAGGTTACCTCTCAAATCCAGCTTCCTTCTGATACTTTGGCTTCAATACTTTGATCCCCTGATGCTGAGGCCGCTGTTTGACTTTCACTGGCAAAATGAAAGAAAGAAGAAGGAAGGGGAGGGAACAAAAAATCCCTTCTCATTGTAAAAGTAATGTAACCTATTAAAATTAAAAAAAAAATCTGGACGCATCAAAACAAGTGACGGGCTGCCTATAATGGCAGTTTTCAGAAATCATATCGTTAATAGTCTGCTGTATAATTTCCCAGCCCTTTTTCTTTTCAACTTTACCTGCTAACGGGTTTTAGGACATCTGAGTGGGCATATTAAATAGGCCTCCGCTTTTCTGTGGAGAGAGAGGGTCTGTGTAAAAATCAGAAACATTCTTCTGAATGGCACATAAAGAACATTCAGCCATGGTTTTTCCATTCAGCTTTTGCCAGCTGGGAATGTTGGGAATGTCAAGAATTTTCCTCTACCACTTCCCTCTTTGTTTGAATCCTAATGAACCACGGGATATGTTTTGGCTTCTGCCCTCGACCGTCCCTGGCCTCAGGGTTCTGTGGGATGGTGAGAATTTCTGATCCTGTGCTAGCACCAGAGGCAGAACAGCATCGACTCCCGGGCTGCATTGAAGCGACTCACCAAGGACACTGTTCTCTGAACATCGTAACGCCTAACCAATCCCTACAAGTTCCTGGACCTGATGCCAGAGCGCTCTGGCTTGGATAATTCTCATCTGGGGAGGCAGAGCCCAGCTGGAACTTGTCCTTGTTTGGAAACTTGATGTATTTTCCACTACTGCTCATTCTTGACATGCACGATTTTTTGCTGCTGTGGAATTTATGATGCCACAAACCTGCATTTAAGGAATTTTGCCTGAAGCAGACTGGGTGGTCTGGAGGATTTGGATATTTCCTGGAATAATAATTTCCACTGTGTGCTGAGGAGTGTGTGAATGTACACACGTACAGGGTGGTGTGGGATGGGAAGAAAGGACATTTGTGTTATAGGTAAAACCCTCGGAAGAATCAAGAGCAGGGCAAAGGGAAGAGGTTTCATCCAGACTCTGTCCTGCCTTGGCCGTGAGTGTCATCACAGAGCTGGAAAAACCTTAGTTATCACCACCACCACCCCAACCCCCACAGCTACCCACAGTTTACAGAATAAAGAAACCAGAACAGAGTCAGGCAGCCAGGCATGGATGTCTCGACTCCCTTTGAGTGTAGATCTTTCCGTACTTTGCCCTTAAGGTGGGTTCTGAGCATACCTGGTCTCGAGATGTTAAAAAATGCTACTTGGAAAAAGGTAAAGAAAATTGAGAATTCTGAGTTAAAACCAAAACAAATAGGTTTCTTGACTATACTAATTTTCAGAGCTTCTCACGCACTAATAATACGTTGTAAATCTCCGAGGAAGCGTTATCATGTACAACGTTGGTCAAACTTACTTGGCCAAGAAACCTTTTTTCCAAAAAGCACCTCATGGGCCCAGGGTTCTGCAGAAGACCCTAGGGAAGTACCAGACTGCTCTATCTTGCCTCTTGTGTCATCTTCTGTTTTTTCAGAAATGTAAATTTCACCGCTGCCTGGAAGTCCATTGTGTGGCTAAGCCAAATTTACGTTTCTGGTCCCTGATCGTTAGACGTTGACATCGGTTCCGATTTGTCAGCATTACTGATGATTCTGGAGTGAATTTTGGTTACTCTGTGCCCATCTCTGATCATTCCCTTCAGAAGTGCCATTGTTGAATCAGTGTATGAACATTTTCAAGACTCTTGATGTTCCTTGTCTGGTTGTTTGATAGAAAGATTATGCCCACTTTATCCTTCTCCCAGTTGCTGGAAGTGGGGGCAAGGTTAGCATACATCTGTAAAAGCTAAGTCTGAGCAGCTTGAAGAAGACCATTCCCCTCCCTCTTATTCTGTGGACATACAACAGTTAAAAAACACACAGTCACACACACGAAGGACATACACAGCCATTTCTTTTGAGAGTCAGATTGGCTTTTCATAATTCCCCGTGCTGCTTCTAAATAATTTAAGAGTTATCTGAGCACTTTAATTTGGCATTCTAGATATTTTGTTGGATAGTTAGGAAAGAAGGGATTTTGAATTGGCTTCTGTCATGCTCATTTTCAAAGAACCTCTCAAGGTGAGATTTAAAAATTATATCAACCTCATGTGATCGGGAAACTGTTTCTGGAAGAACCTTTTTATGTAAGTGTTTTTATCAGTCTTAATTCAGACTCTACGGAAATTGAGTTATGCCACGTCGAGTATTGAAGCTAATTGTGGTGCTCTTGTTTTTATATTTGTATGGGAAAGAGTATACACATTGTAGGCTAGAAGTGATTTATCGTTTTGCCCTCCACAAATATTATCCGTTGGTCAATGCATTATTGGGTTTTAGAACTGAGACTTGAACTTTTAACTCATTAAAACTCCCAAGTCCCCGGCAATAAAGCCATTTAAGTGGCTTCACCAACAGATTTATTTCAAAATGATTCCATTTGGGGGAAGGAAAGAACAAGTAATGCATTATATACAAAGATCTATTCAATAATTCATGAGACCTGCACACCAGTGACCATTTTAGATTCAGTTCATAGTATTGTAGCTGAAAATGAACTCTGTCTTAAGAAGATATCCACGATTTGCCCCTCTTTGTGCTTGAGTCCGCAAGTATCTTGATTTTTGAGATACAGATTTTGTTCCCACGTGGTGTGTTTATGTGGACCTTTCTTATTATGGAGGCTATATTGAAAAAAAAAATGGGCGTTTTATATAATTGGGCTAAAAGGACACTTTATATGCATTCTTAACCCTTAGCAAAGCAGGAGTGTTTCAGAAATACGTTCCTTGTATCCTCCCTTTGGGCAGGAATTCTGACTTTATTCTCTACATGTGGATTGGACTGCTAAAGGACAGATTAAAAATAGATTTAGTGATGTCTAACAATTACAACAGACACCCAGTGTTGGGCACTGAATATGAAAGGCACACATGGTAAATGGCCTGCTGTCCTCCAGGGGGTCCTGGCAAGTGGCCAGGGCCCGTCAGCTGGGAACTCCTGGGTCCATCCTGAGCTCCATTCAACCCGTTCCCTTTTCTGAAAAACCACAGAGGCCCCATGGCTATTTCTGTTCAAGGTGGAGGCTTGCACCAGGGCGGGAGAGTTGAGAAAGAGCCTGTTTCCTTCCACACTCTGGAGAGTGCCGCCCTAGCCCTCTACAGCGCATTACGAGGGATGCCTCGGGAACTAACGTACTTCAAATCTCCAAATAGGATCATTTCAATTTGGCAAGGCTTTATTCAGTGATAAGTATTATGTGGGAAACCAACACGAATGAGTGAGATGGTTTTGTTGGAAAAGCTTCAGGATCTATCCTTCCTTCCCTCCCTGCTCCTTATCCTACTCTCCAATAAAAATGGTTGCTTTTTCTTTTCAACTTAAAAACCTATGTAAAAAAATCATTGTAAACATTTATGCTCTACAGGCTCTTATGAGAAGAATGTACAAGTCACTAGAAATCCCACTGTTAACATTTTGAGAAACATTGTTGTAGCCGTAGACATAGACAGACCACCTCACATTCTATTCTAAATTATAGTATGCTTCATAAGCAGCTTCGAGACTGTTTCTTTCCCCCTTTAACAGTGTGTAATCGTTTCTAAAAATAAAAACCCTCACCATCATTTTAATTGTTGCAGAATATTCTGTTATATGCAGACACCATTAATGGATTCTCTATGATGAACCGTTAGGTCGTTTTCAAATATTTGCTCCCATGTGTAACATAGGGATGAGGGCCATTGTGTGTGATGAGCTCCTTTAAGTGGAGTTGGTGGGTCGAACAATATGCACATTTCAACTTTTGGCATATATTACCAACAGCGGCTTTTAAAGAGAGTATCTCTCTTTTTTAAATAAAAATTATATATTTAAGGTGTACAACATGATTTGATGTACATACACATAGTGAAATTGTTACGACAGTCAAGGTAATTAATATATCTTCTCACATAGTTACCTTTTCCCTTTGTTAAACGATGATAACACCTGAAATTTTCTCTCTTGGCAAATTTCCAGATTCAATACACTATAATTTACCATAGGCATCAGGCTGTGCCTTGTATCTCTGCAACTTATTCGTCCCATGTAACTGCAACTTTGTAACCTTTCACCAACATCTCCCCAACCCCTCCCCTCCCTGTTCCTGGTAACCACCCTTCTACTCTCTGCTTCTATGTATTTGACTGTTTTAGATCCCATGTATAAGTGAGATCATGCAGGTTGTTTTGTTTCTGCATCTGGCTTATTTCATTTGGCATAATATCTTTTAGATTCATCCATGTTGTTGCAAATAGCAGGATTTCCTTTTTTAAGGCTGGGTAATATTCCACTGTGTGTGTGTGTGTGTGTGTGTGTGTGTGTGTGTGTGTGTATACACATCATCTTTTCTTCCTTTCTTCATTCCTCGATAGACACTTAGGTTGTTTCCATGTCTTGTCCATTGCAAATAATGCTGCCGTGAACATGGAAGTGCAGATATCTCTTCAAGGTATTGAAGAGATTTCCTTTAGGCATATAACCAAAAGGGGGATTGCTGGATCATATAGTTCTGTGTTTTTTGTGTTGCCTGCATACTGTTTTCAATAGTGGCTGCACCACTTTACATTCCCAACAGTGCATCAGGGTTCCCTTTTCCCTTTTCTCCACATCCTCACCAATGCTTGTTATCTTTTTTTTTTTTTTTTTTTAAAGAGAGAGAGCATGCACACATGAGTCAGGAAGGGACAGAGGGAAAGAGAGAGAGAATCCTAAGCAAGCTCTGCACTCAGCACGGAGCCCGACACAGGGCTCAATCCCACGACCCTGGGATCATGACTTGAGCCTAAACCAGGAGCTGGACGCTCAACTGATTGAGCCACCCAGCACCCCCCCCCCTTTCTTTTTGATAACAGCCATCATAACAGGTGTGATATCTCATTGTGATTTTGATTTGTGTTTCCCTGAGGATTAGTGATATTGAATGTCTTTTTATAAGAAGGTCTTCAAATACATTCCCAGGTAACATATGAGGGTGCTCCCCTGACTGAATCCATACCAACTGTGGATATAGTAAATCTTTTTAATATTTAATAAGTTACTACATGCCTCTTCATTGCTTTTATTTTCATTTCTTTTACTGTAATTGAATGCTTCAAAATATTTACTGGCAATTTATATCTCTTCCTTGGAGATTTAGCTACATGTATCCTTGGACCATTTTTCGCCTGAGCTATCTTTTTCTTACTGGCTTTTAAAACCCTTCCACGATGTATCCAGATGTATCCAAAGATCTATCCTTCAAAATATTCGCAGACTCTGTATGTATCCTCAGCATAATTATCTATCATGTTTAGAGATAAAGGGTTCTAGTGACCAATGGGACTTGATGTGCTCACATTTTGGAATGGAGCTCGTCTGTGTCACTGTGTTCATTTGAGGGATGGCAGCCGTGTAGGCTGAGGGTGGCTTGGGGAGGTGTCCTGGCTCAATGTTCCTCATTAAAGGCTCAGTGAGGGTCTTGTGATCTGTGCCAGTCTCTTCTTGTCCTCCCCTTGGCAAGCATCTTTTTCTTACCACTCTGTCATCCTAATGAGATGTCCGTGGATCCGTCGTATCAGATAAATGATGAGCAGTGGAGAAAAGAAAATTCATAGAAGAGTAACATTTAAAGTAAAACGTATTTTTGGCCTTTTCCCAAAAGTGAATTTCATGGTCTATAAGCCACAAGCACGTGTGTAGTCAAGGAGGAGAATATATTGCCTAATACGAACCCTGGGAGAATTCTAAGGGGAGTTCAGGGATCTTATAGGGATAATGTAGGATGAAACTTTTATATTTTAATTTGAAGTTGCATGAAATGTGTTGACTTTGGCCTAAAACTATTCATTGTTCTTAAACAGTTTCATTCACTGGCTCCCATGTACTATCGTGGATCCGCTGCAGCTGTCATAGTATATGATATTACCAAACAGGTAAGACTGTCCCCTTCAAAACGGCCCCATTTGTGTTGATTCTCTGTCTTCAAAAGACCAAAACAGAGACTTGACTGCTTGTCATGCCAGGAGCCTGGAATGAGATTTCATAGCATGGTAGCCAGGGATAATCAACACCATCTATTGAGTTTATTCACCTGTATATAGTGAAACATTTCAAATTTTTCTACCAAATTAAGTAAACAACAATGATCATTCATTTTTCAAATTGACCGTCTGCTCGTAGAGGCAAGGTCATGTCTGCCAAGTACCCCTCTCCAGAATGTCAGCCTTTTAAGTGGAGGAAAATGATTTGGTTAAGTTCTGCATGTTTTGTGATTATGGAATACTTATTTTCTATTAGTGTTTCCATCACACTACTTAAAATGTCAAGGATAATGTTGATGTATGTATTGTATATATATAGTATACCACATTTTTAGTTATCACGTTGGGGATCTAGGCTATCCATCAAGTAACTGCAGTGGTTTGCTGACTTTCTTTTTCCACTCCTGGAGTGCTGACTCAGCGCACAGGACTGCTGGTTTAATGATCCATCACTGTTAACTGTCCATGAGTTCCTGACCACTTCTACCTAGATGTGCTGTCTACCTTGGCTGGTTTGCTGGAGGATGGTGGGGAGTAAGGGCAGTAAGGAAATCAGGATTTCTCTGTCTCTCTGTCTCTCTCTCTCGTGTGTGTGTATTCTTTTTCTTTCCTGAAATAAGCACGAACATGTCTAGTCCTATGACTGAGTCTTTTTCATGCTGAGTCAAGGCTGTAATTTTCAATTGATGTTATTTATAGAAGAAAATTACTAACACGACTTTCTTCAGTTCATCAAGTTTCAGTTTTAGAAAAGGAAAGTTCTACAGGTTATTTAAGTGTAACTTAGCTACTAAGTTTTGTGCCAGGACAGGGGTGGGATGTTAATGTACATGAGTTTCCTGAAAATATTTTCGTCTATTAAATTGGGTTGGGTTTACATTTCTACTTGGTTGCAATACTGTGTTGGTGGGTCTTTCCAATGATTGATTTACACTTTGGGTTTAGGATTCATTTCATACCCTGAAGAAATGGGTGAAAGAGCTGAAGGAGCATGGTCCAGAAAACATTGTAATGGCTATTGCTGGAAACAAGTGTGATCTCTCAGACATTAGGTAAGACCCATTAAAAACTGTTCTCGGATAGTTAACATCCTCTGTCTCTGAATGTCCACATGTAAAAAGCTGTCATACTTGTGTTGTTAAGGCTGTTCTCCGTATAATCTTAAGGTGATGTATCAAACCAAACACTTTGGTTTCCCTCAGAGATACTGAATTGTTGACCTTTTTTTTTTCTTTTTTAACCTGAAACGAGATTTGCAGGGACCCAGTCTGTGGGGACTAGAGATTTGATGATAGCTCTATGGAGCCTGATAAGCTAGCTATTTTTACTAAATAAAAATGCTGTAAAAAGGAATAGTGAGTGGCACCTGGGTGGCTCAGTCAATTAAGCATCCTACTCTTAATCCCAGTTTAAGTCTTCATTTCATGGTCGTGAGTTCCAGCTCCACATTGGGCTTCAAGCTGGGCGTGAAACCTACTAAAAACAAACAAACAAAAAAAGGAATAGCCAATTTGTATCATCTATCTGTATTCCCCTGGTTAATTCAACTGTCAGCAATTCAGTCGGTGATCTTCATAAAGACAAAGACATCATGCCTCAGGTTTTGCTAATCCAAGTGTGATTCAGGCAACATTTGATAAACAATGGAAATAGATCTTGTAAAAGCTCTTAACATGGCCTTTGACAAATCGCTCTGTTTCTTTGGGATTTCAGACACTTTGTATCACATTGCATCAGGTTGGTTTACAATAACAGCCATAAACACCACTTAATCATTTGTTTTTCTGGGGACTGGACAAATGTCTAAACTCCCTAGACTTGGGTCAGATCTCTCCATTCTTTACTGTGACCCTAAAACAGCTTGCTTGTCTAGAATTGCAACAGAATCACTAACTTTTGTCATGGGGTTGGGGGAGGGCGGGTGGCTAGAGACCGTGTTTTGCTAGGGAAGGTTCTATCATCTGACACCATTGAGTTATAGCAAAAGCATGGCTGTAATGGTACCAAGGTTTGTGTATTGTGGCAGAACTGATAGAGTGGAAGTTAAGCAGATAGTTATTTAAAGTTGACTGGGATTATTTAGGCTTCTTGGTGACATGAAACGGAGTCCCACTTGAAATTATTTTCAGGAAAAAGGGAACTTATTGGAAGGTGCTGGTATCCCCACGGTAAAAAAAAGCAAGGCTGCCTTTAGCTTTGGCATTTGATATGCTCCATATTTAGTCTCTGGCACTCTCTCTCTGTTTCTAGTTTAAATTGCCAATGGAAGGATCTCCCCATATCATGACAAGGCATTTGTGGCCAAGAGAGGGGATTTGGGAGGTACAAGATGATTTTTCCCCCATAACCATGAGAATAGGGAGGCAGGTGGTCTTGAAGAGGGGCAGCTCCTAGAAAAGTACAGCCTGGTCAGACAAAACATGTCTGTGACATGTTGGCTTGGCTACTCATACCTGGAGACGTACCGTACGTTCCTTTTAAAAGGAATTCACTTTTAAAAATGCACTGGTATAGTATTCTCCTTAGAAGGCATTCTGCTTTGTGGCCAGCCTATATAAGCCTATATATATATATATATATATATATATATATATATATATACACACACACACACACACACACACACACACATATATATGTATATATACATATATATATATATGTATATATACATAATTTTCAAAATGTCCCACCTAACAGAACCCATCCATCTCACTTTGAACTGTAAATTCACTCACAGCCCCTACATCCCCAGTGGGAGACCGTCCAGGTACTACATCCAGTGGTGACATCATGGGCCTGCTGTCCCACTAGTTCCGGTTTGTGGATAGTACCCTTTCGCCTCTAGTTTGGCCTCAGTGAGGTTGGAATGTGACTTCTCTTGCAGTTGTGGTTTAAAGAATGGAGTATATTGTATCCTTTGTTACACGCGAAGTTATGTTAGATGCTACTTGTCACTGGAATCATGCAGCAAGCAAATGACTCCCTTTGCAATTCTCTTTCAAACCCTCAATGAGAAAGACTCATTGGATTAAGTCACAGAGGAAGACTAGATGGATCTAATAAATTTTTGATTTTTAAATATTTATTAATACGTAATTTAAAATTTTAATTTCTTTATAAATATATTTCATTGAACTAATTTAGACACCATAAAATCCACCTGTCTCTTAGTGTACAGGTCAATAAATTTTTGTATAATTATAGGGTTGTACAGTCATCATCGCATCTAATTTTAGAACATTTCCATCACCCTGCAAAGAACATGCCAATTTACAGTCTCTCCCAACATCCAGCTCCTTCCAGCCCCTGGCAACCACTAATGTACTCTCTTGTCTTTATAAATTTGCCTTTTCTGGACATTTTGTATTATAAATCGAGTCATGCACTTATGTGGTCTTTTGTGACTGGCTTCTTTCACTTACCATAATGGTTTTGAAATTCATCTGTGTTGTAGCACGCGTTAGCACTTCATTCATTTTTATGGCTGAATAGTATTTTATTGTGTGGGTGTACCATATTTTACTTTTTCACTCACTGGTTGAATGAAACTTGAAATTTGAGTTGTTTTCACTTTTTGGCTACTTTATTTATTTATTTTTAGAGAGAGAGTGAGACAGCAAGCACAAGCAGGGGAGGGGCAGAGAGACCGGGAGAATCCCAAGCAGGCCCGGATCAGCACAGAACCGGACACAGGGGGGTTCGGTCCCACGAACCGTGAGATCACGACCCGAGAGGAAATCAAGAGTCAGTCACTAAGTGACTAAGCCACCCAGGTGCCTCATTGGCTACTTTAAAAAGTGCTGCTGTAAACGATCATGGACAAATTTTGTGTGGACATATGTTTTCATTTCTCTTGGGTATACTCCGAGGAGTATAATTTCTGTGTCACGGAAACTTTGTGTTTAACAATTTGAAGAACTGCCAAACTGTTTTCCACAATGGCTGCACCATTTTATATGCCTACTGGCCATGTATGAGGTTCCAATTTCTCCACGTTCTCAGCCAGCACTGTTTTTAACCTGTCTTTTGCATTATTGCCATCCTAATGGGTGTGAAGTTGTGTCAATGTGGCTTGGGTTTGTATTTTCCTAATGACTAATGATGTTAAACATCTTCCCATCTGCTTATTGACCATTTGTATATCTTCTTTGGAGACATGTCTCTTCAAATCCTCTGCCCAATTTTTAATTGAGTTATTGGTCTTTTTACTATTGAGTTGTAGTTCTTTATGTATTGTGAATACAAGTCCCTTATCAGATATAGGATTTGCAAATATTTTCTTTTCCTTTTTGTGAGTTATCTTCGCAATCTTTATTGTGTCTCTTGAAGTACAAAACTTTAACAACCAATTTGTGATTTTTTTTTTCCCTTTTATCTCTTATGCTCAAGTGATTGACTAATTAAGATCACAAAGATTTACTCTTCCGCTTTCTTCTTTTTTTTCTTATGCTTTCTCTTAAGAATTTTGTAATTTTAGAGCTTACATTTATATCAGTCATCTATTTGGAGTTGATTATTGTGTGTGTTTATGAGGTGGAGGTCCAAATTAATCGTTTGTGTGAATATCTAATTCCCAGCACTATTTGTTAAAAAGGCAACTTTTTTCCCAGTGAATTTTTTTTTGGCACTTTTGTCAAAGATTAGTTGATGATAAATGTAAAATCTTATTTTGGGCCCTTGATTCTATTCAGTTGATCTATACTTCCTTATGCTAATGCCGCATGATTTTGATTGCTAAGTTCGAAATATTTATAAGTCCTCCAATTTAGTTTTTCTTTTTCAAGATTGTTTGACTGTTTTGACTATTCTGGGTCTTTTCCATTTCCATGTGAAAAGGATTCTCTTCTCAATTTCTGTGAAAAAGCAAATGAGATTTTAATAGAGAATGTGTTGAATCTTTAGAACAGTGTGGGGATTATTGGCATCTCAATAATATTAAGTTTTCTGATCCGTGAATATAAGATGCCTTTCTATTTTATTTAAAGTCTTCTTTAATCTCCTTTACCCATATCTCATAGTTGCCAGTGTACAAGTTTTGCATGTCCTTGTTAGCCTTGTCCCTAAGTGTTTCATTGTTCTTGATGTTACTGTGAGCGGGACTGTTTTGTAATTTTGTTTATGGTATGTTCATTGTTAGTGTGTACAAGATTATGTTGTCTGTGAATACAGACAGTCTTACTTCTTTCTTTCCAATAAAAGAAATCTTTTATTTCTTTTCCTTGTCTAATTACCCTTTCTAGACCCTCAATACAATTTGAATAGAGATGGTGAGAGTGGACATTATTGTCTTCTTCCTGGTTGTAGGGGCAAAGCATTTAGTTGTTCTTAGTAAATAGGATATTGGTGGTATGGGTTATGTAGGTCCTCTTTATCGATGTGGGGGAAGTTCCCTTTTATTCCTAGTTTGTTGAGTTTTTTTTTTCTTATGAATGAATGTTGAATTTTTGTGAAATGCTCTTTCTGAATCTTCTGAGGTGATCATGTGGTTTTTGTCCTTTATTCTGTTAATATAATGTATTACATTAATTGATTTTCGAATGTTAAACCCCCTGCATTCCTGGGACAGATTCCACTTAGCCCTGACACGTAATCCTTTTTATATGCTGCTGGGTTCAGCTTACTCATATTTGGTTGAGGATTTTTATGTCTGTATTCATGAGAATATTGGTCTGTAGTTTTTGTGTTTTTTGTGAAGTCTTTGTTTGATGTTGATATATCAAAGCAGTAGATTTTGTAGAATGAGTGGAAAAGTGTTCTTTTCTGTTTTCTAGAAGAGTTTGTGAAAGATTGATGTTAATTCTTAATTCTTAAGTGTTTGATAAAATCACCAGTGAAGCCAACTGGACCCAGGCTTTTCTTTGTGGAAAGATTTTAATTACCAGTCCAACTTCTTTATTTGCTGTAGATATACTCAGGTTTTCTATTATGTCTTGGGTTAGAGTAGTTTGTATGTTTTTAGGAATTTATCCACTTTATTTATGTTATCTCATTTGTTTGTGTAGTGCAGTATTCTCTTATAATCCTTTTCATTTCTGTAAGGTCAGTAGTAATGTCTACGCCTCTGTTCCTGATTTTAGAAATTTTAGCCTTTTATTTCCTGCTCAGTTAGCTAAAAGTTTGTCAGTTTTGTTGATCTTTTCAAAGAACAACATTTAGTTTCACTGATTTCTTTCCATTGTTCTTCTATGTCATTTATTTTCCCTCTGTTCATTATTCCCTTCCTTCTGTTTGCTTTGGGTTTACTTTGCTCCCTTTTTTTTTCTAGTTTTTCAAAGTAGAAGTTAGCATATTTATTTGAGATCTTCCTTTCTAATTTTGACATTTACAGCCATAAATTGCCCTCTAAGCACTGCCATAGCTGCATCCCATACGTTTTGGTATGTTGTATTTTTGTTTTTATACAATTCAAAGTATTTTCTAATTTATTTTCAGACCCATTTTTTATTTGGTAGTGTAGTGTTTAATTTCCATGTATTTGTGAATTTCCCAAATTTCTTTTTTAAAGTTTATTTATTTATTTTGAGTGAGAGAGTGTGTGTACGTGAGCTGGGGAGGTACAGAGATTGAGAGAGAGAGAGAGAGAGAGAGAGAGAGAGAGAGAGAGAGAGTTCCAAGCAGGCTCTGTGCTAACAGCACAGATGCAGAACTCAAACTCACCAGCCGTGAGATCATGACCTGAGCCAAAATCAAGAGTGAGACGCTTAACTGACTGAGTCACCCAAGCGCCCCAGTTTCCCAAATTTCTGTTGATGGTTTCTAATTTAATTCCATTGTAATTTCAAAACATACTTTGTATGATTTTAATTATTTTAAATGTATTGAGGATTATTGTATGGCCTGGTGTATGGTTGATCCTGGAGAATATTCCATATGAGTTTGAGGCTAATAAATTTTCAACACCTATTTTTATATTTGCTATTCTTCCTTTGAGAGAGAGAGAGAGAGAAAGAGAAAGAGCAAGCTTTCAGGCTTAACATTGAGGGCCTCCGCAGGCAACTGTATTTAGCTGGAATTTAATTATATTTTGTCTTTATTGTACTTATTTTTTAGAATTACATTTTTATGACAAGTGATGCTAGTGTTCCATTTGTGATAATGATATAAATTTTTTTGCAAAATGTTTAAAAAGTTGATGTATGTACATGACATGATTGTCTACATGGGAACTCCAAAGGGATATACCAAAAAACTCCAAAACTAATAACTGGGTTCAACAAAGTTTCAGGATATGCAATATGCACAGAAAAATCAATTATATTTCTGTATCTAAAAATGAATATGCAGAAACTGAAGTTAAAAACACAAACTCTTGACGGTTTCTACAAAGAAAATGAAATACTTCGATATCTACTTAATAAAACATATATGGGATCTGTATGCTGAAAATTATAAAATTCTTACGAAAGAAACCAAACAAGACTTGAATAAGTGGAGAGACATACCATGTTCATGAGTTGGAAGTCTCAATATAGAACAGATGTCAGTTCTCCGTAAATTGATCTACCTATAGGTTCAGTGTAGTCCCTATGAAGATTTTAACAAGGGTCGGTTTTTTGTTTTGTTTTGTTTTGTTTTGTAAACAGAAACAAGTTTGTCCTAAAATTTATATGGAAAGGCACAGGTACTAGAAAAGCTAAAATGACATTGACAAAGAAGAATATAGTGGAAGAAATCACTGTCTTCTCTATTAAGACTTACTGTATAGCTACAGTAATCAAGACAGTGTGGTGTTGGCAGAAGGATGTACAAACAGATCAACGAAACAGAATAGAGAGCCCAGCAAATAAATATGCTCAACTGATTGTTGACAAAGATGCGAAAGTAATTCAATGGAGGAAGGATAGCTTTTTCAATAAACAGTGCTGGAGTAATTGGATAGCCATAGTGGAGGGGAACCTGCAAGCCAACCTCACACCATATGTAACAATTACTCTGAAATGAATCCTAGAGTTTCATGTAGAAAGTCAAACTAGAAAACTTTTAGAAAAGTTCCCAAGAGAACATCTTGAGGATCTGGAACTCGGTAAAAAGTTGTGAGACTTGACAGCAAAAGTACCCTCCATGTAAGGAAAAGTTGGTAGACGGGACCTCATCAAAATAAAAACATTTGTTCCGTAGGGGCGCCTGAGTGGCTCAGTCGGTTGAGCGTCCGACTTCAGCTCAGGTCATGATCTCGAGGTCTGTGAGTTCGAGCCCCGCGTCGGGCTCTGTGCTGACAGCTCAGAGCCTGGAGTCTGCTTTGGATTCTGTGTCTCCCTGTCTCTGCTCGTGCTCTGTCTCTCTCTCTGTCTCAAAAATAAACATTAAAAACAAAACAAAACAAAAACACTTGTTCCGCGAAAGCTCCCGTGAAGAGGATGAAAAGCAAGCTGCAGACTGGGAAAAATTATCTGCAAACTGTATCTGACAAAGGATTAGCACTGAGACTTAACAGTTAAAAACCCTCATTTGAAAATGGGGAGGGTCCGTCTCACCCGAGAGAATATCAAGGTGGTCAGCACGGGCCTGAAAAGGTGCTCGGCATCATCGGCAGACCTGTCGAAATTGGCAGAATAAAAGTGATAAGACCCAATGCTGGCGAGGACACAGAAACACTGGAGCACTCCTGTGCTGCTGGGGTGCCCGTAAAATGGTACAGTCGTTCTGGAAAAACAGTTTGGCAGTTTCCTTTAAGACTAAATATGCAATTACATATGCCCAGCAATCATACTTTGGGCACTTATTCCAGACAAATGAAAATTTACATTCACACAAAACCCACACGTGAGGATTCATTGAAGCTTTTTTTTTTTTTTTTTTATGATGGCCCGACACTGGAATCAGCCCAGATATTCTTTGAAAGGTGAATGACTCAGCACAATGTGGTACTTCCGTGCCATGGGATCGTATGCGGCAGTGAAAAGGAACAAAGTACAGGCAACTTGGATGAACCTCCAGAGAAATGATGCTGAGTGAATAAAGCTGATCTCAGAGGTTTTACAGTGTATTACTTCATTTATATGAGATTTTGAGATGAGAACATTTTTGAAATAGAGGACATATTAGCAGGGGCGCCTGGGCGGCTCGGTCGGTGAAACGTCTTGTCTCTTGGTTTCGGCTCAGGTCGTGGTCTTGCAGTTAGTTTTGTGAGTTCGAGCTGCGCCTGGAGCTCTGCACGGACAGTGGGGCACCTGCTGGGATTCTCTCTCTTCCTTTCTCTCTGCCTCTCCCCCACTTGCACTGTCTCTGTCTTTCTCAAAATGAATAAATACAGTTAAAAAAAAAAAAAGAAGACGACATATTAGTGGTTGCCAGGGGTTGTGGTGGGCAGGGGATGGGGAGGAAAGTGGGCGTGGCTATAAAAGGACAACACGGGAGACCCTTGTGATGTTGGAACCATTTGGTGTTCTTCTCTGCAGTGGTGGACACGTGAACCTACACAGGGGTTAAAATTGTGTAGAGCTTATGGGGCTCCTGGGTGGCTCAGTCGGTTAAGCATCCAACTTCGGCTCAGGTCATGATCTCACGATTCGTAGGTTCGAGCCCTGCATTGGGTTCTGTGCTGACAGCATCGGAGCCTGGAGCCTGCTTTGGATTCTGTGTCTCCCTGTCTCTCTGCCCTTCCCTCACTAATGCTCCCTCTCTCTCTCTCTCTCTGTCTGTCTCTCAGAAATAAACATAAAAAGTTAAAAAAAATTGTATAGAACTTAACACACACAGATGAGTACCAATAAAACTGGGAAAATCTGAATAAGAGTGTATTAATATCAGTATCCTATTTGTGATATTATACTATAGTTTTGCAAAATGTTACAATTTGAACCTGGACAAAGTGTACAAGGAATCTGTTTCTTATAACTGCAGGGTGGATCTATAATTATCTCAAAAAAAAATTAATGAACAAAAGGTTGATTTAGTTAGAAATAATAAGTAAATATTGGAGCAGTGGTATATACGTAGATTTGTGTACATATATACACACACACACACCACATATATGCATATCGTATATATTATATATGGTGGACTGAAGTTTCATAAGCACATTGGGTTAAATGATGAATTCAACCATCCCCAACACACAATAGGGTGCAAAAGAAAAACGGATTAACTGTATTAAAACTCCCATTTAGGAAAGCAGGGAGTCCTTGCTCAGAATATAAACTGCCTCCCACTGGACAGGAATAGTCTGGTAAATGATAGGGCCTAATGGGCATCTGCTGTTGACACTTTCCATGGCAGTGGAATCAGGTTCTTGGTCAGCCCGTCTGGCTGCTCCAGATTGTGCCTGCTGGTATGATTTTTCTGGGGAGTTAGCCAATTCTCTATACTCCAGACCTTATTTAGAGCTTGACCTTCTTTTATGCTAATCCTAAAACACTTTGCCTTTCTGTAATTGCCAGAAGGCTCTATTTTATTTTTCACTGGGGGGTTGGAGAGCGACCGTGCGTAGATTTGACATGCGTGTATGAGCGTGTATATAGGTGGAGCCGGGGTCCTCTAACAGACTTCGGTTGTGTAAGCTTGTGAGTCCAGAAGAAGAGGTAACACTGGCGTGTTTTGAGAGCGTAGCAGAATTTAACAGGAATTAACGCTGTGAATTTGACTTAGCCCACTTGAGACGTTTGTGAACAGAAGTGCTTCACGGAGGAGGTACCCGACCATCCAGTCACTGTGTTTTGAATTCTTGTGTGTTCCAGAAGACGATATAAAGGTCTGACCACACTACCCAGAGTGAAAGGCATTCAGAAGCATCTGGTCAAGTGAATTCAGGCCTTCTAGCTTGTTTTATTAGGCTCCTGACCTTTGTGAGATTTTCCTGAATATCTTGATGAATTCTAGACAAAATGTCCTTGTGCTCAGGTTACTGTGAAATTGGAGTCATGTGCATCCTCTTTGAGGCAAGGAGGCAAACTGGAATTGGCCATGCTGTACGTATGACCGTCCATGCAGAAAGTGCTGGTTGTCACTTTCCTTTCCTGCAGTGAACATGTGCCTTGGAGCAAAGCTCTGATCACAGCTCTGATCACAGGAGAGTATACGGTTCCTGATGGGGCCCAAGAAACCAGGCCCCATCTCCTTACCCCCTGGGCCCTACCATCTGGTCGTGCTGAGGTAGGGATTGCAAAGTTGGGGACACTCTAGGGAAATACAGAATTGCAAGAAAATAAGAGAACCTCGGCTGAATTGATTATGCAGGACCTGAGAGGCCCACGAACTAGAAGGACAGGGGCAGCTCAGAGCAGAGAGAGTGAGCTGTGCAATTTGCCTCACATGGGTGGCAGGAAACGCCGACATGAGTGCCACGTCGTGGTGGGTCACTGGGTTTTTGAACAAGTGATGCATGGGGCTAATTCCAGGTGGCTCGAAGGAGGGCAGATTTGGCCTGGGGTCTAGCTAGAAAAGAAACCTTCTCAGGAAGTCTGGGGAGCCCACAAGAGACTGCATGGCCCTGTCCTGGGCCTGGCAGAGAATTGGAGCAGACGAGTCTTGAAAGGAAAAAGAGAAAGAGGTCACCTTGCTTCAGTAGTTTTAAAAGTTCCACAAACATAAGAATCACTCAGGGCACCTGTTAAAAATTCAGATTCCAGAATCCAGCTCCTGAGATTCTGATCCAATAATCAGAAGGCTGGAGATATATGCATTTTGTAAAGTGGTTCTTTTACAAGTGGTCTAAGGGCCATCCTTGGAAAAGCTTTGCCTTAGGTGATAGGGTTGATGACGGGGGGGGATGAGGAAGTCCTAGAACTAGCTGGGCACATGTCCAGCCTGTACAGGCCACACCTGCCTCCCTCCCACTCTCCAGACCTCAGGGAGAATGGAAACAGTGGTCCTTCACCTTTCAGGATCCAGCACCCCTGACCCATCATCCTGTCATCCCTTTAGAAGCACGGCCAGTTCTCTGGCCCCTTCTCTTTGGCATCTCACACTGAGAGTCACCAGAAGAAGAGAGATGATTGGGTTTGTCTCCATCTAATTAACATCAGGCTCCTGCTTAGGTCAGCACCTTGTACCCAGCCACCTCCTGGATGGTGGATCTTCTTCATATCCAGCCTATAGTTGGTTGACTTCAGCTTGGGCAAATGATTAGGGTCGCCTGGCTATGGCACTTTCACAAGAGGGGCTTCAGGTATCTCAGGAACCATCTTCCTAGTTGGCAATGGGGGCGAGATCCTCCAAGTCTTCAGAGGAAGAAGAGGTTATCTTATTCTACCCCTGACCCCTAAGCCAGAATTACCCCCTTCACGTTTCCCTGTCAGCTTTATAACCAAGCCTTGACCTGTAGCCATCAAAATAAGTACTTTCCTGTGAGAAATTACTTCCATCCTACCCCTACCTTGTAGTAGATCCCAGGCCTGTTTCTTTTGCTCGGTCTTCTTGCCCTGATTTTGAATTCATGACCTTGTATGTGAACCCCCTTGGACTGCCACATATTAGAACTCTCCTTTCCTTTCTTGATCATTTAGACATTTGGTTTCTTTTAATGGATTCTAATTTGACCAATCCTTCAAGCTCAGGGGTCTCCCACTGGCTTTACCTTGGAATCCCACACCTCACCAGTACGTTGAGGCTATGAACAAATCAGAAAGGGTGAAGGAGGGATCATGGAGGAGAAGTGTTGACAGGAGAAGGCCCCTCAGGCTTAACATATTTTATCTTGCAAATGGTAGCAGTAGGAAGCTACCCAACCAAAGTGATGATAGAAACAAGGGGTTGGAGATCGGGAGAGACCTTCTACTCAGGGGTGGTGGCTCTGAAAGACCTGGGAATGGCTCTTCTACCCAAGATTCCTCCCAGGAGATAATCAGGGGCTGAGTGTCCTCTTGCCCTTCTTGGAACCATACTCTCTGAGCTCTGGTATCTGTAAGAGCAACACCGAGAGAGATTGGTGAGACACTCCCAGTGAGTCAAGAGTCTTCCTGAAGTGAAGAGGTTGTGCTCCAAGAAAAGAACATCTGAAGTAGAAGTGAAACTAGGGGGTGTTAGGAGGAAGGAAATTTGTCCTATCAGTTTTTAATCATTTGATTAACAAATAATTTTTGGTAGCTTTTTGTGTGCCGCAAAGTTCTATGGGAAGTACAAAAAAGGAGAAGAAAGTATTTTCCTTATTAACTTCTCTTTGGAAAGCCAAGAGTAGTACACATGGGAGGAAAATATCTAACAAGCAATACAAGACTACATTTATTTATTTTTAATTTTTTTTAATGTTTATTTTTGAGAGAGACGGAGACAGAATATGAGTGAGTGGGTTGGGGCAGAGAGAGAGGCAGACACAGAATCCGAAGCAGGCTCCAGGATCCGAGCTGTCAGCACAGAGCCCGACGCGGGGCTCGAACTCACAAGCTGTGAGATCATGACCTGAGCCGAAGTCGGACGCTCAACCGACTGAGCCACCCAGGCACCCAAGACTGCATTCAATAAAGCTCCAAATGTTATGGTGCAGAACAGACAAAAGAATTCAGGAAAAGGAGAGTCTGTGGTCATCTGGAGTGATTTGGAAAGGCTTACCGACGAAGTGTGCCACTGCACTGTTAAGGATCAGTCAAGGAGGAGGAAATTCCAGGAAGGGAAGACAATGGCCAGAGGCGTGGAGGTGGGAGGGAGTTTGGCACGTGTTATGGGGGAGAGATCATGAAGAATACCTACCTGATCGTTAGCCTGGGGAATGGTGGAAGGCAGGTGGATACTGAGGGGACAGTTTATGCACAGTGTAAACGTATGCAGAGTGAGTGGTTTGAGCTTGACGTGCTGGCGCTTCTGCCTCCTCCTTGCCCATCTCTCGTACCCATGGCACCGTCGCCCGTCGGTCATGGCACTGTCTTCTCCTGATCCTGTTGCGGCCCCGGGCTCCTTAACACAATGCTTCCTGTGGTCACCACCAGTTAAAGAGATGAAACCTGTTTGCCAGCCTCATACCCCTTTAGACTTTCCCACGAGTACATCAACCATTTCCGGAATTGCCAGGCATTGGTTGTTTCAAATTTTTGGATGAACTTGAGCTCTTTAGCAGATAAAAATAGATTTGGAAATAAATATGTTTTGCTAAGAATATATACATTGCTTTTAATTCTTACATGTGACTCCAGAACTCGTTCCAGTCTTGATAGTGGGTCCACAGTGAGCATAGGAGTTTGTTTAAAATTATATTAACCAAGAAACACAACTTGAGATGCTGGATAATAAAAATCCAACTTATTCAAATCCTAAAAGCACAAAAGCCAGTGAACATCAAAAGCCACCAAAAGGTCTGGAAACATCATGCCCAGCATTAAAATGCACACAGTGTTTTCTTTACATGAGATGAGCAGAATCTGTGCTGTTAAATGTGTGTTTTGTGCTCCGAGATGAGCCTTTCCTTGTTTGTACCTCTTTCCGATGCTGTGCAGGTGGCTGGCCTGCATTTGATGCTGGTCTGGAAGCAGGAGGGAAGGAACTGAAGGCTGAGCTCCCCAGAGAGCTGAGAGAGAACATCGGGGATTTTTCTCTTTTTCAGTAATATTCTTAATGAAGAATATGTAAAACATTGATGTATATGTAAAGAAAATGGGAATTTTAAAGAATAAAATGAACAGCCATGTAACTATGAGTAAGCTTTCCTCCCCAACCATATATCCTTCTCTCCCTCTAGAAGTAACCCTGACTTTTGGGATAAGCATTTCTTTGTTTTCCCTATGCTTTACCACTCATGTAGTAACAGATTTGGGTTTTCTGGTTTTTGAACTGGAATCTCACCGTATGTATTGTGTGATGACTTGCATCTTGCTCTGAATATGCCCGGGAGATTCATCCCAAAGAATGTTAGCTGGATTTGGTACATTTTCATCACTGTATGCTATTCTAGTTTATGAGTATGGCACCATTTTTCCATCCTACGGTTGAGGGATATTTGAGTTATTTCTGTGGTGGTGTTACTGTGAATATGACTTCTTGGATATTCTTTGTTTTTGTTTTTTTTTTTAATGCTTATTCATTTTTGAGAGAGAGAGAGAGAAAGACAGAGCATGAGCCGGGTAGGGGCAGAGAGAGAGGGAGACACGGAATCCAAAGCAGGCTCCAGACTCTGAGCAAGCTGTCAGCACAGAGCCCGATGTGGGGCTCAAACTCATTCGTGAACCACGAGATCATGACCTGAGCCAAAGTCAGACACTTAACCAACTGAGCCACCCAGGAGCCCCTGGATAGTCGTCTGCATCTCATAGCGCCATGTTTAAGCACTTCTCTAGATTCTGCTGTGTAAGAAGAGTGTGCCTGGTCGCAGAGTGTGCACATGCTCAGTTTTCCTGGGTAATGCCAGTGTCTTCCAAAATGGGGACTAGTGGTGCATGAGCCCTCCTGTTGCTCTGTGTCCTTGCCAGGTCTTGGTGCCATAAGATGTTGAGGCGTGGAGTGACATCTGAGAGCAATTTCAGTTTGCATTTCCCCAGTTACCAATAAAGAAGTTGGCGTCTTTTTACATGTTTAGTGGCCATTCAAGTTTCCTCTTACGTGAAGAGCCTATTCAAGTCTTTGCCACTTTTCTGTTTTCTGTTCTTTATCCTAATCTTGTTTATTCAAGGGATTTAATATATGTATATGTATATACATATACAATATGTATATATATGTATATACATATGTGTATATATTATATATAGGATGCTAGTCCCTTCACATAGGTATGTGTTGAAATAGCTTCAAATTTATGTTTTAGGTTTCCACTCTTTATTGTGGCTTTGCATTATCAGAGGGCCTCAATTCCTGTGTAATAGAAATTATCAATGTTTTTCCTTTGCTATTGTTTTGTTTTTGTGTTTTTCCTGAGGAAAGAGTCTTATTTAAGATATCTTTCCCCACCCCTGAGATCGTGAAGACATTCCTATATTGACGATCTTTAAAAAAACAAAAACAAAAACAGAAACCTTAGTTTTATGTCCCTACCTGTCTTTAAATCACTTGGAATTGATTTTTGTGTATGCTGCCGGAGTTTTCCCAGTTGTAAGCTGTATTCGTCGGTTAGCTGTATTCGTTGTAAGTAAAGTGCCTACTTTTTCCCACTGATGTTCATGCCATATCACTCATAGGTCATGTGTCATGCCTGAATGGGGCTGTTTCTGGGGCTCTTTATTCTGTTCTGTTGGCCTATTTATCCATCTGTATGCCAATACTGTGCTGACTGAATTCTTACAGCTTTATTATAAGCCTTGATAAATGGTCTATAATCACTCAATAGTCATAGTTGGCCCCGGAGAGGATCTCATGAGGCTGGTTTGGAAAGAGATATGTGGCAGTCTGGTGGCAGTTAGGGGAGCGGTAGGACCTAAATCTCCATGTGGTGAGGTGTGTGTTGGGTGTGTGTGTTTGTTTTTATGGCTAATTAAAAAAAATTTTTAATTTGGGGGTAGTTTTGTATTTATAGACAAGTTAAAAAGATAGTACAGAGAGTTCCCATACGCCCCACATCCCTGCTGCCCCTATTGTTATATTACAGTGCATTTGTCACAACTAAGGAACTGCGATTGATACTTCATTATTAATTAAAGTTCATGCTTTACTCAGATTTCATTAGCTTTTCCCTAATATCCTTTTTTTTTTTTTCTTTTTTCTGGTTCTGGGATTCCATCCAGAATATCGTAATACATTTAATTGTCATGTGTCTTTGGGCTCCTCTGGGCTGTGACGGGTTTTCAGACTTCCTTTGTTTTTGATGCCCTTGGTAGTTTTGAATAGTCCTGGTCAGGTATTTTAGAGACTGTCTCTCCATTGGGGTTTGTCTGATGCTGTTCTCATGATTAGACTGGGGTTAGGGGCTTGGGGGAGAAAGACCACAGTGGTAAAGTGCTATTTTCATTACTTACCACTTACCACTTTCTACTGGTGTTGTTGACCTTGGTCACCCAGCTGAGGTGTTGGTTGTCAGGTTTCTTCACTGTAAAGTTACCCATCCACTTGCCTTACTATACTCTTTGGAAGAAAGTCTAAGCTCACACGCAAGGGGTAGGGATTACGCCCCACTCCTTGGGAAAGGAATATCCACATACATCGCTTGGAATTCTTCTGCAGGTGAAACTTGTCACCTCTACCCACTTAACTGATTTATTCAATCATTTATTTATATCAGCACGGACTCATAGGTATTTATTTGATGCTTTAGGTTATAATGCAGTGCTGTGTTATTTAATCTGTGGCTCAAATTCTTCCAGCTTTGGCCACTGGGAGCTCTTCCTGTTGGCTTCTGTGTCCCTTTAACATATGCTTATCCTTTTGGTTTTTGAGCACTTCCTTACTTTCTGGCACAACAAGATATTATCGGCGCATCTTGCATAGTTTAGGCTTCAGCCCTAGAATTAGCCATTTCTCCAAGGAGCTTTGGTTCCTTTTATCGAAGAATGGTATTTGCAAACCAAGATCTGGGCTGCCTTGGCTTGTTGCCACTGGGGTGTCACTGGTTCTAGGACCTTTCAGTGAGCAGAGCTAGGAAATGCATGCATGCAGACTAACTTGAGTGTACACACATATCTGATCCTTGAATAATGTGTGGGTCAGGGGCGCCAGCCCCCCATTCACCTGAAAACCTGTGTATAACTTTGACTTTCCAAAGATTCAACTCCTAATAGCCTGATGTTAACCGTAAGCCTTAACAACCAAATAAAGAGGTGATTAACACATATTTTATTTATGTATTATATACTGTATTCTTACAATAAAGCAAGCTAGAGAAGAGAAAATGTTATTAAGAAAATCATAAGAGAAAATACATTCATAAGTACTATACCGTATTTACCCAAAAATCCACATATAAGTGGACCCGTGTACTTCCAATCATGTTGTATAAAAGTCAACTCTAATTATTTCTGTATCTGTCCATCTGCATCTATAGTAAGATAAACATAAGTTCCTATTGATGCTTCTGAACCCTAATTCAGGACCACATGGCTGATTCTAACCTTCTTTAGCGAGCAGGGGAAGGATGTTTTCTAAAGTTATTAACAGATATATTATTAAACAAAGAGGTAAGCTTTTTGTTCCTGGATATTTTCTTAGAAGATACAATAATCTGGGGCGCCTGGGTGGCTCAGTTGGTTAAGCGCCGACTTCAGCTCAGGTCGTGATCTCACGGTTCGTGTGTTCGAGCCCCTCATCTGGCTGTGTGCTGACAGCTCAGAGCCTGGAGCCTGCTTGGATCCTGTGTCTCCCTCTCTCTCTGCCCCTCCCCCACTCACCTCTCTGTCTCTCTCTCTCCCTCTCAAAAATAAAATAAACTGGGGCACCTGGGTGGCGCAGTTGGTTAAGCGTCCGACTTCAGCTCAGGTCACGATCTCGCGGTCCGTGAGTTCGAGCCCCGCATCAGGCTCTGGGCTGATGGCTCGGAACCTGGAGCCTGTTTCTGATTCTGTGTCTCCCTCTCTCTGGCCCTCCCCCGTTCGTGCTCTGTCTCTCTCTGTGCCAAAAATAAATAAACGTTGAAAAAAAAATTAAAAAAAAATAAACTTTTAAAAAATTAAAAAAAAAGAAGATACAATAATCTTTTTTTCCTTTTTCCTTTACATGCTGCACAAAGTTTCAGAGTTTCAAAATGTCACTTCCATTAAGAATTATAGCATCTCAGTGACTTCTTTCAAATGGCACAATATTTACTTCTGTTTATGAACTGTTTACTTAGGCAGTGGACTGAAAACAGGGTCATTATCGCCATCATCATTGTTAGCAGGAATTGAATTCTTTTTTTTTTTTTTAATTTTTTTTAACGTTTATTTATTTTTGAGACAGAGAGAGACAGAGCATGAACGGGGGAGGGGCAGAGAGAGAGGGAGGCACAGAATCGGAAGCAGGCTCCAGGCTCTGAGCCATCAGCCCAGAGCCCGACGCGGGGCTCGAACTCGCGGACCGCGAGATCGTGACCTGAGCTGAAGTCGGACACTTAACTGACTGAGCCACCCAGGCGCCCCAGCAGGAATTGAATTCTTACTGTGTGCCACACACAGTATTATAAGTAATTCATGTTAATCTTCATAATCCAGTGGAAGAGTCACTCTCCTTCTCCCTCCTTGTCAATAAGGAAACTGAGGCACAAAGGTTAAGGTGCTTGTCTCGGGTCCTGCACCTAAGATGGTGTAGAGCCCCGCTTTAAACCTGATCGTCCTCTCCAGAACGAGTGTTCTTGAAGAAAGTTCAAGTAGAAATCCGTGAGGGAGAATAATTTGCAAACTACCAAGGGAAAACGGCAGCTGATCATATTCTGCTCAGAGGGTTTGGAGCTAGAGACTCTTCCCTGTGGTTCTCTTTGGCTTCCCAGGACTCGCCTAAATTTCTGTCTGGAGAAAGGGATGTTAAGAAGCAAAGGAATGGCCGGATCTCCCTAGAGAAACCCATGTTTTCTGCTCAGCTCTCATTCAGTTCTCACTCTGACATTTTCCATGAGAAACAATCCATTTAAGTCTCTGACGAGAACCTGACACTGCTTGTTTGAACTTGACACCAGGAATTTGGCCCCAGGTGAATAGCAGTTATGGATACACATTAATAAGGCAGCAAGGCCCCATGGGAACAGAAATTCTTTCCAGGGTACACATGTCAAGTGCTTAACTGTAAGCACTTAGGTCGCTATGAAGTGTTACTGTCCAGTCAGGTATTTACTGTGAAGGTGGCAATTACTCTTCGTTTTTTAAAAGCAAGTTCATTTTGGTTTTAGTTGCACTTCACAGGGGAACCAATCTGGTTGTCTAGAAGAACTGGCGTTTTAAACTGCTTTTTTTTTTTTTTTAATTTTTTTTTCAACGTTTATTTATTTTTGGGACAGAGAGAGACAGAGCATGAACGGGGGAGGGGCAGAGAGAGAGGGAGACACAGGATTGGAAACAGGCTCCAGGCTCCGAGCCATCAGCCCAGAGCCTGACGCGGGGCTCGAACTCACCGACCGTGAGATCGTGACCTGGCTGAAGTCGGACGCCTAACCGACTGCGCCACCCAGGCGCCCCTTAAACTGCTTTAATTATTGCCACGTTGATTATTGCTAAAATGGTTGCCTCGTCTACGTGCGACACAGATATCTTGCATATTTAGAGAAAATATGTGCTAAGGTGACCTAACATGCCCTGTTTATTCATTTCAGTGGCTGCTTGAGGGCATGGGGAGGGCTGCGACCATCTCGTGGCACACAGCAGCCTTCTCAGACAGCAGCCCTTCTCTGCTGGATTCTGATGGAATGTTGTGAATGATTCCCGCTGCTTTTGGCGAGGATGCCTAAAACACGTGGGATGGCTTTGACAAAAAAGAATTCCACCAGACATTGAACAACTGTGTCCTGCTTACTGCTGCCCCACTACTTACTCATGGGTCTCTTAAGCTTGACCTTGGAAGGGGGCTGCGGCGGGGGGAGAGAGGAACAATACAGGGCAAACCTTTTTTTTTTTTTTTTAAATTTAATTTTGAGAGACAGAGTGAGACAAAGAGTGGGGGAGGGGCAGAGAGAGAGGGAGACACAGAATCCGAAATGGGCTCCAGGCTCTGAGCTGTCAGCACAGAGCCCGACGTGGGGCTCGAACCCACGGACTGTGAGATCACGACCTGAGCCGAAGTCAGACGCTCAACTGACTGAGCCACCCAGGCGCCCCTAGGGCAAACCTTTTTAAGTGAAATGTTCATGGCTTTATTCCGGGAATTCGGCAGAATATGAAACGCTTGGTTATTGCTGTTATGATAGTTTAGAAATGGAAGATATACTCTAGAACCCACCTGAACCACCAGAAAGTTTCTTTGGGGAAGAGCTCACGAGGCCACTATTCTTTTATTGTATCACCTGTAAAATAGTGTCTGAACATTTTTATTTGATTATGTCCTGGTATAGTCATCTTAGTACAGATTTCCAAACTTGTAACTTAAGAGTGTCAGGTTATGAATTGGATAGACAGCAGAAATACCAAACTCAGTATTTTGTAGTCCACCCCCTAAAAGACTTGTTCTCAAGCTATAGAATGCATAAGAAGCTGTTGGAAAGTTGCTCGAATGCTTATTTCTGGGACTTGCCTAATAGACCTTCTGGTTCAGTAGGTCTGAGGCATGGAGGTGTTCATTTCTAATGATCCCCAAATAATCACCGAGATGGGCGGTCTGTAAAACACACCTGAGAAACAAGGCCCTGAAAGATTCACAGATGTCCTCTGGGGAGATCTAGAGAAGGCCGAATTGCACGTGACAGACTATAGGAATCTTGGGTGTTTATCCTCATTTTGTCTCTTTGCTTGTAGCATCAAGGGTGTTGTTGTTGTTGTTGTTTTAATGTGTTTAATTTTCCAAGAAAATGAAGACTTTTCTGCACCTGCTCTAAGCTACCTGGAAACTTCTTAGAGGATATGGTTTTTCTGCATTTAACCTTCCATGAGCTCTTTGAGATCACATGGCCAGCCTGCCAACAGTGCATGAGCATCACTTTCTCTCTGTCTCTCTGTCTCTCTCTCTCTCTGCTCTAACACTGCAGATATTAAACTGTTACATCTTGGCCAATCTGATATATGAATCATGTGATCCTCGTTTTCATAGGAAGTTTCTGAATTGCTAGCAGGATTAGGAAAACCATGATTGTCTACCTCGTAATTATTCTTCACCTATGTACAAATAATAACCAATTAGAAAATCAATGTGTCATTAAAACTCTCTTTATACCAGCAATACAAATGTCAAATAGCTAGAAATAAACTTTTCTGGTGTGTGTGTGTAGTTTTTAAAATTTGGAAGTATTTTAAATCCTAGGAATGAATTTAGCAAAAAATTGAGCAAGCACTCTATAGATAAAACTTAACAATCTATGTTGGACATAAAACATTTAAATAAATGACAATGTGTACTTTTTCCTCGGATAGGAAAACTCATACTGTAAAAATGTCAATTTGCTCTAAATTAAACCACGAATTTACTGAGATTCCACTCAAATTACCAAAACAACATTCAAGAAGAAGTTTTACAAAATGATCCTAAAATTCATCTAGAAAAAATAAACAGATAAAAATAGTATTGGAGGGACTAATCCCAGCAGATGTTGATATCTATTTTAATGATTCGATAATAAAACAATATAACATTGTCACAGAATTGGACAGAAAATCAATGAACAGAGTAGAGAATCAAGAAATAGGGTGAAATACATAGATTCAGTATGTGACAAAGATGATATTTAAGTAAATATAAAAAGAGATAAATCATTTAATGGTTTTGGAATAATTAGCTAGTCATCAAGGGGAAGTGAGAAAAAATAAATTCAAAATGGAACAAGGGTTTTTTTTTTAATTTTTTTTTTAATTTTTTTTTAACGTTTTATTCATTTTTGAGACAGAGAGACAGAGCATGAACGGGGGAGGGGCAGAGAGAGAGGGAGACACAGAATTGGAAGCAGGCTCCAGGCTCTGAGCCATCAGCCCAGAGCCCGACGCGGGGCTTGAACTCACGGACCGTGAGATCGTGACCTGAGCCGAAGTCAGCCGCCCAACCGACTGAGCCACCCAGGCGCCCCGGAACAAGGGTTTTTTAAAAAATAATTATTTACTTTTGAGAGAGAGAGAGAGAGCACAAGCAGGGGAGGGGCAGAGAGAGAGGGAGACACAGAATCTGAAGCAGGCTCTAGGCTCTGAGCTGTCAGCACAGAGCCCGACGCGAGGCTTGAACTCACAAAACTGTGAGATCATGACCTGGGCCAAAGTCAGACGCTTAACTGACTGAGCCACCCAGGCACCCCTGGAACAAGGATTTAAGTGTAAAATAACAAAACCATAAAAGTTAGAGAAAGCAAATGACTGTTAAAAATAATCTTGAAATTGTAATGAACTGTTTAATCATGATACAAAACTCAGAAACCATAGAGGAAAATGATCAATAAATCTGACTATATAAAAACTGTGTGGCAGAGATCTAAACACAAGTGATAAGCTGAAGAAATGTGGAAAATATATTACAAAGGGCTAGGTTTCTTCTTATGCAAAGAGCACTTATGAATAAATAAATAAAAAAATCCAAACCATCCAAACCAAAGTGGTTGGAAAACATGTACAAGAACGTCACAGAACAAGAAACATTCATGGCTTACGAAAAGTTGCTCGCTGTCTTTGAATACAGGTTCCTTAGAATTAATGTCAGATGTTTTTCATGCAGAAAGGGCTTCCAGTGTGTTGGATTTATGTTTACAAAATATGTTTACAACTTAATCTTGGGGTAATTTATCAAACTTAATGTATCTTATGAGTTGGCTGATCTAGCCTGTATTCACCCATTCTTCTGTGGAACAGTGATGACTGGCCTGGAGGCCTTCCTGTGTCGTAAAATACAGGGGTTGACTCAAATAAACCCATGAAGGACCTTCAAGCTCTGAAGTAGTTAGAGCCTCGTGTTTACTTGTTTCCTCCACTTGCATCATTTCCTCAATCCTTTTGGTGGCATTCTCTAAGAAACTGGTGCCGTGCCACCACCCTTGCTGATGGAGCTTTGTCACGATTTGTTAATGAAATGTTGATACAGTACTTACTATGTGCCAGGTATTGTGTTGGGCACTTTATAAGATCAAATTTCTTTTTTTTTTTTTAATTTTTTCAACGTTTATTTATTTTTGAGACAGAGAGAGACAGAGCATGAACAGGGGAGGGTCAGAGAGAGGGAGACACAGAATCTGAAATAGGCTGCAGGCTCTGAGTGGTCAGCACAGAGCCCGACGCGGGGCTCGAACTCACGGACCGTGAGATCATGACCTGAGCTGAAGTCGGACGCTCAACCGACCGAGCCACCCAGGCGCCCCAAGATCAAATTTCTTAACATGTAGAATGGTTATAGAGCATTCGCCCCATCTGGTAAAATGAGGGGCATAAGACCTGGGGCAGGGGAGGCACAGGTATGTCCGGTGGGGGAGACACAGGCGTGGAAGCTCAGTGGAAGTCGCCTGGATCCATTGACTTTCAGGGGGAACCCATGGAACTGAACCTTCCCAATGAACCCCTAGTGGGGATACAGCATTACTCTGCCTTTAGCCTGCTGGTTTGATCCCCCTCCCTCTCCAGTTAGGGCTGCAGGAACTCCTGGGGGTACGTGCCTTCCTCTGTCTGTGCCGTCAAAGGAGGAGGACCATGGAGAATTAAATACCTCTGAAATGAAAATGAGTCAGCTGCCATGTTGCCAGGTTACATCACGAACAACAAAACAAGGACCCTGGTGGGGCAGCACAGCCCGTTGAAACTCTGGAGACCACAAGAATGCTGTTTCCTGACCCCCCCCCCCCCCCCCACGGAGAGCCTCTGAGTGCTGTGGCCCGAGACACGTGACAGGTTGCTGGTGTGGACCGCGTTCAAATACAAAATGGGTTAGAGAAAGACTTCCCTTTCTCTACCCCTAAGCCTGGCCAGTATTGCTGTCTCTCCCCATCACTCAGTTCTTGGTTCTGACCCTGACTCTCGTGTCTTCTGACAGTGCCTTGAATTTAGTGTTTTCCTGGTAACTGGACAGTAGCCTCCCCCATGGTCGCCAGCTCTCCCACTTTCTCTGCCCTGCATGTCTCCCACGGGCTCCAGAGGGAACCAGGCCTGGTTTTGCATCCTAACCTCTATCCTGACTACTTGGCCTGCCTGTGGCTGCTCTCCAGTGGGGGTAGGACCGCAGATGGTCAAGAAAGAAACCCCGGGTGATGTGATGCTGACATATAAGGTAGGCAGAAAACCATCAGCTCTTAAAAGAGGACGAAGGAGCAGCGGTGGGAGGGGCACCCAGGGAGGACTCCCAGTCTACACTTCCTGGCTGCTGTGCAATAACTCTCGTGGGTGATTTCTAGGAGTCCGCAATTCTGTACACGGGTTGGTCTAGAAAGTCGAAAAAACAGTCTTTTCCATCAAAATTGACTAGCTCTGTTGAAACCTTGGGTTGGGCAAATTAATTAGTCTCCGTTCACCTGTTCCAATGCCTAGCACGACGCCCAGCGTATGGCAGACCCTTGATAAGTATTTGCCGCAAAAAATGAACAAAAGCCACTAGGTGCCACAGTCTCCTGTAATCGTTATCGCGGGCCAGTGATGGCAGCCTTCCAGCCTTGAGGGTCGTGCAATGGGCCTCTGCTGAACTGCAGCTGGACACGTTCCCAGTTGGTTGCTCTTTTAAGAACCTGCAAGAGGGGTGCCTGGGTGGCGCAGTCGGTTAAGCGTCCAACTTCAGCCAGGTCACGATCTCGCGGTCCGTGAGTTCGAGCCCCGCATCAGGCTCTGGGCTGATGCCTCGGAGCCTGGAGCCTGTTTCCGATTCTGTGTCTCCCTCTCGCTCTGCCCCTCCCCCGTTCATGCTGTGTCTCTCTCTGTCCCAAAAATAAATAAAAACGTTGAAAAAAAAATTAAGAACCTGCAAGAGTCTCTGAGGAAGGAAATCCTCATGGTTGTAAGGTTCTTCTTCAGACCGTAGCTATACCTGTTTGTTCCAAGCACCATTTGCCGACACCAGCTGGGTGTCCTGCCATTCAGTTCACTTCTGACGGTAACCCCCTGGAGTTAGCACAGATCCCCCAAACGAAGGACTCAGTCCCACAGGACTGCCCCCACCCGTCCACTTCCCACACCAGATGCAAGCCTTGGTTAAGAAGTTAACCCCACTTCTGTCCAGCAGACTACCAATTTGAAGGTTCCCATGTCCCCTCCACCTCGGTTTTGATAACTCACCAGAACAGAGTTCTCAGTCTGGAGCATGAGATTTAGGATTACAATGTTCCTATAAAGGATACAACTCAGGACCAGGCAAATGAAAGGGAAGAATAGAGCAGGGTATGGGTTGTCACCATCCCAGCACCTCAACGTGTTCACCAACCAACTCAAACCTCTCCGAGCCTGTGTTCGCGAGTTTCCCCCGAGGTTTTATTATTTAGTCAGGATTGAATCCGTCTCCAGTTCTCCCCTCCCCAGGGTTGGAGAGCGGGGCTGAGAGTTTCAACCCTCTAATCGTGGGGTTGGATCTTTTTGGCAGCCAGCCCCCACCTGAAGCTCCCTAGGGGCCTCTTCCTATAAGAAACTCAGGTGTGGCGTAAGGGGGGGCCTTTGTGAATAACAGAAGACACGCCTGCCACATAAGAAACTTCCTGGTTTCGGGAAGTCTGTGCCGAGAAGCAAGAAGAAGGAGCACGTACGTATTTCTTTTTATATCACTGTAGAGGAAATATATTTTGACAGACCCAAGAGTGGTTGGTCCTTCTGGTCTCGGTTCATTGTTAGAAGGACTTTCACTGGCCCTCCAGCCTCAGAGTAAGAACCTCTTCTTTAGGATGGGCTATGCCCTTCCCTTGCTTCCACCCTTGACTCCAGTGTATTACAGCGTGAGGATCTTTTGAACCTCACATATTCTTTGTCTATAATGATGGAAAGAATGGCCTCAGGAACATGGGTGCCCATTGGGTGGTTAGTTGCTCAAGGCCTGATGGGAGCCAAGTGGGCAGAGCCAGAGGGTCTTCGATTAGACCCTGCCTCCACCCCTGGTTCACTGGGTCCCTTTGGAAGAATCATTTATCTCATGAGACCATGTCTAAACATGGAAGAATGTGAGGACACACTTTTCTTATCTCTCCATGTCAAGGTCCGGTGTTGTAGACTGTGAGATAATCAGCCCATGTGAGCTTTTACTCTTATGCTCAGGACGGATATTTTGGATTGTGTGTTAAAGCCACTTGCCTTAATCCTGGCAAAAACCATGCTATTCCTCTTTCCCTCGCAAAGGGACTCAGGAAAGGGGGGCTAAGGAAGCATTTAACTGTATTTGTAATCTGCTCTCACTTAAGCGGTCTCCAAAGCTTCCTTGCTGGCCAGAATCACCCGTACCCCAGGTAGACATTAGCAGGACATGGCTTGTCTTACCTGAAACCACATTTGGGCAGAGATGAGCCCCACCCTTCTATTTGTGGTTTGATAAAGACTGCCAGAAAGAAATGAAAACTAGGGTAACATGCCAACCTGAAGGCAGAAGAGCCCTTTTCTGGAATGTTTTAAATGTCAAACTCATTGCCATCAAAGAACTCAAGTTTCTTTTTTTTTCCCCCCTTCAATCTTAGTGAGCAGCCTGGGGCTTGTCTGTTGAAAACAATAGAGAGTATGTATAGATTCAGGAGCACGGTTTTTTCCCAGTGGGTCTTTGGTAAGAAAGATTATGGAAGAACAGATTCCAAAGGACATGACTCAAGAGGCTTTTTTTCTCTGGTTTGGAATCCAAGGGCAGCTGCC
This sequence comes from Felis catus, assembly GCF_018350175.1. Taxonomy (NCBI): domain Eukaryota; kingdom Metazoa; phylum Chordata; class Mammalia; order Carnivora; family Felidae; genus Felis; species Felis catus. Next base: position 34,668,823 of record NC_058379.1, on the reverse strand, counting down.
TTTACCACGGCTGACTCCTTGGGCCCGTCTCCAGCTGGCACCCGAAAAGCCCTCCTCTCACATGATTGGGGGTCCGCAAAGAATTTAAATGCCAAGGGCGATTTCCCCAGTAACTTTATAAGCCAGTTAAAACCATTCAGGAGGCGGGGCGCCTGGGTGGCGCAGTTGGTTAAGCGTCCGACTTCAGCCAGGTCACGATCTCGCGGTCCGTGAGTTCGAGTCCCGCGTCAGGCTCTGGGCTGATGGCTCAGAGCCTGGAGCCTGTTTCCGATTCTGTGTCTCCCTCTCTCTCTGCCCCTCCCCCGTTCATGCTCTGTCTCTCTCTGTCCCAAAAATAAATAAACGTTGAAAAAAAATTAAAAAAAAAAAAAACCATTCAGGAGGCATTTGGAGGGGTGAAGCAACGGGAAGGAGGTGGGAGAGGGATACAGTCTCGTCACCCTGCTCCCAGTCTTGATTTTCTGTCCACGTTTCTTCTGTCCTGTAGCCATCCATCTAGTCCAGCATTGTATTTTCTCTCGGCCACCGCATGAGAGGGGCTTCCAAATTCTTCTCCTCACTCCCCACTGTAGCCTATTGTGTGTACCGTTTTCCCCTAGAATGTGGTGCTGACCCTGTTGCCCTCCTGTCCTCCAGTGGCAGCTGGGCACGAGACAGGTGTGGGGTGTCTTCTAGCCCATCCGCTGTGGTTCCTCCTGGCCACCCCCTTCCATCTCAGGGCCTCCTCTCCATTGAGACCATTCACTTGCAAATCCACCCTTTCCATCCAAGGCGGAGCTGGGTGCAGAATTGATTTTTAACAGTATCGGGGGATGAGGTACTCCCCTGCCTTGGGGCCTTTTTCAGGTGGTGGCATCACAAATTCTTATTCATGTTCTACGCCCTTCTTGGCCGCACTCCACTCATCTTCCCAGATTCCATCGATCGAAATGCATCACTTCCTGTACTCCTGTACTTCCTGTATTTCTGTACACTTCCGATGATGCTGAAGTGCTTTATTGCATCTTTATTATCCCCATATTGCAGATGTTACCGTGTTGTGGGTTAGAGTAACTATGGATGTTTGTCTTTGCTCTCAGGTAGGTTCTGGAAGATGGGGATTACTGTTTTCTCTAGCACCTACCAGAGAGACTGGTATATAATAGACGCTCAATAAATATCTGTTGAATAAATGACTAAACTTCTAGAGAATAGGACCGGTGTCTTTTTAACCTTCAGATCCGCCACGGCATCTGCACGTTAAAAACAGATCAATAAATGTCTTTCTGGATTATTCATTTAAATATAGAGTTCACGTCCTTTGCAGGAACAGCCTCTTAAAGGTGAAAGTCCGGTTATGTCATATTGCATTGTAGCTATGACCACATCAATTACCAGACCTTCAAATCATATCTCTCTGATTTGTGAAAGACAATATGCAAAAATTCTACAAAAGCATGTGTGTGTGCAGGACCATGCACACGCATGCACAAAATTTTGAAAATATATTAACGAGTCATTTTTACGAGAAAAGAATTGCAATCAGCCCTAACTCTGAAAGCTGGAATATATGCTGCCATCTTCATAACGAGTTTTTCTAATGATCTAGAATTCTTCCCCTCTGTGACCAGGGACAGCATTTTATACATACACATCTTAACCTCCAGGGATGCCAGAGACCAGATTTTAAAGTGTTCTCCCCATGCTAGGTTTTCGATACTTGCTGAGCAATCGAGTCATCCTGCAGGACAGTAAAGGAGCTGTTTCCACGTGAGCTTTTTGTTGGTCTGTTGGGTTATTTATATTTTACAAATGAGCATTCATTTCTGTCCGGGTGTGACCTCTTTTCCAGGGAAGTTCCCCTGAAGGACGCTAAGGAATATGCCGAATCCATAGGTGCCGTCGTGGTTGAAACAAGTGCAAAAAATGCTATTAATATCGAAGAGCTCTTTCAAGGAATCAGTAAGTACCTGAATTGCATTTTCAGCTTTGCCTGCATTTGTATGCTTCTGGGAGTCAAAGCATAAAATCACAGAGGGCTGCACTCAGGCTTTCCCTCGGTGTGAATTTGTCTGACGCCGTGGACATAAAAGTCTCAGTCTGTACTCGTGAGTCTGGACCTATATGTGCCTCCCGATTCTGAATTTCTATAGCTCTGTGCTTTAACCTGTTGATTCTGTGTTTTGTGAATCAAAATGAAGTACCTCTTTTGCAAAATAAGTCATTTTAATTAAACGGTTGAGTATGGGGCACCTGGGTGGCTCCGTCAGTTGCTGTCCGACTTAGGCTCAGGTCGTGATCTCGCGGTTCGTGGGTTCGAGCCCCACATCAGGCTCTCTTCTGTCAGTGCAGAGCCCCCTTCAGGTCTTCTGTCTCCCCGTCTCTCTGCCCCTCCCCTGCTGGTTCTCTCTTCTCTCTCTCTCTCTCTGTCTTAAAATAAATAAACTTAAAAAAGGTTGTGTATGTGATAGCATTTTATGTTCGTATGTTGAGGGGAAGAGAAATAAAATAAGTAGCGATAAGGTATAGAACACTAACGTCGTGCATTAAACGGAAGGACTCTAGCAAACAAAATAAACAAAACAAAAAACCCAAAAATAAGTTAGTGATTTCTTTTGCCTGGGGGTCATCAACAAAAACTGAGTCTCCACCCCTCAAAACCAGAAATTGGGGACTGGGCAGACAGTCGATTTTGTTGTTTTTTTTTTTTTAATTTTTTTTCAACATTTATTTATTTTTGGGACAGAGAGAGATAGAGCATGAACAAGGGAGGGGCAGAGAGAGAGGGAGACACAGAATCGGGAACAGGCTCCAGGCTCTGAGCCATCAGCCCAGAGCCCGACGCGGGGCTCGAACTCACGGACCGCGAGATCGTGACCTGGCTGAAGTCGGACGCTTAACCGACTGCGCCACCCAGGCGCCCCGTCAGTCGATTTTGTAAAGGTTTCTCTCATTTCTGATCAGTTAGTGGAAGGTCCGCTCTCTTCTTTGTCTCCTGTTCAGGGTCACATTATAATTCTCTTCCTTTATGCTGGTTCCCCATATGTAAGCTTTATTTCAGAGCTGTTTCCCAGCTGATGGCCAGATTTCCCCTTCACAGCTTCTTTGGTAAAGGTGTCTGCGCTGGGTCCCCTCAGAGAGCTACCTGCTGACAGCTGTCTTGAGAAACTGTCCTGAGATGCCTCCAGAGCATAATCGGGGACTTTGCAGAGGCGTCCATGTTTACTGAGGTGCAGAGGCCCAGGGTCCCCGCCTCATGAAAAGTTGAACCCCTGAACAGTTGGCAGTTGTTCCCAAAGATCTTATCTGGCCCCAGACAATTCCAGAAGGGAATTCCAGAGGGGAAACTGACGGTTTGATCTCTCTTCTGCCTGAGGTCATAGTTGGCGGTGCTCTCAACGTCCGAGGGGCCTTCATTTCCCAGAACAGATTTGATTTCCTTTTAACTGGTTTTGGTTCCTTACTTTAGGCTCTGAGAACCCACAGCAGGGATTATTGTGTTTGTTTCTCTTGGCTTGATGGGGAATTCACTGGAGATGGGGAACTCTGACCGGGGTTACTTACATGATACGGAAATGCGCAAGAACGCACAGCTAAGGCCTGCACGGCCCAGCCTCACGTGTTCATGGGGGTCCACGTCACCTTCCCTCCCGTCCTCCTTCAGAAGGATTCGTTCGCCCGCTGTTATTTCACCCTCTCAACAAAATAGCGTCAATCCAAGTGCATTGACCTTAGTGGTTGAACTTGAGGGTGGTAGGCTGTAATTTTTTGTTGGAAACCCTGGATCCCCAGACTCCTGCTCCGTCCTGAAAATGGGCCATAGATGGAATGCTCAGCTGTCCTCTGTAGCTGTGGAATGCTGGGCGGCCTCTTAAGAGAGTTTGGCTTGAACTCATTCCATTAACCTCATTTTCCCTCGGATCAAACTCATTCTTTTCTGGCGGCGTCTGGCTTTTCTGGTGTGTTAGGCAAGTGGTGCGACCATTCAGCACTTTGTTTGGGTTAAAGGTTTTGCTTAGTGATGCTAGAGAGCTCCTGATGACATTGACCCCTTCCCTTTGTGCAGCTCCTTATATGTTCTAGAGCCCTTCCCCCAGCTTTAGCCCTGGAAGGCAGATGGTGGGGCCAGCAGTGCCCAGTGAAGGAAACACAGCGCTCTGCATACCTGAGAGTCAGCTTAAGGATTCTACATGAGCTGGGAGGCTTACACAGATCATTATTAAAACGAAGAGCGAAATAACCGCAAGGAAGAAAATAAGCCTAAGCCGCAAGTGTTAATATCTCCACTTGAAAGATATTTTTTTGGGCGGTCCAGCCAGTATATACCTGTTCACCCCTAGGAGGACTTTATGGCTCAAGGTGATGGGGACTTTGAGTAAGGAATTCCCAAGATCTTGGTGGTCCGCTTCATTTAAGAAAAAGCAAATGTTTTGCTTAAAGCAGTGGGTAATGATGGCTTCCAATAATTAATTCCTGCATAAGCCGTAGAACAGCTGTATCACTTCGTCTTCCAGGTGAAAGAAACAAGTTCTTGCTTCTGTTTCATTATACTTTGGTTAACAATGCCTTACAGAGCACCTGGGTTCCTCAGTCAGTTAAGCCTTTGACTCTTGATTGGGTTGTGATCCCAGGGTCATGAGATCAAGCCCTGCGTTGGGCTCTACGAGGGCTGCGGAACCTGTTTGAGATTCTTTCTCTCTCTCTCTTACTCTCTCTCTCCCCCCTTTGCCCCTCCCCTGCTCGCCCGCTCTCTCAAAAAAGAAAAAAAAAATTGCCTTAGCAAAGAAGCTTCTTGATACTCGGCCCACAGCAAGACCTCGTAGGTAGGTGCTGTAAGCGCTGGGGCGTCTTCACTCCTTCGGGTGAATTTCTTCACAACAGGGTGTTGCAGCCTAATTACAGGTTGACTTGAAATGCAGTACCAAGTACAACTAAATACACTGCGGCCGACTTTGCATTTATGTTTTCTCTCCTGCTCCTATTTGTGTTACATGTGATCCTCCCGTGCTCAAAATAGAATGGGGTATCGCTGACTTGTATGCTCCTCAAAGCAGTGTTCCAGAGACAAACGTGCCTGGGAGAAAGGATACAGTAAAAGTGGTGAGAGTAAAAGCCCTTTAAGAAGGTGTGTTTAAGCAAAATTAATTCGTATCGACTTGGGTGAAGAGACCAACGTTCCTCTTCTGTGTTCCCAGGGTGTTCATAAAGCAGAAAGGAGACCGCTGTATCTTCTGAGCAGGAGTTAATGTATTTACTAACAGGAAATTGTTTCACGAAATATTATCTGTTTTCAAAGGCTAAAGCTACCCTATAAAGGAGCCTGTAAAGGTGCTGCCCTGTTTTATTTTGTGGGGGGGAGGGCGGGATTGGCACACGGTCTGTCCCCACACTGTGCTCTGACTGGCATTCCTCCAGGGACCCTCTCCTCGATGACATTTTTGGATCTCCTTTGCCCCACTGCATATGGCTCATTCCCTTCCATGCATTTCTCCCCAGAGCTGTTTCTGTTCCTTTCTTGAGGTCTCATGCCTTTAACTTGAACATCAGTTTTCCTCTTTGAGTTAAGACATAGTTCTTCTTGGCCTAGAAAATTGTGGCACCTTTGAGTGTTCCGGTTGGTGTGTGAAAGCACAAAGAATATTCTTGTTGCCGTTTACTCATTACAGTGTCACAAATGAAAACCCAACTCTTCTGGCCAACTACTCTCTGCCTGACTCTGTAATCCTGAAAGGCAGGGTCTGGAGCTCCGGGCCTTGCCTTGATCTCCTCTTCCATCCACTAGCTGTCTCCGGCCATCAATGCGATGCTTCTCTTCTCCTTCCTGCAAACCTTAATTCCTCGAAGGTCCAGTTCATGTCTTTTTCCTTCACAAAGTCTTCACCTGCCCCAACTCTCATGGGTGGCTCCCGAGGTTACCTCCGGTTTCCCCTGTCGTTCTGACACTTGAACACTTTTAAGTGGTTAAATTCAGTGAGCGCGTTAAAAGAACATGGTGTGCACCTCGTGCAAGTTCTCCGCGAGCAGGTCTTGCTCTGTCGTGTTCCCCGTGAAGCTAAGACGCGTAGACAGGAGAGTGCCAAATTCGGTTTTTTGAATTTGGATCTTCCTCCCCGCCTCATGATGTTCCCGGAGGTAGTAATTCAGTGTGGTCACCAGATCAAGTGAAACACAGTCAGTCTTCTACGGGGACTTAAGGTTGGATGACACCGGCCGGTTGGAGAGGCCGAGCTATGTCTTCATTCACTTATTCGACAAATAGATCGTGGGTTCTCCTGTGGGTCAGGTGCTTTGCCAGACACCAGGGACACCACAGTCAACAAAACAAACTGGCCGTCAAGTAGGGAGACAGCCTATCGGCAGAGAGCCAAATGGGTATATGACGACACGTTGTAATAAATGCTTTGAAGCAAAAGAACAAGGATTGCAGGAATAGTGGCAGGTGGGGACTTGAGATCGGTGGGGGAGATCTTCCCGGGGAAATGATTTGAAGCTGGACCTGGAAAATGGGGAGAGTCCACTTGGGCAAAGAGCTCAGGAGGAGCCTCAAGTCGAGTGAGCACTGTGAGCTGAGTTCCTGAGGCCGGAAGCGGTGGGCTGCATTTAGCAGAAAGGAGGCCGCAGGACGGCAGGTGGCAAGCTCCGGCACCCCCGGGTGGGGAGCGTGGAGACGGAGCCAGGTCCTTGCTTGGGCGCTGCATTGGGAAGAAGGAGGTGATATTCTGGAAGGCTCGCGAGGATTTTAAGGGGGGTGTGGCATACCCAGTACACGCTGAACGATCACCCTTGGGGAGTGGACAGGGGGAGGAAGGTTGGAAATGGCTCCCCGATTAGGGTGCTGCTGCAGTCACACTGGAGAGAGGAGGCTGGGACCGGGAGGGGCGTGGATGCGAATTTCAAAAATTTTTCAGAAGTGGAGCCAGTAACACGGGGAACAGGCCAGGCTGGGGGGCCGAGGGAGAGAGCCGTGTGCTCCGTGCTCCCTGGGTCCCCGATCCTGGAATGAGGACGGCCAGCCAATGAGCAGGTTCTCTTGGGGCTGCATCTGTTGCAAGCTTGGCCGACTGGATTCTGGAGTGTGAGAAACACAAGTTTTGGTTTGTGGATTTTAATCATTTCAACTCCAATACCATTTTGTTGGTGGTGGTGGTGTTTTTAACTCTCCCTGAGGGCAAAAAAAGGTGGGGCTGCAGGCTCACCAGAAGAAGGTCTGTTTGGGGGTGGGACCTCGGCCAGACAGCTGTGCTTTTGTTCTGGTTAATTTGAATGGACAAGAGAACACAAGGCTTTCTTCTGAAAATCACATCTGGAGACATTGTGGACATCAAACTAGGTTTTTTGTTGGTTGGTTAGCAGATTGAGAACGAGGTGAGAAATATTTTTACAAGTGAATATAATTAGAGGTACAAGCGTATTGGTTTGGAGAAATCAGAATAGAGTGTTCATTCGACAGGCAGGAAGTTGAGACTTGTGGGCAGTGATCAGGTTTTGTTCTGTGATCATTCTTTGCACGGAGTGTTAGCTATTTTAAGTGCTCTGGATTTTTGAAATTCTCCAGTAGTTACTTTTTGTTTGGAGCAGGAGAAAGACATTTAAAAACAAAACAAAGCATTTGCAAATTTCATAGTACTGTAGCAAGCTGTCCAACGAAGGTAAGTTTGGCCATTAAGTCGCAGGAAAGGACAAAGACCTACATCTCCTGTCTACTTTCTTACATCCAAAAAGTTAATTTAGGGACCGCAATAATAGGGGATGTCTGTGAAATAATGTAGTTTTCAGAATATGGACACATGGGGGTATCAAAAGCCCTGAACACGTGTTATATCTTTTATCCTGATGATTCTGAAGCAGACACTGATCAGGGGTGCAAAATGTAGCAGTAATGTCTAACACCTAGCAAGTTCGCCGTCTGTCCCATTGCTGAAATTGCTTACATGTATATTAACTCATCGGTACACCATTTGTCCTGTGGAATAGGCCGCTGTTGCCATCCCTGTTTCACACACGCGGACATTGAGGCTTGGAGAGGTCTGTAACCTGCTCTAGGTCACAGAGCTACTAAGCAAGCAGCCGGTGTTAGAAGGCTGACAGGGCCTCCGGAACCATGCCTGCAACTTCTAGTCCGCCTCACTGCTCATTGCCTATGGCAGTTTAGGATAACATTATTCATAATGGTGAAAAACAAGAAATGACTCCACCGTCCCAAAGGTGGGAAATCGTTTTTAAAAAAAAAACCAACAAACCAACCGTGATACACCAGTATAAATTAGTGATTTAAGATGATGATGTATATCTGTCTTCCTGACATGCAAAGATAAATTGCTGAATGTGAAACAGAAGTCACAGACTGGTTCCTATAATATCTTGATTTTATAAAGTCTGAACCATGTAGTGTACATAGTAAGTAAACGATGTATTCTTCTGGGCAACAGGTGGAGGGATACCTACGTAGGCTTAAAATGTGAATAGTGGTTGTTTCATGGTGGTGAGATTCCAGGGAACAGGAACAAAAAAAAAACAAAAACAAAATCAGACTTGGGGCGCCTGGGTGGCTCAGTTGGTTAAGCGGCTGGCTCTTGGTTTCCACTCAGGTCATGATCTCGCAGTTTGTGGGTTCCAGCTCTGTGCTGACAGTGTGGAGCCTGCTTTGCGTTCTCTCTCTCTCTCTCTCTCTCTCTCTCTCTCTCTCTCTCTCCCTCTCCTCCCCCCCCCTTTCTGCCCCTCCCCTGCTCATGTGCTCTTCCTCTCTCTCTCTCTCTCTCTCTTTCGCTTTTGGGGCACCTGGGTGGCTCAGTTGGTTAAGTGTCCGACTTCGGCTCAAGTCGTGATCTCATGATCTCATGGTTGGTGGATTCGAGCGCTGAGGTTGGGCTCTGTGCTGACAGCTCAGAGCCTGGAGCCTGTTTCAGATTCTGTGTCTCCCTCTGTCTCTGCCCCTCCCCTACTCGTGCTCTGCCTCTCTCTTAAAAATAAATAAAAATGTTAAAAAAATTGTTTTTAAATCAGGCTTTATTTTGGAAAATTTGTTAAATATACATCAGTAAACCAAATACCATAGTGAACCAGCATGCACTCATAAGCAAGCTGATTTCATCTCTACCCCCACATTCCCCCTCACTCTCCTCCACCTGAATTATTTTGAAGGAAATTCCAGATTTCACCTGTAAATATTTTCAGAATGTAGCTTTTTTTACATAACAACTTCATTATTACATTAGTAATCACAATACCGTTATCATATTAATATCGCCAAATATGGCTCATGTTTGCCCTAAATGGTTTCTTTGTTTGCATTTTACAGTTTGTCTGGATCAGGATGCAAATAAATTTCACACAGAGTGATCGGTTGCTATGTATTTTAAGCCTCTTGCGCAAGAGATTGCCTCTCCATGAGGGAATCATGCAATTTCTTTTTGTCGTTGTTTGTTTGTTTTAAGTTTATTTATTTATTTTTGAGAGCGAGAGCATGCATGCACGCGCACGGGGAGGGGCAGAGAGAAAGAGGGAGACACGGAATCCGAAGCCGGCTCCAGGCCCTGAGCTGTCAGCACAGAGCCCGATGTGGGGCTTGAACTCACAAACTGCGAGATCATGACCTGAGCCTAAGTCAGATGCTCAACCAACTGAGCCACCCAGGCGCCCCTCTCCTTGTGTTTTCAATGTCCATCTTCTTAATGACTAACAACGTTGAGTGCTTTCTTATGTGCTTATTTGCAATCCTTGTGTCTTCTTTGGAGAAGTGTTGGTTTAAATTTTGCCTGTTTTGTATTGAGTTGTTTGCTTTCTTATTGTTGAGGGTTGTTTTTAATTTTTTTTTAGATTTTTTTTTTACTTTTACTTATTTTTGAGAGACAGAGAGAGACAGAGCACAAGTGGGGGAGGGGCAGAGAGAGAATGAGACACAGAATCCCAAGCAGGCTCCAGGCTCCGAGCTGTCAGCACAGAGCCTGACGCGGGGCTCAAACTCACAAGCCGTAAGATCATGACCTGAGCTGAAGTCGGACACTCAACCAACTGAGCCACCCAGGCACCCCTCTTATTGTTGAGTTTTAAAGATTATTTGTATATTTTGGATACGTGTTATCAGATATTTGTTTTTTCAAATATCGTCTCTCAGATTGTGGCTTACCTTTTCATTTTCTTGACAATGTCTTTGGAAAAGCAGAAATTTTTAATTTTGATGAAGTCTGATTTGTTAGATTTTTCCCTTGTGGCTTGTGGTGTGTGTTTTTTTTAAGTTTGTTTATTTACTTATTTATTTTGAGATTAAGAGAGCATGCACACAGGGGAAGGGTAGAGAGAGAGAGAGAAAGAGAGAAAGAGAGAGAGAGAGAATCCCAAGCACACTCTGCCCCGTCAGCACAGAACCTGATGTGGGGCTCCAACCTGAGCCAAAGTCAAGAGTTGGATGTTTAACTGACTGGGCCACCCAGGCACCCCTTGTGGCTTGTGTTTTTGTGTCATGTTTTAAGTGTTAAAATAAAAAAATTGAGGGGACGTATCCTATTCAATGGAATAATCCTTCAGTAATAAGAAATGAGCTATCAGGTCGTAGAAGGATGTGCATGAATAAATGCGTCTTACTAAGTGATAAGAAGCCAATCAGAAAAGGCTACATACTATATGATTCCAACTACGTGACATTCTGGAAAAGGCAAACCTATAGGGACAGTAGAAAGATCAGTGGTCACCACAGGCTCACGGAGGGAAGGCGGGAGGGATGAATAGTGGAGCACAGAGGATTTTTAGGGCAGTGAAACTATTCTATGTGTCACGGTGAATGCCTACCATTATGCATTTATCAAAACCCAGAGGATGTTGATAAAATGAGCCCCAAATGAGCCCTAATGTAACCTGTGGACTTTAGTTCATAATAATCAATGGTGGTTCGTCACTCGTAATAAATGTTCCCCAGTTGTGCAAGTCGTTAAAAGGGGGAAAGTTGGGAATGAGGGGGAGGAGTCTTAGGAGCTTTCTGTACGATATGCTCAACTTTTTCTGTAAACCTAAAACTATTCAATCAATGGAGTCTATTAATTTCAAAAGAAAAATAAAAGGGAAAGATGCCCTTGAATGGTAAGGAAGTCTAATGATTTTCGAGTGACTTAGGCCTCCCCGTTTTGAAGATATCTGGCATCTTGGTCTAACAGCCAGTGGTGACCTCCCCCTCCTCCCTCTCTGTGAATGTCACCATTCCTTCAGCAACCTAGACATTTATCTTTGCTTTTCTCTTTTTTTTTTTGTTTTAATGTTTATTTATTTTTTGAGAGAGAGAGACAGAGCGGAGGAGGGGCAGAGGGAGAGAGACAGAGAGAGAGAGACACAGAATCCAAAGCAGGCTCCAGGCTCTGAGCTGTCAGCACAGCTTAACCTACTGAACCACCTAGGGGCCCCTATCTTTGCTTTTCTCTATCCCTCTCGTCACCCTACTTCCAGTCAATTGTCACATCCTCCCAAGTATCTTCCTGCAGTCCCGTTCATCCTTGTTTCCTACTTCTCTTTCTAATATTTATTTATTTATTAATCTTTAACCTCTACCCGCAATGTAGGGCTTGAACTCACAACCCTGGGATCGAGAGTCCCACACTCCTCCAACTAAGCCAGCCAGGTACTCCTCTACTTCTCTTAATGTCACCAAGGTCAAGGCTGTTCTTATCTTGACCTGGACTTCCTGCAAGCCTCCTGGTGAAACTCACTCTGTGTCTCCTAAGTCATTCTGATCCTATATAGAATGTTAGCTCATTTCTTGGGTCTAGACTCTAACATTCAAGGTCATCTAGTAATTCCAAGATTATCTTCTTTACAGCAGTCAAAGGGCAGTTTTGAACGACTCAAGTGGCATGAGTGTCCCCCCTGTCCCCATTGTAAGGGCAGTGTTCCATAGAGACGCCCCTCTCTAAATGGAGAGGCTTGAAGGCCATTATCAAGGCTAACTACTTTCAAGTCCTATTGGTCAGTTTACTAATCAGGATGATTCGGAAAATCAGGATCAGGAAATGGAAGTTAGAGAGCAATTATGGCAGCACCTCTAACACTCAACAGAAAATGGCCGAGCCAAGTAAATCCTAAACTGCGATGAAAGGGGAGAAGAATGTGAACAGCAGAATTAACCGGGGAGGCCTCCGGGCTCGTGCAGGGAATGGCCCGTCCTGCACCCAAGAAGGAAGGACAGCTGTAGCCAAGCACGCTGTTTTATTTTTGTTGTGTGTGAAAGCGTTTACGGTCCCCAGTCCAGAGCCATGATCACATTCATAGGCTTGCAATTTGTTTTTTCACGTATCGCATTCCTGAGGAACCGTTTATAAAACCTGTTTTTCCTCTGGGCTGTCAGCTTTCGGGAAAACTGAATTTCAAAAAAAACCAAAAAAAAAAAACAAAAAACAAAACAAAACAAAAAAACGGCCCTTGAACTTTTCCCAAGCAGAATCTTACACAATCTGAACCTTGTTAAAATAAACACCCTGGCCTGGGATTTCTGCTCAAGGATGACCCATTACGGAGATCGTGTACTCAAAGGACATTTTGTAAGAGTGGAAACCCACAGAGGATGATGCTCAGAGCCTTTTCAGATGTTTGTGTCTCTAATATATTTGTCCTATTCTATGCCCATGTAATTAATACCGATTCAGTTGTGTGATCACCTTGGTACAAAATGCCTTGGCCGTTTTCCAGAGCCATTCCTTTGTCTAAGTGCATTTCACCTTTCAGTAAGTTCCAAATAACTCAGATCACAAGATCGGAGCTCTTGTGTTTTCACAGCACTATTGGCTTCCTTCTCTTTTTAAGGTGCTTGCCTCGTCGTTATGACTCAGCTTTCCTCAACCTCTGCCCTAAAATGGAAGCATTTCCTTTCTTCTCACTGTTTGAAGCGGGGATGGGTGGCCCCGTCCCAGGTTGTGTTTTGTAGGAGAGCAGGACGGGTCCCGCTCCTAGTACCTGAGCCCTGCTCCCCATGCAGGCTCCACCCGAGGGGCACCCAGGCCCCGTTTATTGCCGTTAGTTCCTCCCACGTTGGTAGTGGCCATGGAGGGATATGGACAGCAGCTGTCAAGTTACTGTCTCAAATTCTTTTTATAGGCGAGGAAAGGAAGTCTTGAAAACACTAACTAGCTTGTCCGAGTTCACGTAACCGCGACACCACCTCTCAGATCTCAGCACTCTTTTTATCAGAGGAGAAAAACGAAGTCTAACTCTGTCTTTGAGAAATACTTTGTTCCAATCAGTGAGATTTTGCATATTCTGAAGGTACATGGGGCCCGGTGCTTCTACGAAGCCAGGCCGAACAACTGATTCGAAAACACTGCTAACAGTTTAAAACAAAGGAGTCTGCTTGAGGCATGATGTGGGTCTCCTGAACCTTGTATTCTAAACATTGTCGTGGTTACTGCCCGTGGAGGAGAGAAGTGGGAGGCAGGAAAGAGGGAGGAGGAAGGACAGAGCAAGGCAGATGGGGATGGGTTGCCCGGACATTCCTTCCCATTGTGCCTTCCATATGCCCTTTGTCTCTAGATTTTCACTCTACCTTTGTGACTTCACTGTGTATTGTATGCATAAGGTTCTTTTGTATTTGGGGTGCATTTCATAGGAAAAACCTTACGCAAACTTACAGCGTGAGGCATGTGGAAAAAGTCAAAGATGAGAGGGCTAATAGCGTAATTCTACTTTGCTGACTTTAGAGTTAACAACCGAAGAATAACATGAAGTTGATGTTGGCATAGGATGTTGATTCTGATTTTGTCAAAAATAGTAATCAGTGAACGGTACTTGTCTTAGTTCACTAGGGCAACGGCTTCCACCAATCAGAGTTATAATCTTGGCCCCAGGTGTTCCAGATGCAAAAGCAAAAGCCCCTGTTGCAGCACCGAACACATCCAGGAGGCACCTGAAATCTTACACATTTAAATAATGATATAACTGGGCACCATCATTCCTCCCAAACACAGCGCTTCCTCTTGGGGAGGAAGTAACACTTGATTGGCAAGATCTGACCTAAACAAATCAGGCTATGGGTAGTCGTTGGGAACTTTCCCCTCTATCGCTTAAGATTGACAAACTAGAAGGAGCATTTTGTTTACTTCCTTTTAATTATGACTAATTAAAAAAAACAAAAAAAAACAAAAAAACACCACAGCGTGTCCAAAGGAGAAGAGGACGTACTGACATTCTCAGTTGCTTCTGGATCAGGACTGAGCTGTTTGGAGACCGGTGTGCAATAGCTCTGCATAGTTTGGTCGGCTGTCCGGGAACTGACTGGAGTAGTAGCCTCAGAAGTTTTTGGAATCTTCTCATCCGCTTCATAGTGAGATGAAGAGTTCTACCATTGATTTCGGATTTGGGCCAACTGCCAATGACCTTAACCTCTCTGCTTGGGCTTTGATGAGTGGCCATATCACCCGATCTGCGCAATACATCAATATCTTTGTCATCGACTCTTTCTGCCTCTTCCAGGCAGTTTGACTCTTTATAGTCCGCAGGTAACATCCACTGGCACTGAAGGACTTTGTCTTTGGAACTGATTTCCCCTCCATTTCTAATCCCTGATTATTTAGTGAACTGATATGCTGATGAGCTCATCTGAACAACCTTTACTTTTTATGGGGCATAGGAATGTAGCACAGAGGGCTAACGCGGGGCAGTGAGAAGGACACAGGCTTCGGGACCCATCAGAAAACCAAGATGCAGGTTATAATTAAAGAGCCACACGCGCCGCTTGCTGTGGATGTGCCTTTCAGCATGTAACCTGAGATGTCTGAGGCTTGGTAAAACAATGAGACTAACAGCCATCACGCCGACCTCCCAGGATGAAGTGAAGACAGTGTCTGTGAACATCTTTGCAAACTGCGAGGTTCTAAACAAATATTATTTCCAGATCCCGTCGCCTTTTGTAGAGGCCGCTTTATTGACCTAAAACTCACATACTATACATTTCATCAGTTCGAAGTGTACAATTCAGTAGCTTTTAGCATATTCACGGAGATGTTCATCTAAGAGCACAGTCAGTTTTGGCACATCTTTATCATCTCGGGGGGCCTGAGTGGCTCAGTCGGTTAAGCGGCTGACTTCTGCTCAGGTCAGGATCTCGCGGTTTGGTTCTTGATTTCGAGCCCTGCGTTGGGCTGTCCATTGTCAGGGTGGAGCCCTACTTCAGATCCTCTGTCCCCGCCTCCCCCGCCCCTCCCCCACTCACGCGTGAGCGTGCACACTCTCTCTCTCAAAAATAATTAAACATTAAAAAAAAAGACTATCTTTATCATCCCAAAAAGAAACCACATACCCTTTCGCTGCCACCTCCCCATCCTCCACGATCGCCTTTTTTTTAATCTTTACGTTGTGTTTCTTTGCAGAGACTCTAGGACACTTCTTAAAATTACATTAAGTAAGAATAAGATTATTTGCACACGGCAGGATGCAGGATGGGGAGCTAGGTGTTAACAGATGATATTCTTAGGAAGATTACAATTCCCAGTCGGGTTCTACTTGAAGAAGCAGAAAAGATGAGCCCTCACAGTTACTGTGGAAGCCTTGCTGCCATGCAGGAGCTCATTCCGGTAGGACAGACCCGTGGGAGGGCTGGAGAGGAAGCAGTGGGCCCTTGCTGGTGTGGAGAAGGTGGCTGGGTGAGCACGGGGTTCCAGATCCAGGAAAATCCACATTCTCAGGAGGCTGCTTCTACTTTTCCTCAACTTCCTAGACAGGAGTCCAACTTCATGCAGCAGAACAAGGAGGCAAGGAGGGAGGGAGGGAGGGAGGGAAAAGAGCCTGGACCCCTCTACTCCCTGTACAACCCAAACATTAAGGGGAGGTGTTGAAGCAGGGTCGCAATGCGTATGTGGTACCGACTAGAGTGAAGAAACTCAACCCTGGCCTCCTCTTTGTTCCAGGTCGCCAGATCCCACCCTTGGACCCCCATGAAAATGGAAACAATGGAGCCATCAAACTTGGGAAGCCAGCCACGCAAGCCAGCCGGCGGTGCTGCTGACCCGTGGGCCATGGTCCACAGTACTTGAAGAAGCCAGAGCCGACCTCCCATTCTCGGCAGCCTGGCACCCCACATAGGGAGAAGTGGGATGCTGGCTTGGCATCCTAGAAGACCTGCAGGGGTGGGGCAGGAACTGTCCCTGGGAAAGGCTTCTAGAAAAATCCGCCACACTGCCACAAAATGGCCTTTGGTGCATGAAATGCAAACGGGAGGGAACAGGTGTTAGGTCACGAGTACAACTGATTTGGTATTGTTGTTGTTGTTGTTAAAAACCTTAAAATATTCTTAAATTTGTACAGCAGCCACATCGGCTTAATATGTGTGAGAGTCCAAAGTGGTGATCCATTCTGATTTCCTGTGCTCCCCAGCCCCATTTCATTAAGTTCTTCAGTGCCATTGCCTCTGTTTCCTGACCAGCCTTCACTGAAAGGTTCATTTAATTTAATTTAATTTAATTTAATTTACCTTTCAATGGAGTGTAATTGGCCCATCACTCAAGCTACAGACTTGAGCCATGATGAAAGTGGAGAAAGATGCATTAGAAACTGTTGTCTACATCTCTTTTACTTGGTGCCCGTTTTCCTTCAGTCATATATAAACACACCGAATCTGCCTAAGATATCGCATGCAATTTTGGGAGTGGGAGGCCTAGTTTGAAAGAATCATTTAAGTAGTTACCGTGTAAGCGGTGACAGATGTAGGATATAAATATTTTTCCAGAGACTGTCTGGTATGATCGTCTCCACAGTAATAAACGCCTACCCTCTTAGGGAAGGTTAATGCACAGACTATGATTTTACTAAGACAGTATGTCACGGCGTCATATCTAGGGGGCAAATTAACCAGGGGATGTTCGAGTCTAGGTCTTAGGGCACACCCCGAATAATATCAATTAATAGGTTACAGGAAAGCCAGCCAGAGGGAGCACCAGCACCTTAAGATTCTAGACCCCCGGCATTACAGAATTGGAGAAAGCGTTCTAGAAGATGCCAGGCTTGGGCAGGTGGGCGCTAGGGCTACCCGGAGGTCCCACCCTGGAATGCTAATTAGCCGACGGTAGGCTTTCATAAAACCTTCCCTTCTAGATGCCCTGTCTGCTCAATTAATTAAAGATGCCTGAATCCGATGGAAGGAAAGGGAGAGAAGGCATGGAAAGGAAGAAAAGCTATTTCCATTGGAAATCCAAATCTTATTACCATTCGGACGTCCATCAATATCTGGGATCAAGAAGCCCTTGGCTTCCTATTAGGGCTTATATTGGAGGGAAATTCTTAAAGGATGTTTGGATCCATGCCTTGCGTGGGGGTAATCAGGCAGCCTGGTAACAGGGCTGGCTGGTTCCCTTTTTTGGTAGGAACATTCAAGACCCAGCAAACTTTAGTAGAAAACCTATAATGTAAGAACCAGGAGAGAGATTGTGAGCGGACAGAAGACCTCAAACTCCCAGGAACCCAGTGCGAGCTGCTGCTTCCGAGTCCTGCCGTGGCTGTGCCCACCCTGCTCTAGACAGGTTAGAGGTGCTGAGATCACCGCCAACAAAAAGCGAGAGTCGCTGAGAGACGGCGGCCAAGCTGACGCTAATTTATGAGGACTGCAATCAAGGAAACAGGCGGAAATCGCAGACTGAGGTGTTCTGCTTTGTTTTTAACTCAAGAACATGCTGTCGGTCGGATAGCGTCAACTGTCGCACCCCGATGGCAAAGAGTAGCGTGACCGTCTTAGGATGTGCAGGCTGGAGAAACTTACTTTTGGTTCAAGAGGGCCTCTTAGCTCTCCCAGACAGGCACCTCAAAAACTGCTAGCAAGTGGCACTGGGATGCCTCAGCAGGGCCCCTGCTGGGCTTTTTAGAGTTTTCTCCACATTGTCAACTCCGAGTGACTGTCGCGCCCCTTTTGAAAGTTAAACAACTGGGGCTGCAGACGGAACGACCCCTTTCCAGGTGGCACGCGGGCTTGTCGTGGAGCCTTTCCTCATCCAGCGGTCCCTGAGAACCTGGGTCTGTCTCTAGACAGCTGTTCTGGTGGCCCAGCTAAGGTGCTAACACCTCCCAGTGGGGTTCACAGCCTTGGTCTGGGCCTTCGGCGGTTGCAGCTTGCATGAAAATAGCTGATGTTAATCACATGCAGCGAGCGAGCAACCCACGTATGAGCCCGGGGTTTTCTTCCAGAAGCACATCGAGGGTGTGAACCACTCCTTTACCTTTCTGCACCGCCTTAACTATTCAGGCCAGTCAGATGGCAATAGATACATAATCAGTACTCCAAGCGGTTGGTGAAGAGAGTACACGGCACTTGGGCACAAGCATTCATGCCAACACGGAGTCTTCTCTGAAGACAGACGCTCGCGCTTTGTCCACAGCGAAGCTTCCCGACTTTCTTTCTTTGGCCTCGCGATCACGTTCTGGCTGTTCTGATAGTTGAATTATGACCACGTGATATTACGTAAAGGCCCAAAACGCCAAGAAGTTTCACGTGATGGAAACCCTTCACAGAATTTTCCAAACTTTGCTTTTCTCCTTCCGTTTTCTTTCCTTTCACGGGCGTGTATATGTGTAAATATGATTTTGTATTTGTTACCACCGACACGTAATCCATTTCACCGGCTGGGCCTGGCTCGTGCCTATGTGTTGTACCGTGTAGGCACGGGTTCTCACGGGGGTTATTTCCCCGTGGGCTCCCCCACGATGGCGCTGGAGTCATGCAAACGTTTAATGTAGGTACATAATTGACTTGCCATTTTACGGTTGAAATGGTACATCAGGGTGCCGAATGGGACGTTACCTTGCAGACGAGAGAGGGTTGAAGGCCTAAAACTAACTTCTAGCCAACGAAAGGGCTGTGCCCCCAGTGAGCCCTGAATTCATTTTCTGAGGGAGGTTTGGATGACAGAAATCTTTCCTTTCAGATCAAGGAGTGTAGCATATGGTGGCTGAAGCCGAGCCCCTCCGGCGGGACGCCACCTTGCTCTGCAGTGCTCACAGCGGGCTGAATTACAAGCCAGCTTGTAAACGAAAGGGCTCGGAGCTGTATTCAGACCCATTTGGTGTCTAGGGCGCTCTTTCAACCGCCATCGTTGAAAGCAGACCCAGTGATCCAGTGTCAGTGTAAACCGTTCCTTTTTCTCGTGTTTTTATAAAGGGCTTCTGTCTGGGCTGGACCCAGTTCTCACATATAGAAGACACTGCGGCAGACGATTAGGGTCTCTCCACCTTGTATTCTATAGTAAGCCATTGCCCTCAACATCGCCCAACTGTATCTGTTATTTTGAGTTTAACAAACACTGATTCATACTAATAAATATTGTAAGTTTTACCAGCTCTGTCTTTGTCTTCTAATGCCCAGCAGGGTAGTTTTCTTTAAACCACAGTCACCTCGGAACAGAGAAAGGCGATTCCCCGGAGGCATTTGCGTACCTGTGCACACGAGGACGTGTAGAAGGATGTTGGCTGGCGCTGTTTGCAACAGCAAAGTGTCTTCCCCTAAGGAAATCAGTAATAAAATGTGGCAGGGGCACGGTCACACGATGAAAACTACAGGGTAATGAAAATGAATGCAAGATCTCTCACACATCAATATGTATCTCAAAACAGGATTGTGGAGGGGCACCTGGGTGGCTCAGTCGGTTAAGCATCTGACTTCGGCTCAGGTCGTGATCTCACGGGTCGTGAGTTCGAGCCCCGCGTCGGGCTCTGTGCCGACAGCTCAGAGCCTGGAGCCTGGTTCGGATTCTGTGTCTCCCTCTCTCTCTGCCCCTCCCCCACTCACAAACATGTCTGTCTCTCAAAAATAAAATAGAAACGTTAAAAAAAATTAAAAAAAAAAAACCAGGATGTGGAGTGTGGGGCTACGTACTGCACACTCCCAAGGGAACCACTCTCACCGTGGCCTGTGTGAAGGACCTTCAGGAGCTATGCAGTGCACAGCCTGAGCAACAGAGCTGTGGCCTGAATGAATCAATAAAGCAAGCTGAAGAAGTACAAAAGCATCTAAATTGGCACAAAAACAATAATGTATGTTGTTTGTGAATGTGTGTGTGTGCGTGTAAAGGAGGCATTAGAAGGAAAAACACCGATTTCTCTATCATGCTTACCTCTGGGGAGGCAGGTAAGCAAACAGCATCAGGGAAGGGAACGAAGGGCAACAAACGAGCAGTAATTTTTATGTGTTTCATGATAGAAAACTCTGAAGCCAATATGACAAAATGATAGCGTCTGGTAATTTCAAGGTATGTGCTTTATTAGTGCATTTTGCCGTGTTAATTTTTTTCAAAGGGAAAGGCTATGGAGCCAAGAAGCAAAGAAGGATTAGGTTGACTTTGTAAACAGGCTGGAAGGAATTCCTAAGTGTCATTGCCAACTTAATGTTCTCAGGACGTTTTCTGAGGCTTACGTATGCCCCCCTTCCACTGTCTCAGCTACCCCGCCAGACACGCGGACTTTTTTTTTGCACACCTGTACATCCGGTGCCTTCCAGGCAAAGCTTTGTCCGATTCATGGATGGACCTGGAACAGAGTGTGAAGAGGGAGGAAAGTGGTGCCCCACTTTCTCAGCATTCAAGTTTCCCCAAGGCGCGTGCTTGGAAAGCTGCCTTCAAAATATCAAACAAGAGGGGCGCCTGGGTGGCGCAGTCGGTTAAGCGTCCGACTTCAGCCAGGTCACGATCTCGCGGTCCGCGAGTTCAAGCCCCGCGTCAGGCTCTGGGCTGATGGCTCGGAGCCTGGAGCCTGTTTCCGATTCTGTGTCTCCCTCTCTCTCTGCCCCTCCCCCGTTCATGCTCTGTCTCTCTCTGTCCCAAAAATAAATAAACGAAAAAAAAAAATTCAAAATATCAAACAAGAAACAAAACAAAAACCGCCATCACCAAGAGACCTGGTGTTCCAATTTTGTCAGGAAGAAGAGTCTTTCTTTTGCGTTGACTACGAAGTCGTTGCCTATTCATGGCAGTTTGGGGAAACGTTTCAGAACAATCCGATGGATTGCTGGATTTAGCCGCCAAATTTTGGCCTTCTGTGTCGGTAACATTCTACGCGGAGATTCCCTTCTCTCCTTGCTCTCTCACTTTCGCTGTGTCCCACCTTGGGGGTTTACTTAATAGAGTGCACGGTCTGAGGAGTTGTGCACTGAGGCACCTTTCACGTTTCTACAGAACAACTCTGGTTATTTATGGGTTCTGGAGAAAGAGGGCAAAAAGTCTAGGGCTATCCTTAGCCGAGTACGGCCTGGGGCTACTGTAAGTAGTCTTTAAACATTTCCTGCTCAGACAAGCATCATCCCAAGAGCAAGGCTTGCTGGTTAGAAGAGGAGGGAGTCATCCTAACTTAATGAGCATCTGTCTCCAGGAGCGTCTTCCCTGAAGTTTTAAGACAGTGCAGCAACATGACGTTCCACTGGCTTGTTGCACGTATGTGAAGCTACCTTCTCTCCTCTATTCCGGTGTTTATTGAGACACCACTAGACAGATAATACCAAGCATGGGCAGGTGTACTGGAGACGGGCACTCTCATGCTGGTCAGAGCATAAATCGATAAGTCTTCTACAAAGTGGTTTGACACTGTGTATCTGAGACATTTGAAAAGACTACATCCTATGACCCACTAATCCTGTTCTTCTATTTGTAGGAATTAATTTCAGTATATGTACT
This sequence comes from Felis catus, assembly GCF_018350175.1. Classification (NCBI taxonomy): domain Eukaryota; kingdom Metazoa; phylum Chordata; class Mammalia; order Carnivora; family Felidae; genus Felis; species Felis catus. Next base: position 34,647,227 of record NC_058379.1, on the reverse strand, counting down.
TGTGTTTGTGTGTATGTGTATATATATATATGCATATATATGTGTATATGTATGTATTATATATATAACACACACATACGTTACCTATTAATGCATAACATATTCATCCAAAACTTAGCGTCTTAAAACAATAAACACCTATTTTTTAAAGTTTATTTATTTATTTTGAGAGAGAGTACAAACTGGGGAGAGGCAGAGAGAGAGAGGGAGAGAGAGAGAATCCCAAGCAGGCTCCACGCTGTCAGTGGGCAGCCCAATGTGGGGCTCGATCTCACGAACTGTGAGATCGTGACCTGAGCCAAAATCAAGAGTCGGACACTTAACCAACTGAGCCGCCCAGGTGCCCCAACTATAAATACTTGTTATCTTACAGTTTCCGTGGGCAGAATTTGGGAACGGCTTAGCTGGGTGGTTCTAGGTGCAGGGTCTTTAACAGGTGAATTTGAGATGTTGGCTGGGGCTGCAGCATCTGAAGCCCTCACCGATTCCCTAATAGGAGGGAGGCAGGAGGCCCCATTTCCTCACTGGGTGGACCTCTCCAACCACTGCTCAAGGGACCTCACGATGTACTAGCTGGTTAGTGCAGATTTATTCACTAGTGTTTGTCCCAGTATCGTTTATTAATAATGAAAACTTGGAATGATGCAAATGTCCTATGATAGGAAATCGAATAAATCATAACCACAAAATAGAATACCGTAACCCTTAAAAATTACAGTGTTAAAAATCAGCGTTACTGGCTACAAGAGTCAGGCATCAAAATGTACTCTTGCTTTTTCCGTAATAACTTCATTTCTACCTTGAGCCCCTGTTCTGTCTAATGTGGAAAGCTGGATATGATCATCCAGCTAGTTTTACTCCGTAAACTCTGGCTTCCGTCACTGTGGGCTTAAGCACACTGTCACGATTTAACCCTCACGTGCTCCCAAGGGTGGGTGACGTGTTAAGGATGCATCTAAGCTCCCGGAGGGCTGCTGTAGTGTTTCTGGGTCTCACTGTCTGGCCAACACAGAGGTCTTTCTCTGTCCCCCTTGTCTTGTGCACCTGGCCCCCTCCAGTCTGCTTCTGCACCCCGCTTAAAGGTCCTGGGGAAGATTTTGGATGAGAGCATGAGCTCCCCCGGGGTCCTCAGAGATTGGTAGGGCAGCAGCCTGGACTGTGTCGGGTGAGCTTTGCCAGCATTCCTCCTCTATTGCTGGGGACCCCGATGACTGCCTGGGTGGGGGGCACAGTTCTCAGTCCTCTTTCTGGGAGGCCAGTGGGAAGCTGGTGCTGGGCCCACCTCACCCAGATTGTGTCTGCATGTAAGCTCTCTCAGCTTCTCCGCTGCTCCCTTCCCATAGCCCAGGGGGTGTAGGAGTGGGGGGAAGCAGGCCATAACTTTACACTAGCTTTGTCAAGCCTTTCCCTTTTGAGTTCCAAAATCCTCTGTTTTATTGCAGACTTTATTGAGAGTGAAGGGGATGCTGTTAATATCAAGCTGGTACAACAGGATTAAGTTGGATAGTCTCGGGCACATTGGGACACATGGTCATTCTGGTCCAGCCTCTAGCAAGATGGAAGGTGGGTGTCGGGGAGGTGGGACAGAAAATTCAGGAGTTCCTGGGTAAGTACCTCATCACAGCTGTCTTGGTAAAGTCATCCATCCATCCATCCATCCATCCATTTATCCAACAAGTATTTGTTGAGGGCTACCATGAGCCGGTGCTGAATGAGCCCATTCAGATGTATACAATTTCCAAGCTTATGAAGGAGGAAACCGACATAAGGGAAAGGACGAGAAAACCAAGAATGGCAGGAATGAGAAGAAGACATTCTGTTGAAGGCAGACAGGGAGGCTTGACTGGGGAAAGCATGGTGACCACAGGGGTAGGAACCGGGGCTCGGAATCAGCCCACCCCTTACTCATCATAAGATCCTGAACAAGTTACTTGGTTTCTCTGAGCCTCAGTTTTCACCTGAAAAGCGGGGATAGTGCCCACATCACGGATTCGGTGTCAAAACTAAGTGAAATTGTTGTGTAAGGCACTTAGCCCAGACGCCTGGTAGCCATGATTATTGCCATTGGCTTCGACCTCTGCCCTGGATTTGTGAAGTTGTCATTTTCTTATGTTTGTTCCTTTCCCTGGAGCCATGTGGCGTGGAGATTAAGATCAAGAGGTCTAGTCCTCCGAGTCCGACCCCCAGCTCTGTGTGCTGGCAGTGGGATGTTTAGCAGATTAATGTCGCTGAGCCCTGGCTTCCTCGTACGCAAGATGCAGAAAATAATTCCTATGCACACTTGTCCACAATTCTGGAGTCCAAAGAGCTTCACGAGCAGAGAGGTTTTTTTCTAAGTTTGGTACGGACTCATCTGGAGTAGAACTAGATCCGAACTGATGAGATGCCATTTGTCGTTGAGTATTTATCCAACCAGGTGTGCATATCTGCACCTTTAGTTGCAGAAATACTACTGGTTGCTTATAGGATCCCATCCCTGACTCCGCTGGATTTTTAAATTTTTATTTTATTTTTTATTTTTTTATTTTTTATTTTTTTTAATTTTTTTTTCAACGTTTATTTATTTTTGGGACAGAGAGAGACAGAGCATGAACGGGGGAGGGTCAGAGAGAGAAGGAGACACAGAATCTGAAACAGGCTCCAGGCTCTGAGCTGTCAGCACAGAGCCCAACGCGGGGCTCGAACTCACCGACCACGAGATCATGACCTGAACCGGAGTCGGATGCCCAAACGACTGAGCCACCCAGGCGCCCCAGGATTTTTATAAAAAATCCAAACAAAATTCGGAATCCTGCCAACACCTGGGCACAGATGTCACGTAAGGTACGGAGAGCCCTTCGTACCTGCCTCTTGGGTGCGTCACGAGGATTCGGTGAGAGCGCGTGTGAGAGGCCTTCCTATCTGGCAGCTCCCAGGCAGCTGCCGTCTCCACTCGCAGCGGCTCCTGAGTGGGGCTGCAGGGGTTTCATTGAACAGAAAGCACTTCTTACCATCCCAGCACCAAATGCTCAAAACCAGTAACAGCTAACATGGATATAGCGACTTGCTATGTGCCAGATATGGTCCTCGGCGTTTTACGTCCCATTGCCTCTTTTTATTTTTACAACCCTCTTTATCGTTCTTCCATTTCTGTTATCACCTCCATTCTACACATGAGGAAACTGAGGCACAGGAGGGTAACTAAATTGCCCAAGACCATAGACCAGTAAGAGAGACAGAAGTCAAACGTTAGCTACGGTTCGTCTTTTCTCGTGTTTTAATTTTAAAAAACGAGGGGCGCCTGGGTGGCTCAGTCGGTTAAGCGTCCGACTTCAGCTCAGGTCACGATCTCACGGTCCGTGAGTTCGAGCCCTGCGTCGGGCTCAGTGCTGACAGCTCAGAGCCAGGTGCCTGCTTCAGATTCCGTGTCTCCGTCTCTCTCTGTGCCTCCCCTGTTTGCAATCTCTCTCTCAAAAATAAAAATAAAACATTAAAAAATTAAAACACAAAAACAAAAAGGATTGAAGGAAAGGAAATCTACACTCAATGAATCCTTCTCCTAAACGAAATACTTTCAAGTTGTATCTCCTTTCAGCCTTAAAACCAATCTGAGGGGCGCCTGGGCGGCTCAGCGCGTTGAGTGTCTGACTCTGGGTTTCTGCTCAGGTCATGATCTCACAGTTCATGTGATCGAGCCCTGCGTCGGGGCTCTGTGCTGACAGTGTGGAGCCTGCTTAGGATTCTCCCCCCACCCCGCCCCTCTCTCTCTCTCTGCCCCTCCCCTGCTGGTGCATACTCTTTCTCTCTCCCTCCCTGACCCCCCCCCCCTTCTCAAAAATAAATAAATAAACTTACAAATCTGAGAAGCATGCACAGTTATTCTCATCTGCATGGAAGAAGCATGGAGCCCTTCCTGGCTCTCAGTTTTCTAATCAGTAGGCTGGGTGACATCCATCCCTGCGGAGGCCCACACTCTCACCCTTGCACCTCGGGAGGGAGTGCAGGCTGGGGAGCTCAGGGTTAACCAGCTCAGGCCACCAGAGCTGAAACGCTCCATTAGTGAGATTTGCTGGTTTCAGGGAACTATTATCTGACCCCGAACTGCAGGTGTGGCTCTCCTTGACCCCACCTCTCAGGCAGCTCGATTTATCTTTTCTGTATCCCTGACCTCGATATTGACACCATTTGCTCAGCCCTGACTGAAGTTCTTAACTGGCCTTTTGAAATGACTTTTGCATCAAGGCCCCGCGACTCTGATGTTGCCCTGAGTATGCGCCTGAGAAGCTGGCGCAAAATGGTGTCCCCAAGGGGGCCTGGGCGACCCGAGAGTGGCCAGGCTTCCTCTGCTCTCCTTCACCTCGCATTTTCTCTCCATTTGTACCTATTCTCTCTCTTTTCTTCATCCCTTGGAAGAAGATCCCAACTCACTTCTAAAGCATGTCCCATGCTTTTTTTTTTTTTTTTCTTTTCTTTTCTTCTTCTGTCTTAAAGCCCCCCTGCACGATTTCCCACCTCTGGTCAACTTACATCTACCCATAAACCTTCTCTAGGGTTGATCAGCTGTCATCCATTTTCCTTGCCCCCCCCCCCCCAAGCTACTCTTGCCTTGCATTAATGAAATCCTTAAAAAGAGAATCTCGATCTTCTATTATTCACTCCTCACCCGAATTTGGAATTTGGGATTCGGAATTCTGCCCTTTCAAAGGTTATGGAGGGACGACCTACCTCCTGGCCCCACTGCTGACCTCTGTCTCCTCACTCTCCCTGCATCCCTGTAGGAACTCGAGGCTGTTGACCTCCCCTCCGGCGGTTCGCCCCTTCTTTGGCCAAGATTCCCTTGCAGGTCCCTTCTGCAAACTCGTCCTCCTGATTCCACCCCATGTGTCCCCCTTTTTTATGATTTCATCCAATTTTAGGATTGCAACTACTGCGTCCAGGTGTTTGGCTTCTGAATCGTAGTCTGGTCTGACTTCTTTCCGGAGATCAAGCAGAATTCGATTCCCAGCTGCCCGATGGGCGCCCGCGTGGTGTCCTGATGCCCCGTCGGGCACACACAGCCTCGTCCACCTGGTCCCCTGTCCGCTTCCTGCGCCACAGTCTCTCGGTGGCTCAGGCCTCAAACGTGAGAGTCCATGTCAGCTTCTCCTAGGCATGTGTCAAACCATCGAAATTCTATTTCTGGAATTTCTTGAACCTTTTAGCTCTCTTTCCCCTCTCCGAGTATCGGCTTTTGATATATTCTCTCTCAGCTCTTGCGATGGCTTCTTAACAGATCTCCGAATTCTGTCTTTGGCCCTCAAGTCTGCGGCATATGCTGCCCGTGAAACTGCTAAAGTACAGATCAGATCGTGCCATTTCCTCACCTTTGTGCGACGCCCTAGTGCAGATCCAGTAACATTCCAACTCTGTGACACGTGCTGAAATACCGCCTCTCATTTGGGCCCAGCACCTGTCTCTGCCCAGCATGGGCCAGGGCCCTCTCCTGCCCACCTTCACCGCATGGTGGCACGGCTCCTCTTTCCCTGACAAAAAGGCCATCTCTGTTTGCTCCTGGCAGTGCACCACTTGGTTTCAGGGAGCTTTCTCACCTCTTCCCCCGGGGGAGTAATAGCCCAGATCATGACCTGAGCCGAAGTCGGACGCTCAACCGGCTGAGCCACCCAGGCGCCCCTGGGGTAGTACGCTTTTTGCGCTAAACATGGAGTCCGGTATTAACTTATTTTAATTCTCCACACTCAGTGCTGTAGCAGAGGGTCAGGAAGTTAATCAGGTATTACCTCAGAGGGTCGGGAAGGAAGGGAAACTCACAGGCAAGTTTTTCTTGAGTGCCTGCTGCATTGCAAACCAGGCCACCAACCGAAGATGCCAAGGCAATCTCTCTTATCTTATCTTACACTTGGATTAGGCGGGATCTATGGATTTCTGCCATGTAACATCACTTCACTAAATGTGTGGTGCTGACAGGAAGGGATGGGTGGCCAGGACGCTGTGTCGGGGGGTGACATTTCAGTTTTTCATTTCACTTGCAGTGTTCTGATTTTGTTCCTGGTATGGATGGGTTGGAAAAGTCTTACGGGGATAATTTCCTTGGCCACTTTCCTGTTACTCTCTTCAGAAGCCAAGCTAGAGATGGTGGTCTGCCAGATGCTAATAAAGATAATTTGAGCAAAAGTGTATTTTAAGTTAACGGTTTTAATGTAAACCTTTGATCGTTTCTTATTATCCATCTTGTAACCCATTCATGTCTTTCTCCGTCCATTCAGTAAGAGCCCACGGAATACCACACTCACTTATGGTGAGAGTGAGCTTGGGCCCTTCCCGGGGCCCTGAGCGCCAAAACCACAATTAATGTGCTGAGACATGTTCAATGGGAGCCATTGTTTTGCTCTGCTCTGCTGAGGGTGCCATTCCACTGGCTTGCTTGTCTGGCTTCCTTTAGAAGGTGGGTATTGTGAGATCCAAGGAACCATGTATAAGAGAGCAAAGCCCCTGCCCTAGGAGTGATGAGCTGGGGTCACGTGCATGTTTAAAGTCTCTGAGCAGCCTATGGGTATTAAAACACCATCAAACTGACAACTAACCTGAATCTTACCAAAGCATCTCCAGGGTTTTTTAGTAAATACTCACACAGGAGAGCTTTCAACGTTATGCAAAAAGTCTCTCCAACCATAAAAGTGTTGAGCGTTAAATACCAGAACAAAGGGGCTGAGTAAAGTCAATAATCCACTCTTCCTTGAACAAAACATAGATAGCATTGTGTCTAGAACTGATGGGGAATGAATGGGGTACTGAACTCAGAGAGCCAGGTACAAAGGCATAAGATCCACACCTTAGGGAAAATACTGATGGTTCATGACAAATCCTCTGTATGCCCAGTCATTTGGAGGTAGAAAAGAAGAGCATTTGCTTGGTCTTTAAGAAATTAAGTTCTTTCCCATTAAAAAATGTCCATTCTTGACAGTTTGGATACTCTAGAAAAATAGAAGGAATAGTAAGCAATTTACCAATCCACACAAACACTTAGAACGTCTTAGGAGTTTTTCCAATGTTTGCTAGTATGACACTGAGAAACCAGGTAAAAAACAATTTTCTAATAGGTGTTTAAATGGATTTATGGCTTCATTTATTTTACATGAGCCCACAACAACTTCTTTCAGATTTGGGGGATGTTCTAAAGGTAATATGATATCGTGGGTGAGCCTGGTAAAATTCAAGAGACACCGAATCCAGCTCTGTGTAATGACTTGTCCAACTGATTGCTTTCTGATCTCTTTAGGGAAAAATACTTAAAGAGCGGTCACATCGACGACAAAAAATAGGATGGAAATGTAAGACGTAGATCCCTTTTTGCTTAGAGCAACCAGTACTGAAATGAAGGCTTTTATGACGATAAGCATTCTTGTTTATATATATACATATTTTTTCTTTAATGTGTATTTATTTTTAAGAGAGAGAGCATGAGTGGGGGAGGAGCAGAGAGAGAGGAAGACAGAGGATCCAAAGCGGGCTCACTAATGGCAGTGAGCTGGATGCGGGGCTCGAACCCATGAACTGCGAGACCATGATCTGAGCCGAAGTCACATGCTCAACCGACTGAGCCACCCAGGTTCCCCAAGCATTCTTCTATTTTAGCACCAGGCATACAATAAACATGCTGTTTTGATCTGATTACAAAATAATTCTTAATACAGAGTGACTCTCTGTGAACGAACACGCCTCTATTGAAGTAATGGTCTCTATCAGTTAACAACTATATGATTAGAACCACATAAAACTGTAGTTGAACCTTCTAGTTAAATCCCTTCAGAGGTGCCTGTTCTCAAGGAGCTGACATGTCGCTGCAGCATGAGCCACCTGCATGAAAGATGTCATCCTCACTGCCCATGGTGGCCCTTACTGCCCCGCATCAGGACACGCAATAACTCCCAGCTGGTGTCCCTCCTCTTTTACGTGAAGTCTTACAGAACATCTCAAAGATAAATGCAACAAACCCACGTATGAGTGCCCACCATATAGAATGAACAAATATTAACATTTGATTTCGAAGCATTTGTGATATACAGGCACACACGTATTTAATTAAGCAAAATGAAATTGAATATAATAGACAAAGCTGAAGTCCGTTTTGATCTTTTTCTCAAACCCATTTCTCCTCTCCCTTTACCTGCTCAAAGCAATTAGTATAGTGGGTGTTAGACAGGGCCTTCAGAGCCAAGTTTTCTCTTTATTTTATATATTTACATATATTAATACATACAGATGCAGATACATGTATATCTGAATAAATGGTCTTGCTTACGTTTTGGAATAGAAACCCCATTTTGTGGTGTCCGCTTTCCTCATTACAACAAATGCCCTAAGGAGGTAGCCCCCGGGGTCTGCTCGTTTATCCCTGGTGGATAGCCTCATTTGCGTCCTACGTAAATACTCAACAAATGTGGAGCTGAATAATATCTGCCAGTGTATTATAAAATATTATGAAGTGGTATTAATTGGTGCTTTCACTATGGTGGGTACACACACACACACACACACACACCTGTGCATGCACTTGGATCCCCAGAATAGTCCCAATAGCATTTCTCTGGCCATGGAGCTCTTTCTTCAAGGGGGGGCTTCTGGGTCTCTTCACTGTGTTCCCCGTTTCACATGCTTATTCATCCTTTCCCTCCCCCATCCTGCTCTAGCCCCCTCTGGCCATCCGAACCCAGGCCCCTGAGACCCTTGGGGCTCTGCCAAGGTGGCAGTGGCTCCAGGAAGCAATTGCAAGACTGCCTCGTATCACGGTTGCCACCAAAGGCACGTGGCAATGACATCCGGCTGATTCTTTCTGAGTGCCAGCCCTTGACCCTATTTTGGGCTCATTTTCTGGAGCTCTAGATGCTCAGAGAAGACAGTGTGCACCCCACCGAAGATGGAAACCTTCTCTCCCTACTCCCTTCTGTCTACTCCTCAGTTACAGCTGCTTTGTGCAGCGTCGCCTTCCAGCTGAACAGGATGCCCTGCTCCATGCACAGCCTGTTAGCTCTCATCCCTATTCTCAAATGACTACTTACTGCAAACACCTGCATCTCTCTCAGGTGGCTCAGGTGCCCCTGCAGGGGACAGGTAGAGCATGTGCACGGACAAGCACAAATGCCAGACTTGATGCCCCCGGAAAGAGCACTCAAAAGGAAGGAAGGAAGGATCGCTTGAGGTATGCTTTGTACTCTCCCCCAGTCCCCAGTGGGAGTGACCCCTAGTGCGCACAGTGACAGCTGGCTTGATTCCTTCCCCACTGCCCTACCAATGTCTCCTGGGATCATGTCCCAAATAAATACCTGCGCTCAAATTCTTGTCTTAGATCTGCCTCCTATAGTTTAGTTAAAATGCTTTATTATCTATTCAGTGGTCGAAAGAAACAAACCATTGACACAAAAATCAGCATGGGGGATCCTAAATACATATTGCTAAGGGAAAGAAGTCAATCTGAGAAGGCTACAAATTATATGACCCCATTTATGTGACAACCTAGAAAAAGCAAGGCTACAGAGACAAATCAGTGGCTGCCATGAATTTGCAAGAGGGTGAGGGTTGACTAGGTGAAGCATAGATTTTTTTTTTTAGGGCAGTGAAACTATTTTGTATGGTCCTGTAGTGATGAATAATAATAACACTCATTTGTCAAACATAGAGGACTCCATAGCACAGAGTGAACCTTAATGTATGCAAATTTGGAAAAAAATTCAGTCCAGAGGGTAGGGGATCCCAGAATGAAATGCAGAATGTGACAAAAGAAAATACCTACTACAAATGTATGGCATAATTTCATTGAAGGGGTGGGGGTGGGAGGGAAGAGGCCGACCTAAGTAACTTTGGAAATGACTAGAAACGATAAGCCTATAAAGACAAAAGGAACCGTACAGAAGCGCTGTGTTCTAGGTGATGAAGCTGTTTACCATGGAGGGACAGGTTAACCATTCTGAAACCATTATATGTGTCTACTGGAATTGAACAAATAAATGAGTGGCAGACAGTGGGGACCAAGTCACTTTTGGAATAGAAGTTTACAGACAAGCTTGGGGGAAAGGCTACAATGAACCATGTGGTACTGAATTAAAGTCAAGGACATCAATATGAACTCATAGTTCGCTTAATACAGATACTGATATAGAAATAGCAATAAAGGTGTGTGTGTGCACGGGTTAGTTACATCTGTATCCAGTTCCTAGTTATGCTCACTGAATCTAAAGGCAATGGCACCCAGTATCAACAAGCACACCCAGCTCAGATTTTGTTTTCTAAACACCGTTCTCCAATAAAAGGAAGCAGGGCTCATTAAAGAAATGGACGATTCTAGGGATATGGCAGTGAATCTATAGAATGAGCCTGGAGCATCTTGTAGTGCCAGAAGGCAAGGACATGCTCAACAAACAAAACTACAGGCGTGTGTAAATCAAAAGGACACGGGAACCAACTGAAAGTTCTCAGTGGTCAAAGCTGGGAGGATGTGAGCAACAAATAAAGTTCACAGTACTGGATTATAACCCAAGGTATAAAACAAATGTCCATGAGTCGACACTAACGTAAATAAATGAATGGAATAAATAAATGGAGGATGGGAGAGACAAACCTCCCAAACAGAAACATTCCAAATAAAATTATGTAGATACCCCTCCCTCAAGGAGATGGAGCATAATCCCCACCCCAAGTATGGGACGCGAACCCATGAACGATGAGATCATGACCTGAGCTGAAGTCGGACGTTTAACTGACTGAGCCACCCAGGTGCCCCTCTAGAATTGTATTCTAAGAAAATAATTAAGAATATGTGAACACATTTATCTATAAATCCTTATTGTTATATTGCTTACACAGGCAAATAATAAAAACAACCTTTATATCCATCAATATGAAATGATTTAAGTAAATTGTAGTTCATCCTTTAAAAAGAACATTAGGGGCACCTGGGTGGCGCAGTCGGTTAAGCGTCCGACTTCAGCCAGGTCACGATCTTGCGGTCCGTGAGTTCGAGCCCCGCATCAGGCTCTGGGCTGATGGCTCGGAGCCTGGAGCCTGTTTCCGATTCTGTGTCTCCCTCTCTCTCTGCCCCTCCCCCGTTCATGCTCTGTCTCTCTCTGTCCCAAAAATAAATAAAAAACGTTGAAAAAAAATTAAAAAAAAAAAGAACATTAGTCAATCATTAAAAATGATTATATAGGGCAGGGATTGGCCAGCTATGTCCTTTGGCCACCTGCCTGTTTTTGTAAATAAAGTTTTATTATGACACAGCCATGCCCATGTCTATGGCTGCCATATTAGTTTGCTAGGGCTGTTATACCACTGACTGGGTGGCTTAAACAACAGAAATGTATGTCTCACTGTTCTGGATGTTCAAAATCCAAAAGAGAGGATTCAAAATATATTCTTCCATGAAAAGGATTACGGTAGTATAAATCCAAGAAAGACAAGAATATACATCACAGTATTGATAACGGTGATCCTTGAAGATTGGCACTTTGAGTGCCAATCTTATTCTTATTTTTTTATTCGTGTGTTTCCTCACGTTTGTATCATGAATATGTATTATTTTTGTAATTATAAAACCAAAAAGTTGTGCCAGCCTAGTGTGTAAAAACTAGACTGCCGTGTCGTCATTGCGAGCGTGGGGTAGAAATGAATTTCCATGCAGTGTTTATTCCAACTTCTAGTGTGGCTCCCTGAACTACAGAGGCTGGAAATCTAAAGACCACATTTTTTGGCCTCCCCTAGGGTTCTGGATGCAAAACCGATTCCACCAGTAGATGGACCCGCATGCGAAGGAAGCCATCATCTTGCAACTTTGTCCTCTCTCTGCCCTAGCTTTCTAGTTCAGCCCTAGTTTTGAGCTGAGAGGGAGTTGGAGCGGTGGCTCTCTCACCCTTGGTTGGCAGCTGGAACAGAAAGTTCTTGAAGTCAGCCATTTTAGCGGCAACTTTCTGATTCCTGCCTTCCTGATATCATGAAGGTCGCACCCCCTGGCAGGCCAGGTCTGCAGCCCTGCTCATTTTTCTAGGAATTATTCCAGGACATCTAGCCCAAAGGCAGCCTTTCCAGCTATGTTATAATTAGATAAATCTTTCTATGCCTAGAATAGCTGATTTGTTGTTTCCCTCACAGAACCACAACTGACATAAGGGTTCAGGAGCAATTTGGGCGCCAGCTTGTGCTGAAGGAGAAAATACATTTTAAGGGAAAAAGATACATTTTATGACAAGTTGAATGAAAATGATTCAGAGGCATTGATATTTCCGGTTGCTTGGAATCCATCTGAATTTCAGACTGAAGAGGAGAAATAATTCGAACAACTCTGCCAAACCTAAAACACAGCTCAGGTCCCCAAGTAGGAATGTACCATGGTCACAGATCTCCTCACTTTCATGAAGATGTGCAAATATACTATGGCTTTAAAATTGTCCTACAGTGGATCTCCTTCCTCCACGAGCCTTGTCTCGATGGGGATTCGAGGAGTGAGGGGCAGGAATTCAATCTGCCTGCTTGTGGACTTTCAGCCTGATGCACGCTTTCTCATTCTGGTAGCAGCTCAGTCTTTCCAATTCCTCCCCTTTCTCCACAATATCTGGGTGCACAGGGCCGTGCAGCCCAGTTGTGGCCCGGCCCTCTGGCTCCGATTCCGCTTGTAAAGTGGCTTGTTTGGCCTGCTGCCTCGACTAAGGACTGCTGAGGACCACTGGGCCCATCTAGGGGTTGGGGCACCACGCTCTCACCCACTGGTTGAACCTGTGACTCCAATCATTGCCCTCTCATCACAAATCCCCCTTCATAGTGGCTTCTCGCTTCTTCCCCGAGGCCCCTATAGGTCTGCCGGTCTTCGCGGGACGCTCGCGTCCCCAGCACTGGCTGTGCAGGATTTCCAGATCCTTGGCATGGGTACAGCAGGCTGTGGGGCCAGGAGCCTGCGCCAGGCCCAAGAATCCAGTCACACCCTCTGCCAGTGACCCACGCTGCCATGTCGATGAGGAGTCCATGTGAATGTGGGTGTTTCCTGGCCTCCCCAGTGGAGCCCAGGCAAATACTCCTCTGCTGTCAGCTTTCCTCTGAACACATCTATGTACCTGTTCTCTTGGCTCCCCATCTATTGGGATGGAAGGTGTGACGTTTTCACCTCTTCTCAGGGAATTTCTCTGCATCATAATCTACTCCCTTCCAAATAGTCAAATCGAACACCTGACGGTCAGGCAGGACTTTGCAGAGGAGGGTAACGTGATTAGGAGGAAACACTTAGATGGTTAGGGCGGGTGAGTCAGAAAGGGACAGCTGGAGCCGGAGAGTCCTAGAGGAAGGTTGTAGGAAAGGTGGTTTCGAGTTACCATGCTGGGCAGGGATTTGGCAAACGGCACAGTTCGGCGTAGCGTTCAGGGAGCAGGCTTGGAACCCGCCCATCTCCTGGCTTTGTGACCTTGAGCAAGTTACATAACTTCTCCAGGGCTCAATATTCTTGTTTGTAAGGCGGGGATCATAATGGCACTTACCTCAGTGGTTTGTTGTGTTATAGGAAATAATACCTATGAATGCACATCAGGCACCGGGCACAGCCTAACACACGGCACGGCCACCATAACCAAGGCTGTCACGAGACTCTCGAATACTACTGCTCTGAGTACAAAGAGGGAAAGCCAGCCGTGAGTACCACCCGAATGCAAGTCGTTACTCATATTATGATGTCAGGCAGGAGAGGCTGGAGAAAGTTGGAGGGTACAGCCTCGTCTCCACTCTGAGGCACGTGTGAAGTCTGAGTGGATATGGACAAGGAACAGGAAGTGGAAAGTGATAGAGCTGGAACCCTGGAAGATCCGAACATGAGTCCAGAGAAACAAGAAGATGATCAAGGTGACGTTAATGGTAAGGGGGGGGGGGCGGGGACGGGGGACGGCGGGGTGGAGAGGTCACCTTAGGGACCTACGTGCTCAAGGAGCAGACAGCAGTATTAAAGCAGAGAAAAGTTGTAGTTTAAAAAAAAAAACAACTCTACCAAAAGATACGCGTAATCACATGCTGCTTGGCCTTCTGTGGAATGTGATTTTTCACAGTGATGCGTCATTCACAAAACTACATTTGTGGGCTCTAACCATGGCATTGGTCTTCCCTGGAGTACGTGATGAGAATTTCTGTTGTTGTTTCTTCTTTTGCATTTTTACTTATTTACTTTTTTGTTCAGAAAGCCCATTATTACAGGGCCTGTCCAGCCACGTGACTCCCCTGGTCCCAGAATTCTTGGACACAGCACACATCCAGGAGAAGGCCTCGGCTTCGGAGGCCGACAACATACAACACATGCCTGCAAAGCAATCCAAAGGTCCACAGCTCAAGGTCATATTCCCACCGGCACAGGGTGGTAACATCTTCAATTTCTCAGCAATGACCATGCAACCCAAGCAGGCTGGCACCCCCGGTTTTTCAGCAAAAATCATCCCTCGCGAGCAGGGCAGTATCCCCAATTCTTTAGCAAAAATGATCCTGCCCAGGCAGGCTGATACCCCCAATTCTCCAGAAAAAATTATCCCGCTCAAGCAAGCTGGCATCTCCAATCCCTTAGCAAAACCCATTCCACCCAAACAGGCTAACATCCCAAGTTTCTCAGCAAAATCCATCTCACCCAAGCAGGTTGACACCCCCAGCTTTTCAGCAAAAATCATCCAACCCAAGCATGGCAGTATCCCCAATTCTTCAGCAAAAATGATCCTGCCCAAGCATGGCAATGCCCTCAATTTCCCAACCAAAATCACCCCACCCAAACAGGCTGATACCCCCAATTCCCCAGCAAAAAGCATCCCACCCAAGCAGACTGACACCCCAAATTTTTCAGGAAAAATCATTCTACCCAAGGACAGTGACACCCCCAATCCCTCAGAAGAAAGGATCCCACCCAAGCAGGCTGATACCCCCAATTCCCCAGCAAAAAGCATCCCACCCAAGCAGACTGACACCCCAAATTTTTCAGGAAAAGTCATTCTACCCGAGGAGAGTGATACCCCCAATCCCTCAGAAGAAAGGATCCCACCCAAGCAGGCTGATAGCTCCAATTCTTCAGAAAAAATTATTGCACCCAAGCATGGTGACACTCCCAGTTCCTCAGAAAAAACCACCCTGCTGCAGGAGGATGGAATGTCTACTTCCTTAGAAAAAAACATCCCACCCAAGCAGGATAACATCCCCATGTCCCTGGCCAAAACCATCCTGCCTAAGCAGGGCAAGAGTCTCAAGTTCTTAGCAAAATCCATTCTGCCCAAACAGGCCAACACCCCTAAGTTCTCAGCAAAACCTTTCCTGTCTAAACAGATCAACAGCCCCAAGCTATTAGTGAAATCTACCCTGTCCAAACACATCCCCAACCCCAAGTCCTCCGAAGAAAACATCCTGCCCAGAGAGGGTGACACCAAGTGCTCAGAAGACAGCATCCAGCCTAAGGAAGGTGATATCCCCAAGTCCTCAAAAGAAGCCATCCCGCCCATAGAAGGAGACGTCCTGAAGGCATCAGGGTCAATGGAGCTTCTGGAGGTGGACTTGGTGAAGATGATCCTAAGCAAGGAGGACTTCGAGTTGGCGCTCAGGGAGGCTGGGGAGAGGCTGGTGGCCGTGGACTTCTCAGCCACGTGGTGTGGGCCCTGCAGGACCATCAAGCCCCTTTTCCATTCCTTGTCTGTCAAGTACGAGGACGTGGTGTTTCTGGAAGTGGATGCTGATGAGTGTGATGAGCTGGTGAAGGACCTTGAGATCGTGTGCATCCCAACCTTTCAGTTTTATAAGAAAGAAGAAAAGGTGGGCGAATTTTGCGGCGCCGTTACAGAAAAACTCGAAGCGATCATTGCAGAGTTAAAGTAATTGTGGATTCTGAAAGCATTTTAGACAGTCGGCTCGTGATAGTTTGTGATTGCTTTTTTATTTACCAAAAAAGGCGAGGCGTAACAAAAGTGTGTGTCTGAATGGCCCCCTGCTCATAAATTATTAAGTATTAACTCCACCTTTTCGAAAAGTGGTAAAGCACTGAAACCTACTGTGACCATGTTTTCATTGGTAGGAAAGGGTGATAGTAAAATTTCCTTTGGTGGAGATTGGGAGTCCACCTGTCTCGTATTTTTGTATTGTGATTTGTTTGGGAACTCACCCTTGGAAATCCAGCTCATTTGGTGTTTGTGGCAACAGTGGAAATTTAGACAGTTCTTCGGTACAAGTACATGATTGAAAGATGAGTGGAGACTTCTTTTCTCATGCTCACATATCTTTTGGGGTTTCTGATAGGATACTTTGGGAAACACAGAATTTGAAAGATCCACAGATCATACCTAACCTCCTCTGGGTGCAGGGAGTGCTCTGGAGGACTCTGGAAATCCCATGGCTTCACCCACCCCGCGTGGGATTCGTGGCTGGCACAGCCAAGCTCCAAGCCAGCTTCCCAGATCTCGAGTGCAGGCCTTTTTCTACTAATCGCGCCCACAAAAACCTCGACAGAGCCCAAAGCTTCTGGTTTCTCAGACCGAGCGCTTTATTACTCAGGTCAAAGTCAGGGCGATCCTCAGTGCCATTATGACATCAGCTCCCCGGTGGCAGATTTCTTACTTTGTCTCCTGGTAACTGGGTTTCTAAAACCTGCTCCCAGATGTCTCAGAGCCCAAAGGCCCAGGTCTGGGTCACAGATGGTGGCTTGGTCCAGAGTTTTGTGTTTACAAAAGAAAAATGTGTATGGGATACACACACCTATACTAGCAAATATTTAATGTATACGATTTGATGAGTTTGGACATATGCATGGACTTATGATATTACCACAATCAAGATAATAAACATACCCATCGCCTCCAGAGGTTTCCTTGTATGTCGTCTTTTTTGTTGTGGTGGTGGTGATGATGGTAAGAGCACATAATATGAGGTCTAACCTCTTAACAAATTAAAAAAAAATTTTTTTTAACGTTTATTTATTTTTGAGACAGAGAGAGACAGAGCATGAATGGGGGAGGGTCAGAGAGAGAGGAAGACACAGAATCCGAAGCAGGCTCCAGGCTCTGAGCTGTCAGCACAGAGCCAGACATGGGGCTCGAACCCATAAGAGCACATAATATGAGGTCTAACCTCTTAACAAATTAAAAAAAATTTTTTTTAACGTTTATTTATTTTTGAGACAGAGAGAGACAGAGCATGAATGGGGGAGGGGCAGAGAGAGAGGGAGACACAGAATCCGAAGCAGGCTCCAGGCTCTGAGCTGTCAGCACAGAGCCAGACGTGGGGCTCGAACCCACGAACCGTGAGATCATGACCTGACCTGAAGTCTGACGCTTAACCGACTGAGCCACCGAGGCGCCCCAGTAGCCTCTTAACATATTTTTAAATGCACGATACTGTGTTGTAAACTGTAGGCACAATGTTGTACAGAAAATCTCTAGAACTTATCCATCCTGTATAACCAAAACTTCTACCCACCAAGGAACAACTCCTTTTTTTTCCCCTTATTGCTCATCGGCCACCATCCCATCCTGTCTTCTGCGGGTCCAAAGTGTTTTAAAGAATTTGAACTAGTTGTCAACATTTCAAAAACCAGAATTCCCTTTAAAATCTTGAATTCTAGCTTTTCCTGAAAAATTGTAAAACCTGGCATTCTGGGTTTGCATTACCTCAAGAAACCAACCTCCTCTTAGAGGCTGAGTGGCATTACCTCCCCTAGGTGGGGCATGCATTCTCCGGTCCTCTGGCGAGGAACCTGGGTGGCTTCCTTTACGCAGTTGTGGTGGCAATCCCTATCTTAAGTTGACTGTAGAAAGGGGCTGCCCCAGTCACTCCCCCTTAGTATCTCAACCTAGTAGACTCCTCTGAGCCCTGAAAAACAAACCCCTAACAATAGAAACAAAATGCCATGCATACCTGGCCTTTTTTCCAAAAGCATTTGGGATGACCTACAAAAAGCTTTAATGATAAAGCGGACAAATTAGTAAGGAGATTAAAACCAGGAAGACGGGTAAGATGTCATCTGAAGGCTCGTTCGGTTTGAGTGGGAAATTTGTCCTGAGCTTCTTAGCCGCGTGGAGGGGTGAGGAAAGGGAAACTCAGGGATACCCAGATGTCAGCGTCCCGAAGGAGAAAACATTGGAACTTGAAAAAGGAGTCAAAGATTTCCCATAATGAAATTCTTGCATGAACACTTTCGTCTGGGAACCTCCGGATGACGTTCTCGACAACATTTTGTATCATAAATTCGGAAACAATTCTCATATAGTTATTTCTGGTACTAATCTCTCCTAAAAGCCAAAGCTATGATCATAAACCACTTTCCAATGAGAGGATTTGGGATTCAGGGTGTACAAGTATGCAGCTTTTGATTTTCATATAAATGGACTTCTGCTAATGATCCATGTATCTGTTCTTTTCCTCTGGTAGAGAGACCTTCCTCTGACTTATTTCTCTCAGATGTGTTCCTGTTTTCCATATATAACTTTATCTGCTAAGACATTTGTGAATTAACCCAATCCCTCTGCTACCAGACCCCCACTTGTACAACTTAGCCCCACAGCACTTTAGACCGTGTAGTTTGGAGGACCAAGCACTCCCAAATCTAACATTAGTGAGTTACGCCAACAGCCATTTCTGGGACTGTAGTATTGATTTTTTTTTTTTTTTAATCATAGGTCTCTCTTTAAAAAAAAAATCTTTTTTTAAAGTTTTCTTTATTTAAGTAGTCTGTACACCCAACATGGGGCTCAAGGTCACGACCCCAAGGTCAAGAGTCGCATACTCTACCGACTGAGCCAGCCAGGTGCCCCTATCCTGTGTCTTTCTATATATTTAGGTTACTACGTGATGGCATGGACAATGACCTAACGAAAACCCTTGAAAATAATCGTGGTAGATTTTTCAGGTGGTTTTATACTATTCCTGATATAAATCAAGGGAGGAAGACAAAGCACAATTCTGAGGGGCCAACACAATGCGGAGCAAATGTGAGGCTCTCGGACAATCTAATTTGATCCAGGAACAAAATCTAAACTACCAGAGAATTGATTCATGTCCTTCAAACTACCCACCCTAAGCACCATTTCTCTGGATTGTTTGGATAAGAGTTAAACAGTAACCAGGTCAAAGTCATGTTCTCTGGCACAAAGCTTGAGTATGGACATTCTGTTTTGCTAATTAAGAGTCATGTGCTTTAAAAAAATGAGCCAAGCAATTGTTATAACCTCTAATATTGAGCATGCAGGAGAAATAAGAAGCATTACTAATGAGAAAGAAGATTCTAGATAATCGTATTGGCTGCGAATGATGATAATCTAACTAGAGCCCTAACAAGATTCAGTGGAAAACCTGTTTGGTTTGGTAAGAAAATTCAACAAAGTGGCAGTCTTCAGGGTAATCTTCAAAAAAAAAAAAAAAAAAACCGCTTCCTTTTGATTCAATGATAAGCGATTGGGTATCATTATGGAAAAAGGTCTCCTTTACAACAGTGACAGAAAATAAAGTATCTGGCAATAGTCCTAACAAGAACAGTAAAGATTATTAAGACTAACTCTAGGGGTGCCTGGGTGGCTCAGTCCATTAAGCGCCTGACTTCAGCTCAGGTCATGATCTCCCAGTTCGTGGGTTCCAACCCTGCGTGGGGCTCTGTGCTGATAGCTCAGAAGCCTGGAGCCTGCTTCGGATTCTGTGTCTCCCTCTCTCTCTGCCCCTCCCCTGCTCATGCTCTCTCTCTCTCTCTCTCTCTCTCTCTCTCTCTCTCTCTCTCAAAAATAAATAAACATTAAAACATTTCTTAAACAAAATCTGGGAGAACTGAAATAAGAGGGAGTAAGCATGCGGCTCAAGGACAAGGATACTCGGGCAGCGTCTTCAAATGCAGAACTTAACCTGGGGCTTCGTGTTCTAGTTGAGCATCCTGGGCCTTCCCAGCTTTATGTTACAGTCTTAGAGACGAAATCTTGAGAAGTTCTTCTGTTTGGAGATCAAGTGCCTAAGTGGTTGAGGAGGTCGTGGGGGATATTTTCATTTTTTGCTGGCGAGTGACAGAGACCCAACTCAAACCTGCTCCAGCAAAAATGGAGAGTGTGTTGGGTTTTGAAACTGGAAATTCCAAGGGGGGCAAACTACTTCCGGGGTATGTGGAGGTTCAAACAACATCATCAGGACACTGGTGTTTTCCACCTCTCAATTCTGCTGCTCATTTGGGTTTTATCATTGATTGCTTCCATGGCTCATAATCACAGATGAACAGTGAGTCTGTTTCCTCATGACTCCAAATAAATGTCCCTGGAAAGACTCTCTCTGATTGGCTGGGTCATGTGAGAATCCCTGAACCGTTCTGTGTATTTGGCGGGGATGGGGTACTCTGACTGATCAGGCCTGGGTCGCTCTGTACCCCTGGAAAAGGGACAGTGCCATGAAACCACAAGAGCTAAGCCGGTTACATGGCAAGTGGGAGGAAGGAAGATTTGCTGTCCAGACAAGCATATCCACATCATGGGGCCACATTTGGTGCCACTGTAACTAGACCGGGAGCTACCCTAAAAACGCAGTTAGAATCACCCTTATCCCAACTTATGAATTCCTATGAAAAACTCAACCCAATGAGAAAAGGCGTATCAAATGCACATATCAAATTCCTTTTAAACATGCCTTCTCACTTCATTTTAATCCAATCTGATTTCCTTAAGAACTAAACACCACTCTGTGAACTAAGTAATAACTTGGAGGCTTGCTCAAATGACAAACGATGACATGTGAGTTTCGCCCAAGATGTCATATGGAATATGAATCAAAAGAGAATACAAAACACTTACGAAGCAGATGCTCGGAAAGATGCAAAGAAGACAGTGTTGGGGTCTGTTTTTCTAAGTGAAGCTTTTGGACTTTATTTTTCTCTAAGTGTGAGCAATTCGATTTAACGGTGGAGGGTCTACATAAAATACTCCTTGGGTGCTCGACACTTGGGTGCCTTTTTGAGGCAGAAATGTTTATTTCAAATAAATCACATTCAATAAATATTTACAACTTTTATCATACTGTTGCCTAGAGAATTCTCTTGTGACTTTTGGCAGATTTTGAAGTTTCCCAGCTCGTATAAGAGAATCGCGGAATGGCACAGTCAGTGGAGATAAAAGTTAACTGAAAAAAATAAACCAAAAGGTACAGGAGGAATCTTCAGATTTTCAAAGAATCGTGGCACTTTAGCCAGGAGATCCTTTAACACCCACAGTAAAAATAGTTGCCCGGAGCCAACAATGACCATTGTTGGGATCAAGATAGCAGGGAGCGAGAGAAAGCCCCTATAGCTTCAAGGTTTGGGAAAGTAAGGATTTGCAAACTCCAGCATGGAAAAAAGATGACTTACTTGAAAACGAAAAGGCTGATATTTGACAATGATAAACAAAAGGACGTTAAGGTTGGTAAAGACAGGCAGTGACTGAAATGAACAAACGTGAATTGCGAGCACTGGAAGAAAACGGATTGTTCTACCACACGTCGGTTAGAAGTGTCTTACTTTTACACATGCAAGTTGAGAGTCATCTTCTCTTAGGCTGGGATGGTGATTTCAAGGAAGTGGGAGATCTGGCTTGGGGAAGAACGGAGAAGGGCACAGAGCGGTTCTGCAGGTCTTTGTTGCTGTTTTCCCTAAATGCCCCGGATGGGTCGCTGGCCTCTGGAGAGCCACTGCACTAGTGGGGCTTGAGGAAGATGAAAAGAAGGACTGCTTCTCTCTCCTGTGCCCCAGGAAGGCCGCAATGCCTTGGTGTTTGAAAGGCAAAGCTAAATGCAAGCATAATGACTCAGAGATCAATATCTTTCACCGACTTTAGGAAGGTACAGAAGGAAGTCACCAGTTAGCTAATGATTCTTAGTTTAGAAATGGCAGATGAGGTTAGCTGCCTCCCTGGGAAGGCTTTAAAGAAGATTTCCCTTAAATCAGATTTCTTAATCTCCCTATGTTCATTTCCCTAATAAATGTGATCTCTTTCTGTGAGCCCCAAAGTACTCCTACGATAAAGATGCTTACTTTCAACTAATCTCTGTTTTGGCATCTGAGGTTTTTAAAAAAGTATTTATAAATCCAAATTATAATTCTACTCCATTTGGGATCGCAAGTTTCAGATGTATACATATCCATAGAAAAATGCTAAAATAAAGTTGGTAGTTGTATAGGTTGGATACCAGCTGCCATCATTCATACTCCACAGGCCCCATCTGTGTACTGATTTTTTTTCATATGTTCTTAAAACACACACACACACACACACACACACACACACACACACGCCCGAGATTTATCATGTGAGGTTCAGATACTATGCATGTTTACCACTGGTGTTCATGTTGAAGGCAGAAAGATAGGTATACATGTCAGTAATGAGCTCTACTCATAGCCAATGGGTAAACTGTTCTGAATGCAAGGAATATTCAGAGCCCATAGGCTGTCCTCTGGGAAGCCTACTTAGAGGTGTTCATGAAATGGAAAACTCCTGTGTTTGTAATTAAAATCAATAAATTGATTTTTAATTCTTAGGATTCTTCTATTCTTTATTGACTTGCTTAAATACGCACTCTTGATAACTCTAGTTTATCCCCTGGGATGGAGATTCAATGCCTTTTCAATAATTCAAGTGAAACATGTCCAAATGTCTCCTCTCCAGGAGGGATAGGGCTTGAGCTGACCAGCAAGCGAATAGGGAGTTCCTGAAGGTCAAGGGCTGAGAGTAGAGGTCTCTCTCGTCTCAGGCAGCAGAGATGCCTATACAGCTGAAAATGAAGCACTAACAATGAGACCCAAGAAACCAGGAGGGGACTATAGAAGTTGCCCAAACCATAGGGGTGATCAGTGGGTATAAAAGTCAAATGTGGTTACTGGGCATCGAGACAAGATTGGCTCGGGTGAGATGACATGTGGAGGGTGTGTGGAGTGGAGGAGGCCATCACGTGGGACAACCACTGGTGAATGGGGCAGACATGCAGAGTTGGGTCGCCTTGACTTCAAGAGACATGGTCAGAATGTACAAGATCTTAGCATTTGAGTGCCACCCTAGCAATACATTTACTATGTCTTTCCTAAGTAGATCATTGGGCTGCACCAGAAATTTAAAATCATATTGTTTAAGAAATTTTTAGAAACTGTAACCAGATTATGTTTACCAATCTCACTGTAAATTAGGTAATAGAATGCATGTCCCAAAAGGTCTATTTGAAATACAAGATATTTAATCCCATAATGGAGTTCGTTATCCCTTGATAAAAGACAGAATAAAGTTTACTAATGTATGGGGGGAAAATTGGCAATTTTGGGTCCTTGACCGGTGGGGTAAGAATCATCGCACTGGGTAAGACTAGCGATGAACCTATTAAACTGCCCCCATTCCCCAGGTCGTAACGGTAAATCAGGGCAATATTGCATCACAGAGATTCATGCCCGTGTTAAAGCCTGAAAGGATACAGGGTAGTGGTCTCTCCTATCACATCTTCATTTGAAGAGCCAGTCTGGCACCTGCGGAAAACGGATGGTAGAACACCACAAGCTAAACCAAGCTGTAGTTCCACTGAGGCTGCCGGACAGAAGCAGTATTGATGCTAAAGCAGATTAATAAGGCTTCGGGTACATATTATATGGCCAGTGATTTGGCAAATATGTTCTTTTCCATTCTGGGGGGGGGGGGGGAAACAACCCAACAGTAACCTGCATTCAGGTGGAATAGGCAGCAACATTCACTGACTGTTCTGTTCCAGGGTGTTTTGAAGTTTTCCATCCTCCGTTATAACACCATATGAAGAAATAGGAAGTGCCTGGACATCCTGTATGACAGTGATCCATGACATTGATGACGTGTGATGGAGCAGGACAGCAGGAAAAGCTAGTGTCCTGAAGGCCTTGACAGGATGCTGGAAATTCAGGGACCTGTCATTCAGGAAAGTTCTCAGGGGTCCAGTGATCAGATGGGCGCCGAGATACGTTCTCCGGATTAGAAGATAAATTCTTGTTTTTGCATCCCCTACCACGAGGCAGAAGCACAGTGCCTGGTATGTCTGTCTGGCTTCTGGATGCAACGCACTCCACATCGAGAACACCGCACTGGCTCAGACGACACAGGAGAAAGGCCTCCAGCTCTGAGTGGGGCCCCAAGCCTTGCCACGTGGCCCATAGGATCCAGCAGAGTCTATGGTGTTGGAGGTGTCAGTAGTGGGAGAAGAGGCAGTCACACAGCTGATGGCAAGCCCTGGTGTTCTGGGGGGTGATCATATCACCTGCGGCAGATATTCCAGCACTTTTTGAAAAACAGATCCCAGTGTGTCACTGGGACACCCGGTGACTATACACCTGGGACTGCCCCTTAGGAGCTGTCATAAAGATTTCTGTCAGATCCACCACATCGTAAAGCTGGACGGGCCCTGCAGCAGTTCATTACGAGAGATGGATGTGATACGCTGGGACTGAGCCCAAGCAGGAAGAAGAGTACCATTAGATTGTCTGAACAGGGAACCCAAACTCCACGCCACTCGCGGTAGATGCCCCAGCGCCCCACCACCAGCTCACATCCGTGGCCATGCGGAGGTTCTGTACAACCAGCTCCAGAAGAGGAAAGAGCTCAAACTTGGTTTACACATCATTGGTTGGCTTAGTATATGGGTGCAAGGTGAAAATAGACAGGTGGTTGTATTACAGCCACACTTCAGAGAATATAATTAAAAAAAAAAAAACCACAGTGGAGATGAGAATCCCAGGGTGTACTTCTCTTGCTTTTGTCCTGTAGCCCCCGCTCTGCAAGGCTTTGGGGTCAGCAAGGACAGATTAGAAAAACTGCAGGGAAAGGAGATGAAGGGATCTAGCAGTGGGGTTCAAGGTTGGTCTAAAACCGTTGCCAAGAAGTCCAGGTTCATCTACCCATCCTAAGTCTTAACTTGATTTGAAAGGTTTGGGAGCAGGGGCTATCAATCAGAAAATTAAAAATATACTGGTTTTGAAGTAATCTTTGAAACACATAGCTTTGGGGGGGGGGAACAAAGCAAAAGGGAAGGGAATTTGTCAACATCTAAAACTATACATAGAATTACCTTTGATCTAAAAATTTCATTTGAGTTTTGAGGTCAAATTCCAGACCTCCAACAATATGAAAAGACATATATATATATATATATATATATATATATATATATATATATATATATAAGGTTGTTCACTGAAGCCTTGGTTGCTTATCACAAAATATCGGAAACAGCCTAACTACTCATACAAAGGACAGCAGTTGATAGTATCTGCCCTGTGGAGTACTATGCAGCCGTAAAAAAGAGTGAGGAGGCTCTCTCTGAACTGATATGGAGTGATTTCCAGGATATACTATGTGAAAAAAAGCGAAGTATGAAAAAGAATATAATATTTAGCCCTTCAAGTAAAAGTGAGGATTATATTAGAAAATACACATGTATCTGCTCCTTGTGCCAAAGGACGAAAAAAAGAATATTTTTTGACTCTAAGAAGCATATCCATGCTTCACATACCCCAAAATTAGTAATTGAAGCAAAGAGGAGAGGCAAAATGGAATACAAACAGTAAAAATGAATTTAAGTGTATTATAAGTGAATAATACAATCATAGTGAATAATAGAACCATAGTGAAGGAAGTGAGAAAGAAAAACACTTACGTAAGTAACCTTGGAAAACAGTATGCTGACTGTATACTATAAAGTATACTTTTACTGTAAAGTAAAAGACAATATGAACTGTACAGAAATATCCTGCCCTAGTCAGTAAATCTGTTTTTCACAGAGGTATGGGTTAGCGATTCTGAGATTCCTCTACATGCATTTGAGGATTGAGCAAGTAAGTACATTTATTGTGGGTAATGAGAGTTAGGTCTCCTACTATCTTACATGAAAGAAGTTGCAAATAAGGAGGAAGAAGTCTAGAACGAACTCTGGGATGTTAGATTGGGATGGAAGGCATCGCTATGATCATCATTTTTGATGTAGATAGATAGATAGATGATAGATAGATAGATAGATAGATAGATAGATAGATGATAGATAGAAACTATATGGATTTCCTAGCTTTGTCCATGAAAGGACCTGAAGGCAATGACATTCCAGTAGCATGAGCACATCTAGGGGCCAATCTTGGTTTCTAACCAAGGTCCCGAGATCAGGACCTTCAGGGATTTAGCAGGGAAAATATATGATGATCCTGAAGGAGCCCCCACTGGCCAAATGTGGGACAAGGTGATCAACAATATAAATGATGATAATAGTGGGTTATAATAAAATAAATTTCCATGGGTCCATACTTAGATAAGTAAGTGGATGAATAAGTAAAGAAATGATGGGAAAGGGACAGTTGTTCCTTCCAGTAGATTCCAGTGAGCAAATGTGGAAGGAATGATGGAAACAGATAGTCTCTGGTTCCAGGCAAGACTCATATGGATACTAAAATACGCGAGTGAAAGTTTGATTAGAAACTGCGTCTGCAGTGTCTCAAAGTGTCTTGTTACAAGATACTTATCACAAAGGGAAAAATAGCAACTTTCCAGTGAGGAACCTGGGAGACACCACCTTAACCACACGAACAAAGTTGTGAAAACCAGGAATAAACTGGCATTATGGACATCTGAATGCACTGAGAAGGGCCGGCTATCACTACTGCAGTATCCTTGCTAAATATGCAGAACCTCAACCCAATCAGGAAAAAAAATCAGACAAACCCCAAATGTGGGGCATTGGAAAATAATTGGCCAATACCCTTCAAAAATATCAAGGTTATGAAAGTCAAAAAAGACTGAGGAATTGTCCCAGTTTGGAGGAGATGAGGGAGAGATCACAGCTAAACGCAAGATGGGGACCTGAACTGTACCCTGGACAAGTCAGAAGACATTAATGGGAAAACTGGAGAAATTCCAAGAAGGTCTATGGGCTAGTCAACAATATCGAAGCAATATTGTTTTCCTGTTTTTGGTAACTGTTCCAGGGTTATGTAAGATATTAATGTTAGGGGGAGCTGAGGGAGGGCAAGGTGTAAGTTGAACTTGATGAACTCTTTTTGCAGCTTTTCTGTAAGCCTAAAATTATTTCCAAGGAAAAATTAGAAAACAATAAATGTATATTGAGTACCTTCTGTATCCCAGGCCCTGTTCCAGATGATGGAGATACAGCAGTGAACAAACTGAGGTCTCTGCTCACAGAAGCTACGTTAAATTCTAGACCTCATGTTAATCACTGACCATTTGTAATAGAGACAACAAGAATACAGTCTTTACAGACAGAATTATTCTGACTCAAGGTTTACATAATTTATGGTGGCACTCCGCTTCCATCTCAATGGTTTCATAAAAGCCAACGTACAATCAAGGACCGAGCATTGTTTACCACAATGCCAAACAATTTTGGAATTTATATGCCCTTTCTAAAATTGCATGGGGACTAAGTCTTCTTGGTGAGCATAGTCTAATTTCAGCGTAATGTATTTCTTCTGAAACTGAACCATGCTGGTAAGATTGATGTGTGATAAACCACACATTATCTGGATTGCACTTTAGGTGTAACTATAGAAATGTAAAGAACAATTCATACACATTAAATCCATGGCTCGCAACTGAATTTCGATTTCATTTCCATCCCTCAGCTTTATAATTCTTCCAAATCTGTGATTCTATTGATTTTTCAACCAGATTAAAAATAGGAGGAATCATATATCCCAGGTGCTTTGTGCTTGGATTTATTTGTTTGAGTTGTGTCCAATCACCCTCTGTGGGTGAGGAAACTGGGCCAGAGGCAGCCTGGTGGGTCGGTTGTGATGCTGACTCTTGTCCCCGACCACAGAGTGCAATTGCAGGGGTATTGAAGAAACCCTGTAAGGTGAAACTGGCCAGAAATGAGGATGGGTGCTGTAAGTCTGGAGTCAGAGCTCTGATGTTTAGGTGACTTATTCTTTGCCCGCGTGTGCCAGCACTGGTGGATCAGTCCTATAAAGGGAGCAGAGAGGAGATAAACAGAATGTGAAAAAAAAAAAAAAAAGGCAACGTCTGTGTTTTTCCAAGGGTCCGAGCATTTTTATCACATCTGTAAGGAAGTAAAATCTTGTGAACCACTGAGGCTATGGTAAATTTCTCAGAGCCTTTTAATTCTTTTTTTTTTTAATTTTTTTTTCAACGTTTATTTATTTTTGGGACAGAGAGAGAGACAGAGCATGAACGGGGGAGGGGCAGAGAGAGGGGGAGACACAGAATCGGAAACAGGCTCCAGGCTCCGAGAGCCATCAGCCCAGAGCCCGATGCGGGGCTCGAACTCGCGGACCGCGAGATCGTGACCTGGCTGAAGTCGGACGCCCAACCGACTGTGCCACCCAGGCGCCCCAGAGCCTTTTAATTCTAACCAGAATGTCCAATCGGAGGAAGCAGCTCAATGAATGTCTTCCACAAGTTTCCATGGCCATGCAATTGTATCTAAATAAAATCAAATCTACATGCTTGGCTTCAACTTCTTTCAAACATGCTACAAATTGGCCATGGCTACTAAGTAAAGTACAAGGAACATTGCACTAAGGGCAGTACCTAGAATGCCTACAGTGTAGAGCACTTCCCCTATAACATCGCGCTGTCTACTTGACTTACACATTTCATGGCACAAACTGTCCAAATGAATGAATCAGTGGAGTCCAGGCACACCTCTGGACTGACCTGTTTAGTCCATGCCTGCCAGCCTTTCTCCACCTCACGGGAGCAATGGTTGCGGAGAGTGAATTTATACTGAACTTTTTCAGTTTCCTGACTGGCAGCTGGTTAGGTCTCAGGTTGGGTATCTATTTCATCACTGGGTCCCCGTCCTCCATCGGGCCCATTGGCTTCAACCACTGATTTTACTAAATCTCTGCAATAAAAATAAGTGATCCCCAAATAGACTAATATTTCTATTTTTAATGTAACGAATAAGAGCTTCCTTACTATGCCGATAGCATATAATCCAGACTGATGTGACAGCACCAGCATCAAAGCTCAATGAGAAAAGCCTAAAGGGAATTTTTCTGAAAGTGAGTATTTGTCAAAGTTTGCCACTGAGTTTCCAGTGGAACAATTCAGTGTCTTGATTTTTATTTTCTTCATATGAATGTATGGTCTGAGGTATCCCAAGCTATATAATTTCTTAAAAAGGAGGCAAAAATGGACATTCATGCCTACCTATGAATGAGCACTTATGAAGTAAGTAACAATAATGGTAACATTTATTGAGCCCTTACACGTGCCAGGTATTGTGTACAGGTATATACAAGTATTGTCTCATTTAATTTTCACAACAATCTTGTGAGGTAAATGGTTTTATTATCCCCATATAAATGACAGAGTCAGAAATTGAACCCAGCTTTGAGTAAGCCTGAGTTCTCATCCCCAAGCTATTGTTTAAAATGGCCAGGATAGGGTCTCCTGTTTGGCTCAGTTGGTTAAGAGTCAGACTCTTTAATTTTTTTTAACGTTTACTTTATTTTTGAGAGAGAGAGAGAGAGAGAGAGAGAGAGAGAGAACGAGCGGGGAGAGAGAGGGAGACACAGAATCTGAAACAGGCTCCAGGTTCTGAGCTTTCAGCACAGAGCCCGACGCGGGGCTCGAACCCACGGACTGTGAGATCATGACCTGAGCCGAAGTCAGACGCTTAACTGACTGAGCCACTCAGGTGCCCCTATACGTCAGACTCTTGATTTCAGTTCAGGTCATGATCTTGTGGTGGGTGAGTTCCAGCCCATGTCTGGCTCCACACTGACAGTGCAGAGCCTGCTTGGGATTCTCTCTCTCTCTTCCCCTCTCCGTCTGTCCCTCCCTCCCATCTCAAAAACCAAAGCAAAACCCAACCCTACAAATCAAAACAAAACCAAACAAAACACAAACAGCCCGAGAGAAGCTACTGAAATGCAAGGAGATAGTAATAATACTGTTACAGAGTGAAATGAACAACCTATTTGTGCTAAACAAAACAAATGTTTTTAGCCTTTCATTTTATTGCGGTAAAAGTTATCTGACATAGAATTTACCAGGTTAACCATTTTTAAGTTTACAGTTCAGCAGCATTAAGCGCATTCACACTATCTTGCTGCCATTACCACCATCCAGCCACAACTGAACAGAAACTCTATAACCATGAAAATCTAACTCCCCATTCCCATTCCCCGCCCCCCTGCTCCCCAGAAACCACCATTCTACTTCCTGTCTTATTTCACTTAGCTTAATTAATTCACTTCCTGGTTTATTTCACTTAGCATAATGTCTTTCAAGTTTCATTCCTATAGGAGCATGTGTCAGAATTTCCTTTTTAAGGCTGAATAATATGGTCTTGTATGTATCTAGCATGTTTTGCTTAACCACGCATCTGTTGGACGTCACGGCTGCTTTCAGCTTTTGGCTATGGTGAATAATGCTGCCAGGAACATCAAATTTTTTTGTTCTTGGAGGTAAACAACAACAACAAAACACCACCACTACCACCCACAACAACAACCACGAGCTGCAAAACACCCTCCAGAGAAAATAAAGTGCTCTAGTAGAAAATCTCAGAAAGGTGAGTGAGTGAGTGTGAGTGTGTGTGTATGAGTGCGGGCCTGTGCGTTTATATGTACCTGGGTATAAAAAATGGCACGATCTGGAAATGGCCAGATATCTGCAACGCATTTCCCGACTCTCAAGGATTGAATGACTTCTGACAATTCTTCCATAATCCCTTTCAATTCCTTCTCTTAAAGCCCACCACGCATTGGATTATGCTTAAGTCCATTTAGACCATCAACATTTTCAGGACTGAAAGTAAGTATTAGTCTTCTTTGTGTCTGCCCTCCCCTATACCACAGGACTTGGCCCAAAACAAGTCGTCAACCAGCAACGGGAATAAAGGAAAACAAAAAAAGAATCCTCATTATTTTCAGAATACCCTAGGAAATTATTTCTGGTTTTTAAAGTTTCTCATTAAGAAGATAACATTTGGTTGTGGGTTTAAATGTCCAATAATGTACATATATATGGCTTATATTTCAAAGGAGATATCAAATTTTGTGAATAATCATGTCACAATCGTTAAATGCCAAGCACTATGCTAAGCACTTTATACACATTGTACCTTCTAGTATGTACAGCCAATATCGAATGTGGGATGTATTGTTGCCATGTGATAGATAAGGCCATAGTATTTAATCGTATGACAGGGATGGAGTCTGAATTCCAGTCTGTCTGATGTCCAAATCTATGTTTTTCACCCCACATCTACTCTAGGTTTTGTTAAGGCTATCCAAAGAAGCCAGTGTGTTCAGAGACTATGAGAAGTCAGGCAAGGTGTCAGATGTGGATTTTATGTTCATAGGCATCTTTTAATTTCTTCTTGCTGGGTTGCCTTCCAGAATAACTGTATTCATGGGAGAAAACACATTAAAAGCCACACTAGGGCCTGGTGACAATGGGGGAGACAGACATCCTCACTCTGTTCCTGATGGAGGTGTGAGTTGTTACAACCTTTTGGATAAAAGTATGCTGGGGCGCCTGGGTGGCGCAGTCGGTTAAGCGTCCGACTTCAGCCAGGTCACGATCTCGCGATCCGCGAGTTCGAGCCCCGCGTCGGGCTCTGGGCTGATGGCTCAGAGCCTGAAGCCTGTTTCCGATTCTGTGTCTCCCTCTCTCTCTGCCCCTCCCCCGTTCATGCTCTGTCTCTCTCTGTCCCAAAAATAAATAAAAACGTGGAAAAAAAAAAAGTATGCAATATATATTGAAATAGAAAATATCTTTGATCCAGTGATCCCAGAACTGGAAATCTCCCTGTGGAAATAAAAGCATTCTATGATAAAGATACACATACAAGGATGCTTATTGCAGTGCTGTTGGTTGTGATAAAAGCCTAGATCAATTTACATATTTACCAGTAAGGGAGCAAACAGTTCTATAGTAGGGTAATCTATTCTATGGATTTAGCTGTTAAAAGACTGAGTTAGAGGGGCGCCTGGGTGGCTCAGTCGGTTAAGCGTCCGACTTCAGCTCAGGTCACGATCTCACGGTCCGTGAGTTTGAGCCCCGCGTCGGGCTCTGGGCTGATGGCTCACAGCCTGGAGCCTGCTTCTGATTCTGTGTCTCCCTCTCTCTCTGCCCCTCCCCCGTTCATGCTCTGTCTCTCTCTGTCTCAAAAATAAATAAACGTTAAAAAATTAAAAAAAAAAAAAAGACTGAGTTAGATCTATGCCAAGACCTGGCCAGATATCAACAATATACTGCAAAGTGAATAAAGCAATGGTATGGTAATATGTTAGAATTCGTGTTAAAAAAAAAAAAGAAAAAGAAAAACCACACACACACCAAAAAGCAAACTGGCTATGTTTGTATAAGTATGGATAAAGTTAGAGAGTGATAACACAACTCAGGCAGTTAAACGGGTTACCCTAAGTGGAGTAGAAATTGGGAGGTGTAGGAAGAGACTTTTTGTCCATATGCTTGTGGATTATGTCATTTGTTACAATGACACATGTTGCTTTTACAGTAGAAAAGATTAACTGAGAAGACGCGTAGTCTTCAAACGATTTTTCATAAACAAAGATGATTAATCTCACACTCTTCACTGTTTTAAATGGCTATAAAAAGAAAAACCCCCAAGATAAGTCCTTTTTCTAACTCTTCTTCCAGCCTCGATTTTATCTGGGGAGACTCCCATCTGCCTTCTTTGAGGATCTATATTTCTCACGGATGTCTGACAAAGATGCCACAATAAGCACCACCAATTAATCCACATTTACATGACATTGCATCCCAGTGATACTTCCGGGCCTCGTACCTGTTTTGGTCAGTGGTCGGTCTCTATGACGTCTCTCTGTTTTGGACCCGTGCTTTTGTGTGCACTGACTCAGCTTCATTCCTGTTTTACCTGCAGCATCCTTGTTACTCAGTCAGGAGTCACTTGCTACTCAGCAGATATCCATCCTGTTGACCTCCTTCTTGCTCCACTCTTGGCTTCCCCGCTGCCTCCCTCACTGCAATACTCTAACATCCTAAGCTGAAAGAACACATCGAAGGGAAGCAGGTGCTTATAAAATTTGGGGGAGGGGTGGAGAAGCGGGCTCTGGATGAGGCTCCCCAGGAGTGACTCCAGGGCAAGACTGACCTGCCCCACCTGGGCAGCTGCCGTCTCTGAGGCTGCACCTCTTGCCTCTGACCCAGGGATCAGGAAGCTGGAGCCAAGAAAGGGCCGCTGCTCCTGCTGACCTGTAACAACGGTCTCTTGGCATCCAGGAAGCAAGCTAGTAAATGGCTGCTGGAGTGTTGGTGCAGAAAACTGCAAGTGTCTGGGGGTCCTCGCCTTGCCTCAGCAGAAAACAGCCATAAGGGACAGAAAGCTGGCCTTTACTCTCACGTCTAACTTTCAAATCTCGTTGGAGTGTATTTTACTACTCAAACTTACTTCGAGAACAGAATCCTAGCCACAAGAGAGCTACTTCATGTTTGTCTCTCCTGCTTGGATGTAGCCCTACAGGGGCAGAGACCATGTCTACTCGCTCACCATTATGCCACCAGCACCTACCACGGTCCCGGGCACACAGCAACAATTTCACATGTAGCATGTATAAGGCGACAATACTGGATGCAGGCACCACCCTAAGCTCTCCGTGTGTGTTAACTCATTTCATTCTCACAACAAGCCTCAGATGTAGGTATTTTTAGCCTCCCCAGTTTACACATGTAGAACAGGCACAGGGAGGTGATGTAAGCTGCTAAGATCATATGGTGATAAACAAGACTTGAACCAAGCAGTTCAGACCCAAGGTCTGTACTCTTACTCAACACGCTTTACTGCCTCAATGTTTATTGCAGGTATGAGCATTTCAATGTTTACTGAGTTGTATTCCACTGAGAATCACTGATCATATACAGATTCAAAATCACAGAGCACCTTTATAAAGTAAAGTTTAACGTGTTTAACTATGGAGAAGATGGTTATACTTTGTTACCATGGGTACTGGTAACTTTTTTAAAATTTTTATCCTTGCCAAACCTATGAGATAATCTGTCCAAAGGTGAATATTATTAGTGATTCAAGTGCGTCGAAGTAATATTCAAGGACTTCATACTTCTGAGACTCATAAAAACTTCTTAGTAGCTAGAGAAATATACTTGAGTATACATATACTCAACATACATGTATATATACTTTCTCTTTGCTAATACCTTAAGAGAACTTTATATAAAGTTCTCTTTATATATATATATATATACACACATATATACGTGTATACATATATATATATATATATATACATATAAAACCTTAGAGAGGGATTGCACACGAGTGAGAGAGCAAGCACAAACAATGAACACTGTTCTCTTAATCATTTTCAGTTTTCATTTCATTGTGGCTTTGGGAAAGGCAAAAATGTACAGGATGGAAAATTGGGCAACTTCTCCCCCATAGTTTAGCTCTATTACTGCCATGAGATGTTCTCACCTGCGTTTTCATTTCTCTATTTAACAACAAAAGTAAAACTTGCTGATATTCAGTTGTTCTGAAAAGAGTGTGATGATGTTTGTAAGGATCTTTGAACTGCTGGAAGAAACGTATTCATAAATACCAAAGCAGAAGCCACTTAAATAGTGCACTATTTAATGAGGAATAGACGATTCAGGAGGACTCTGAGTCATTATGAATTTAATGCTCTAAAATAGTAATAGGGGTATTATTCCAAAGATGTTTCATGTATTCTTAGACTGCCAGATATTTAAATTCTTATAGAGTTTAAGACCTATATCTATATGATATTTGAAGCCATACTGAGAAGACAAAAACGGTTGATCCCAAAGGTGATGACTTAAATGGACTTGAAAACTGGAATACATCCAATTCAGGCTTCCCATTGAATTCATGGTGAAGGGGCAACCATTGTCCCATATGGAAGTGACTGAGAACTTCCTCAGCATGTTATACTTGCTAATTGCTGTTTGTACACTGGGATTCCCAAATACTTTCCGGTAAGAGAAATGTCTGTCTAGCCGTGGAGAAGCCAGTTCAGCCAAGGCTAATTTGCCCATGGATAACAGTTCCCAGGCAAGCAAAGATACTGGAAGTTGTGACAGCTTCGGGTTGTTGGTTCACAACTAAACATGTGTGAGACACCATCCTATGGAGTAATTGTTAACCTTACCTTTTTTTTTTTTTTTTTAACCTTAAGCCCTCTTTTGGTAAACATACAATCGTTGTATTTTCCTTTAATGATGATTGAAATTTCAAAATAAATTTTGTGAATAAAAAGAAATCAAAGGAAAGGTAAATTTAGAATGTACTTTTCAAACTATTTAAGCACTCCCATCCCATCCTCCGAGGTTTTTCACGGCTTAAGATACATTCTTCTTGTGTATTCAATCTTCTGCGAATGCTAGGTTAGCTATTCTGGAGAGCTATTCCCAGATGGGCTTTGATACATTTTTTGCACTTGAAAACTTTGGACTTTGTGCCTAAGCTTAGATTACTGTTCATTTGCTCATTTATTTTCAAGACAAACTGGGCTCCTCCGTGGTGGCAGCATCAATATGTCCTTTCTTTTGTGGTGCTTCCTAGAGACTTCAAGTAGTTCTGGACAGATTTATTTACGGCACGTTCATTTGTTTCATTTGATGTTCCTGTCCCTGATTACCCTGGCAATCGGGGAAAGATTTGTCACCACCTTTGCTCACGAGATTTTCCTCATTTGGTTCAGTTTACTACACGCTATCATAACGATGCAGATGGAATTCATTTCCAATACGGGAACGTGAACAACTGTTTCGGTTTTGGTCTATCATTAATAAAACCCAAGAACAGACGCCAGCAACTGAACGCTGTAGATTCTGACTTCTATTTCTAGCTTGGTAAATGTGCCTTGTCAGATTTCTCCAACGCCGCGTTTGCTTCCTAAACGTGGTGTGTTTCCTATTTGCTTTCCATCACTGGATTGAATTCAGGAAGCAGTAGACGTTGGCTTGGAATACGACAGAGAATGTAGCCCTACCAACAGAGGGATGGGTCGATTTAGAGAACAGATTGACAATTCCTGGCCTGTTTTCCACAGGGCATATTTTATATTTCTAAGCGGGAGATCTCGGGTCAGTTTTCAAAAAAAAATTTTTTTTTTCTTCTTAGCACAGACGAGACGATATCTGAGAGCCAAAAATGAGCGTCAGCGAGCCCCACCCCATTCGCCGCCAACGGACCTCAGTCTCCTTCCCGCCCACAAACAGCCACTACTACAATTCCCAGCAAGCATCGCACA
The DNA here is from genome assembly GCF_018350175.1 of Felis catus. NCBI lineage: Eukaryota > Metazoa > Chordata > Mammalia > Carnivora > Felidae > Felis > Felis catus. The sequence continues at coordinate 34,611,013 of NC_058379.1, read as the reverse complement.
GTGCCGCACAAGGGCCAGGTCCCACTGGTATGCTGGGAGTTGTAGTGAGTGAACCTGACCACTCTTTCCTTCCACTAGGCATTCTCACTTGGAAGATGGTGATGTGCTGCTATAGCAGTTACTCCACTTTCGTAATCGGAGCTAAACGTGACCAAAGATTGCGCCCTTCTGCCCTGCGTTGCGCATCGCGTCGGTGCCACGGGGCTTAGCTCCGCCCCCTGCCCACACCCGTTCCCCTGACAGCTCGAGCTCCCGGCGGCCGAGAGGCCCAGATTGCGCAGGCGCACCAGCCGGCGCCGCGCTGGGCAGGACTTGAGGGCGGGACGAGAGCTCGGGGCTCCCGGCCGCCGGGGCGCGCACGTAGGCACGCAGGGGCCGTCACGTGGGGCGCCGAGGATCGCAGTGCGCGTGGCCGCGGCGGCTGGTGTGGGGTTGAGTCAGTTGTGAGACCCGGAGCTGCTGACCCAGCGGGCGGCCCGGTGGCCCGGCCACAGAGCGGCAGGCGTCGGGGGTTCGGGAGCGGTGAGCTGGCCGCATCATAGAGCTCGGCCGAGCCGGCGCCGCCGTCGTCCCCCGCCCCCAGCTAGCAAACCGCCGCCGCGGGCGCGCCCCCGCTCTGCGCTGTCTCTCCGATGGCGTCCGCCTCCGGGGCCATGGCGAAGCACGAGCAGATCCTGGTCCTCGACCCGCCCACAGACCTCAAATTCAAAGGTAGGCAGGGAGAGGGCAGCTGACCGGGGTGGGGCGGGCGGACGGCGAGATTTACGGTGGGTGGGGGGGTAGAGGGAAGGTCGGCGGCTGGCCGCGAGTGAGCGTCCCCTCCCCCACGGCCCGGCACTTTCCATTCTCCGGCTGCGCCCCGCTTCTGCCCTCGGCCCGCCTGCTCCGCGCCCGGCCCGCTCCCTCCCTCGCCCGCTCGCGCCTCGGTGCGCGCGCCGGCCGGGGCGAGGCGGAGGGGCCCGGCCCTGGCGCCGCCGCCGCCATCTTGCGGTCCCGCGGGGGCGCCTCCCGGGTGCTGTCCGCGCCGCTGCCCGCGCCTGGCACTTGTCCTTGGCCCCCGAGGGCCGTCGGGCGTTGTCTGGGAGGGTGTGGGTGGGCGGTGACCTTAGAGCGTGCGCTCTGGTCTGCGGCGGGAAGGGGGGCTCTGGGGGTGGCGCAAGTGCGTCGGTCGCCGGCGCCGGCTGTCAGCGGCGGTGGGAGGCGAGAGGCGAGGCAGCGGTGCGGCGGCCCTGGACTCGGTTCCGAGAGAGAACCACCCTTCGGCCTCGAGCAGGGCCTGGGTGGAGCCGGCCCTCGGCCCTCGCAGAGGGAGTTGCTGCCTCCCTTTTTACCTTGTTTAGAACTCGCTGTCAGGTACCTGGAGCGCTAGGGAGGCGGAGAAGCCCGTGAAGTTCTCTGGTTATGACTTACCCGGTTGTGTTGGCAGAGACCCAAGCGCGTGCGGGCAGGAAGGCTATGCGTCAGCCCGGGAATTGATAGTAGTAGGTTAATAGTAGACGTCTTCCTGGTCCTCCCGTGTGACATTTCAGCTCACCTTCCGCGCAGGGCGGACCTGGTGTTTGTCTGCTCTTGTTTAGCCCCCTAACTTAGCTTATTTGCCGCGGAATCTTCCGTATTGGTGACTTTTGCCTTTGCGTTGCGGTTTATGTGGGGGCCGATGAGGTGTTACTCAGCTCTGGAGCGTCCTTGTATATTTTGTAGCAACGCCTGTGATGAATTGTTAGTCCGATTTTGGTGATTCCTGAGGAACAATCTAAGGGGCCCCTTGGCCCATTTGGGTACTTTAGGGAAGAGAGTTAAACTAGTTTCTTTTTAGGAATACTGAAAGTGTGTGGAGATCCAAAAGCAGATTCCTTGCTGTCTTCGTTTAAGTGTATTGCGAATCGCCTTTTGGATGATTCCTTATCTTGTATTTCAATTTCAGCAGCTCCCATGAGAAAATTTTTGTGAAATGTGTAGCTATTCCAGTGCTTAAAACAAATGAAATCCTTCGCTGTTGTACAAGATTGAGTCCAAAGGAAAAACAGTTGTTTTCCATAGGAAACGTTTTGAATAGTTTCAGGGATTTTAAAATACTGTCTTCTGGTATTATGAGAGTAATATTGTGTAACTTCTTTATTTTGTAAGCTTTGTAGTACATTTCCAAATATCTTTGAGTGGAAATGTAAGTGAGCTCCTTTTCTAGTAAGGGTTTCAAGACCACTCTTAAATATTTTGAGGGGCACTAAGTGCGTCTTATTGTAACAAGTTCATGTATGTGGCATGCTGTCACATAGCTTTAGCTGAAAGAAAAAAAAAACACCTTTGGGGAATCATGAAATTAACTTATTTTAGGTAGACATTGTCTTTGGTTGGAGGAATTTAATGTAAATCTTTATAATTGTATATAACATATATTTTTGAGAAGTTAAAAGAATTTTTGCTTTTACTTTTTGACAGGCTGAGTTTACAAAGTAAATTTCTTTTACTAGATGAGCATGTGTGTATTACCATTAGGGACTTAGAATCATTAAAAAGCCAATTTTAGGCCAGGAAATGTCTACAGTGTTTGAAGCTTTCTCCCTAGAGAAGTTGTAATGTTGCCATAGTAAGAGACTAATAATAGTGGAGAACAAGCTAAAAACAAAAAAACCACCTAAAACCCTACACAGTAATATTCATATAGTTCACTTACTTCAGGTATCGAAGAGTTATTACTTATGATTATAGAACAGGTTCTTCTTGTGTTAGGATGAAAGTAATTCACGAGGACCATTTTTAAAAGTTTGGACATCTATAACCACTTTTTAAAATTGACTTTAAAAAAAGTGTTTCATTGAAATGTTTATAGAAACACATTCAGCTGGGCCACTTGGCGAACACTTACTGAAAGCTTTGTGCCATCCCTAGATTTGATTAAGACTAATTCAAGTTACTAGTTTCTGTTTAGGCCTTGAGTGCTAAACAAGGTGGGGAAGGGATTTACAGGTTGTAGTTTAATGGGAAAAGTATACGGTTAAACAGTAAACTGTGTTAGGTTTTATCTTTGCCCTTGAAGAACTCTGAGACTAGTGAGGGAGACGCAAAAGGCAGATAGGTGCTGTAACAAGAGGCAAAACTTGAATGAAGAAAAAAGCCCGCCCGTTGGGAAGCTTTCTTAGAAGAGGCTTATTTTCATTTTGGGGGGAAGGATTGGGCTAGGGAGTGGTTGTTTACTCAACCCCTGATGGGAGAGAACGTGTGGCTTATACTTAAGTACCCTGTCAGTTTGCTGTGTGCTTCTGTTCTAGGGTGGGATAAAGGAGAGGATTGGGAAGGAGGAGGGATAGGATGAATTGGGAGGTGACCTTTGGTGTCATTTGATTCTTTCTTAATCTTATTCTTCTACTCAGAGGTAAATCATTTGCTTTGATGTATTCAGTTGCACAGTTCAACACTAGGAGACTCATTTAGAATCAACAATGTATGCTTAGTTTGATAAGGCTATAAAGTCATTTCATTCTGACTTGCCCTAAATCACCTGTAAATTTTAGTTTAAGTCTATTAAAAGATAGTTTGCAAAATTCTTTATCATTCAGTAGGTTTATTCGAATTAGTTTGAACTCTACGTTTGACTAGGATGGATTCTCTTAAGTGACTCATTTAATCATTCTGAGAATAGGTGGTGAATTTTTCTGTCACATACCTAACAATCATCTTGGTACGAATTATCAGCATTTTGCACAATTATGGAGAAACAGATACCAGTTTAATGCATTTTTTAAATACCTTTGTATCTTACTTAAAAATTTTGTTTTAGGGGCACCTGGGTGGTTCAGTCGGTTGAGCGTCCAGCCTTCAGCTCAGGTCATGATCTCGAGGTTCGTGAGTTCAAGCCCCACATCCAGACTTGATTGCTGTTAGCCTGTCAGCGTGAGCCCGCTTCCGATCCTCTGTCCCCCTCTCTCTGCCCCTCCTCTGCTTGCATTCTCCCAAAAATAAGTCAATATTAAAAAGTTTTTTTGTTTGATATGATTGTCAATATACGAAAGTGCTTTTATAATGGTGTAACGAATTCTACAGTAGCTCTTCTGTTGCATTGGTTTAATGAAAAAGAGGTAGGTATTTTCAAATTATGTTGAAACCCTGGCAGTAATTTGACACAGAACTCAGATTTGAAATTTGATGTTAACATATGAGAGGCTATTTTTTTTTGTCCTTGATTTTTTTACTATTATGAAATTTCTTCCTTTGTAGTATACGTTTTGTTTTTCCTACTTACTAGTAATTTTGGGGAAAAGTTGGAAGAAGGAAATTTAGAAAATGCTAAAATAAATTGTGAACATATTCTTCCTGCTAATAATCCGAGAAAGGAAAATAGAGCAAAACCGTTGTGTTGAAGGTGGCCCGTCACAATATCATGCCAATAAAGAAAATTAAGCTTTCCGAGGGCCCCAGGAACCTGTGGTGTGTCAGCCAGAGCATCTTTGAATAGCACGTTACTAAGAAGTACAAATGAGGATAGAGAGTACTTTTGCTCTTGGCAGATACTTGGCACATTTTTAGGTGTTTCGCATCAGCTCCTATTTCACAGTGGCTGCATCAGATCCCTGAGGTGATTTCCCCCCTTTCCTGGGCCATGGATGACGTCTTACTACTCCATTCCTTAAAAGCTTTCAAGTAGCTCTTGATTGCCCACTGGATAAAAGTCTGATTTTTTTTTTTTTTTTTTTAGTGTGGCATTTAAGCCCTTCCATTTTGTGCTGTCTTCTCTTGTAACACCTGCTCATCTGCACACATCCATACTTTCTTGCCTGAGAAAGAAAAACCCTCCTCATATCCAAGCTTGTTTGTTCTGCTGTTTTTGTTGATTAAGGTAAAATCCCTCATGACTCACGCTTCGACCATGTTCCCTCAGATATTTTCCCTCTCATGTTTTCAACCACTGGGTTCTTCTTTTAAACATATAAATACACTTAATTTTTTCATTTTAAAAAGAAGCAAACAAAATACTTCTTTGACTCCCAACTCCTTCTGGTACATGTCCCTCCCTGTCCCTCATTTCCTTTGCAGTCAAACTTCTTGGAAAAATAGTCCATGTTCATTCACTATCTGTCCTGTATCTCACCTCCTGTTCACTGTAGTACTACTCTCTCTTCACTGCTTATTGATTGCCAACCACATTGATCATTTCCAATTTTTATCTCTCTTTGGCACTTGACATTATTGGCAGTTCCACATTTTAAACAATTGTTTTCACTTCCATATACTTCTAATTTTCTAATTTGCTCCCTTTATTGTCTCATTTGTGGGCTTTTTAAATGCTCATGTTTCTGAGGTTCTGATTTGTTTTTTGTTTTATCTCTGTAAACTTTCCTTGTTCAGTCTCATTGTTTTGATGGCTTCTCTTTCTTTTCCTTGCTCTCTTTGCATATGTTGGTACACACTCAAATTAGTATTTTTTTTGTAATGTTTATTTGTTTAATTTTGAGAGAGAGAGCGCACAAGCCAGGAAAATGGCAGAGAGAGAGAAGGAGGCAGAGAATCCAAAGCAGACTCCAGGCTCTGAGCTGTCAGCACAGAAGCCAGACAGGGGGCTCGAACTCATGAACCCTGAGATCATGACCTGAGCTGAAGTTGGGTGCTTAACCGACTGAGCCACCCAGGTGTCCCTCAAATTTGTATTTTAATTGGGACTTTGTTGTCAGTTTTAGAATTACTTAGTGACTATCTGGATTTGAGTTGTAACTCAGACACTTCAAACTCAGCATATCCCAAACAGGTGTTTTTTTTTGTTTTTTACAACCCAAGCCTGTGCGTCTTCCCATCTTTTTAATATTTTGGTGGCATCGTGATTACTCATACAGAAATACTCTGTATGTCTACTAATTAAAATCTGTATTTCTACATTCCAGACATAATTCTTGAATCTGTACCCTTTAATGAAGCTTTACTTTTAAATTCACTTATTTTAATTTGTTTATACAATAAAGATTTGACTTTCTGCTCTATGTAGTAAGTGTTGAATAAGTGTTAGAATTACAGTTTGAGTAAAATACAATCTTTGTTTTCATGAGGCAGTTCTAATGGGAGAGATAGACACTAATTGCCTAATTAGAAGAAGGAAATGTAACTATGAAGAGGAGTGTAGTGCTATAAAAATGTAAAAAATGGGGGCGCGTGGGTGGCTCAACCAGTTAAGCGTCTGCCTTCGGCTCAGGTCATGATCTCACAATTCATGGGTTCGAGCCCTGCATTGGGCTCTATGCTGACAGCTTGGAGCCTGCTTTGGATTCTGTGTCTCCATCTCTCTCTGCCCCTCCCCTGCTTGCGCGCTGTCTCTCTCTCTCAAAAGTGAATAAACATTAAAAAAAAAAAAATTTAAAAAAAGTAAAATATCTTCCTGGTCAGGGAAGACACAATTGGATTAAGATTTTCTAATATGAGTAGAAGCTATTAACCTAGGTGAAAAAGAAAGAAAAATACAGTAGAAGCAGCATGTGTTTACAAAGCTCCTGTGGCAGGAGGGAACATGAAGCGTTTACTGTTACTTAACCTGTTAAAGTAATATCTCATGTTATTTACAAGCCTGAGTCAGTGTAACAGTAGTGGAGACAGCCAAGGTGAGTGTGGTGCTGGTTTGTAGGTTGACTAAAGAGTTTTGTTTTTATCCTGGCCCACTGAGAGATTTAAGCAGGTGGAATGGTAGAAATAGAGGGAATGGAGTGATAATCACATTTGTATTTAAAAAAAGCCATAATTCTGGGGGCGCCTGGGTGGCTCAGTTGGTTAAATGTCCATGGTTTAGGCTCAGGTCATGATCTCACAGTTTCATGGGTTCCATGCTGACAGTGCTGAGCCTGCTGGGGATTCTCTGTCTTCTCTCTCTGTTCCTCCCCCATTCACACGGTCTCTGCTTCTCTCTAAATAAATAAATAAACTTAAAAAAACATAATTCTGGTAACGTAAAGTAGTATTAGAAGGGAGATAGAGATGAATTAGTTTCCTCAGTCCAGCCAAGAGGTGACTACTTGATTTGAGGGACTGGTATTAGAGATGGTGAAAAGTTCAGGAGGATCAAGCCAGTGAAACTTGGTGGTCTATTAGATATGCTCACAGAGAGTACAGGTATCTTGGCCGTCTCTGAGATTCCTCGCTTATGTAACTGGAGCAATGGTGGTGCTGTGTGCTGAGCTAAAAAAGGAAACACTGGAGGGGCGCCTGGGTGGCTCAGTCGGTTAAGGGTCTGACTTTGGCTCAGGTCATGATCTCACAGTCCATGAGTTCGAACCCCACGTTGGGCTCTGTGCCAACAGGTCAGAGCCTGGAGCCTGCTTCAGATTCTGTGTCTCCCTCTCTCTCCCTCTGCCCCTCCCCTGCTCACGATCTGTCTCTGTCTCTCAAAAATAAATATTTTAAAAAAATTAAAAAAAAAGAAACAGTGGATATTTGAATGAGGACCACATGCATTTTACTTGGGGTTGTGGGAGAGTGGTAGGATGAGGATCCTCATCTCATTAGGTATGTTAGATGTGTTTAGGACCCTTCAAGATATTAATGGAAAGGTAACTAGTAGGTTTTGGTTATATGGATGTGTTTTTCAGGGAGAAGTCTGGGCTTTGGGGAATTATTTATTTCAGGTGATTATCTCTTGTCTTTTCTCTACTAGTCTGTAAACAGGCCTGCTTTTCTCCAGTGTCTCTCTTTAGCCACACTGCTGCTAGAACTACCCTTTGTAAAATGCAAACCTCATATTCTTGCTCCCTTGGTTAATAAAGAACCTGGCATATTTTCCCATTACGTAGATGAAAAAGTCCAGAATCCACTGCCTGCCACCCCATTTCTCTTCTGCACATAGCTTTAGGTTATATGAAACCATTTTCCCAAACACTTTAAGCTGTTGCAAGACTTTGCACATGCTCTGTCCAGAATATTATTCTCCCTCATATCTGTCAAGGAGTCTCCAAGAATCTCTTCCTTTTGTGAAGTCTTGGATTCTTGCAGTCCAAGTTGGTCACTGCTTTCTTCAGGCCACTATTGAAGCCTGTGCTTATCTGTGATAATCAGCACTTACATACCACATAACACAGTATTTATATTTACGTATTTTTTCTCTCCCAAACTTTAGGTTAACTACTTGAGGATATATTCATTTCTTTTATTTTTACATCCATGGTAACAGGATCTGGCATGGGTGATTGCCCAATAAAGTTGATGTATTGATAGGACTCCAGTGGTTTCTCCTATAATTCCCATGTTTTTCGTCTTGGATCTTTTTTCTGTAGGGTTTTTCATCTGCCTTTGCAGGTAGTTGTGGTTTTAAAATTTTTTAGTTTCAGGAAAGGGATAATAGGGTATTTTGTTAAAAGCTGACTAACCATAGATTTTTTTTTTCTTTTTTGTGCTTCACCTTTTCATTTGTGGAGTGACAGGCAGGATTAGGTGATTTCCTGGGTGTTCTGGCCCTAAGGATTTTGAATATGTGTGACATCTGAGAACAAAAAGAAAACACGATTTTTCAGTAAAGTAGACAAATAATATACAGTAAAACATTGGTTTGTGAGCGTAATTTGTTCCGGAAACCTGCTGTAATTCAAAGCTCTCGTATATCAAAGCAAATTTAACCATTGGCTCAGTTGTGATCATGTGATGTTCGGCATCATGTACTACTCGTATCGCAATATATCACTCATTTATCAAGTTGAAATTTATTGAAAATGTTTGCTTGTCTTGCGGAACACTTGCAGACCAAGTTACCCACAATCCAGGGTTTTATAGTGTAAGGAATTGGGAAAACTTGAGTTATACTTCAGAGTTTAATATTTTCTGATTGTCAGTATTGGTAATTTTCTTATTGGTTTACTGCATTAGTTACCTTTTATTAATTTTATATTTTAGACTGAAAGCGAGCAGGGGAGGGGTAAAGGGAGAGAGAGAGAGAGAATCTTCAAGCAGCCTCCACATCCAGTACAGAGGCCCAGTGTGGAACCTGTGGGGCTTGATCTCACTACATTCAGATCATGACCTGAGCTGAAATCTAGTCAGATGCATAATGGACTGAGCCACCCAGGTGCCCCTGTATTAGTTACCTTTTAATTTCCTTTAAGTAAGTCCTTCCTTTACCATGCAGAGATGTTCTGTGAAGAGAGTTTAGTAAGCACGCTTTTATTTTTTTAGATGCACTTCCTGATCTTTTTCTTGTGCTTTTGTATCTTAACCTTGATAGATTCATTGAAGTCTTATCTGCCTTTCAGAGGAGAAAGTGGTTAATACAGGATAGATCCTCAACCTTAAAAAGTTGTTTTAGAAGAAAATTAAATGTAAGAAGGGAGCTATTGTATGCAAATCCTTGTTTATTATAACTGAAATGGGACACAGATTACTAGATAAAAAGTTTAAAACTTCTTATGAAAGCTTTCAAACATTCATAAAAGCATAATGAACTTTTATATACTTAAATTTCATATACTTAAGTTTAATGATTATTAGCATTTTATATTTGTTTAGTTTTTGTTTGCTGTATATATATTTTTTTTAATGTTTATTTTTGAGAGAGAGGGAGAGAGAGACAAATCGTGAGTGGCAGAGGGACAGAGAGAGAGAGACATAGGATCCAAAGCAGGCTCCAGGCTCTGAGGTGTCAGCACAGAGCCCTAGGTGGGGCTCGAACTCACGAACTGTGAGATCATTACCTGAGCCGAAGTTGGACGCTTAACCTACTGAGCCACCCAGGCGCCCCAGCTGCTGTATAGATTCTGGATAACGACATTTCAAACCTAAATACTTGAGTTTGCTTTTCTAATAAACAGACGTTTTCTTTACGTAGTTGTGATGTCATTATCTTAAAACCAAAAATAATTATTTAACATCATCTAATATTTAACCTGTTGAAGATTTCCCCAATTGTATGTACTTCTATTTTTTATTTTTTAAAGTTTATTTATTTTGAGAGCGAGAAAGCGAGCAGGGTACGGACAGAAAGAGGGAGAGAAAGAGAATCCTAAGCAGGCTCTGCACTGTCAATGTATAGTCTGAAGTAGGCTCAAACTCAGGAATGGTGAGATCATGACCTCAGCTGATGCTTAAGTGTCTGAGCCACCCGGTCTCCCCTGTATGTCTGTTTTTTAGCTGGTTTGTTCAGCTTACGCATTGCATTTGTTTGTCGTGTATCCGAGTCTTAATTTTAAACACTGCTTCCCCCACTTTTTTTTTTTTAATCATACTCTTGTTGAGAAGGTCAGGTGGTTGAATTGTCAAATAGTCTAGGTATGTGTGGGATGTCTTTCCTGTAAATTTGGATTTAGATTTGAGGGCTTGATTAGATTTAGGTCAGTATTTGGTGGTAAAAATAATTCATGGATGGAATTGTGTCACATCAGGGATAGACAGTGTCTGGTTTTCCCAGTTTTAGTGATGTTGATTGGTGGTAACAGCCTTACTTCCGCATTAAAAAGTTGCATAAATATGAGCCTGTTTATGGTAATATGCGCAAGAAAAAAGATTGGAAAGAAAATGTTAACAAGTCATTGGCTCTACTTTAGGATGTGAGTGTCTTTTGTATTTTTACTTTTCTGTTTTCCAGGACTTCTACAGTGAACTCTTTTTTTATACAGTGAACTCTTTTTTTTATAAGAGAGAAAAACTTAAAATTGTTTTGTTACTAGATAGCTTCGGAAGATGAGATCAGAAGGTTTTCATTTGTCCTTCCTATATTATTTTGTTTAATTTTTAATTAATATTTTAAGTGTTAACAGTCTGAGGTCTTAATTTTTTTTAATAATAGGGCAAGTTATAGAAAGGTAAATAGAAAACAAGTCCAATGTTTGCAACCTTCCAGTAACAGATCACAAATCAAGGTATATAAAGACAAATAGAAAACCATGATTATCTCAAAGTAGATCTTATTTATATATCTAAATCTAATTTGTAAATCATAACTATATAAATGTGTCGTTTCTTTGAGCTCTTGCTATTGGCATCAATTGATGGTCTCTTGTAAGAAGTATGACAAGTTTGTTTGGGGGTATTTACTTCTCTGAGAATAGCTTCTGTTTATAGATTCTGTTAAAGAGCCAGGTGGCTCTAAGCAGCAGATAGATTTTTAGGATCCCTCTTCCCCCAGTGTTGATTGTTTCATGGTGAGCACCTAACCCAGGGCCAGCCAATACATATGCTGATGACTGATTAGTCAAAATTTTGATGCCGCCCCTTTAAACACACTTAGTTTAGATGCTAGGCTTTAGGTCTTTAAAGCAGGCTGATTTGTGCCACGTTTAAGCAGAAGCAACTCCGTTGAGAGAGAAGAGGGAGAGAAAAGCAGGCCAGAGATCTTGAAGTCCCAGGAACCAGTTTCTCTTGAATGCAGCCTCTTCTTTTGAGGCCAGCTATACTTCATTTCCTGTGTCCTAGAGACTCTTTATATCTTTATAATAAACTCTTAAGTGTGATTTTTGTTCTTCATAATAAATTCATTGATTAAACAAGATTGGACTTCATAATTTGTGAAAATATGTTCAACTTAATGATTGTCCACATACTTCACTTTATGAAAATAATCTAAAACCAGTGTCTTAAATTTTTATGGGAAAAAGATTCATATAGATGTTTTTGAAGACTTGTCATTGATATGACATAGTTTGCCTGGTTGCTTTTCACTGGCATTTGGAATGTTCTTATAACTAGAGTAATCGTGAACATTTTGTACTGTTTTCAAAATTCAGGTTTAAATGAATTAGTGTAGTTAATGTGTATTTTAGCTTTTTAAGGGTGTGATTAAATTCAGTTACCATTTTTACAAATAGATATTAACTAAAAAAGAATTAACATGAGAGGACTTTAAAATACTTAGCTTGCAATACAATTTGTTAGGTTTCTTATGGGCCTGCATTTTTACAGCTTTTCTTTTGTAGCTCTGTGCTTCCATACATATCCGTGTACATACATATATCCATTTATATATATATTTAGTACTTGGATAATCTGACATGAATTGGAGTGACTACCATACTTTTAAAGGTATAGGGTATCTTTGTTTCCTGTTTAGTTGTTTTCTCTATTAAAAAAATTACCTTTATAACTTACCAGGGAAGATGAATCACTTGGTCTTGTTTGCTGAGTACTTTTCCCACTGCCAAAAACTTCAATAACAGTGAAATCCTCAGATGTGTTTTTCTGAATCTTTTCAGTTTTCCTCCAGCACGTTACAAATAAAAGATTTCATGAACAAATGAAACTAATATATGTACATGTTTAAAAGTCCCATCTGATTATAAAATAAGTGCTTAATGTAGAGAATTGAAAAAGGATGGAAAAGTGTAAAGCAAATAAAAATTACTCAATCTTACCACCTAGAAATAATCTGTTAACATTTGATATATTTCTTTTTATATATTTTGTGTGTATAATTCTGCGTACTTATATTCTGTATTTTTGTTAATACTACCATTTCTCATAGTACAAATATTTTCAAGAATTTTAGATCTGTAAATGGTGCTAAAAACATTTATTTTAATTTCTCTCCAAGTATGCATTTTCCTTTTATTTCCTACCATCTTACTTATCTAGACTTTAAAAACTTTTCTAAACTCTTCAGATAGGGAGCACTTCTATTTTAATAAAGATGTTAAATTAAGTAGCGTGCATCCTTTATGTTTGGCCGTGAATAGAAATGTTCTCTTTCAAGTAATTTTTTAGGTGTGTGTGCATCTTTTCTTTAGTAGATGGTTACACAGTGGAAGGACATAATTTGTATAAAGTTACAAATCAGAAGGATACTTCATTTCTGTGAAAAGATAATTTATTGTTTATGCTCTCCTTCCTGTTTTCAAGACACTGGGATTGTTAAAGTCAGTGAACAGCCTATGCATCAAAAGGTCTGAAAAAACACTTGTAAAATGTTTACAATAACTTTATGCAAAATGTTAATAAGGCTGTGAGAATTTAGGATTGAATTATCTGCCATTTTACCATGGAGTAGAAGATAGGCAGTAGGTGAAGTTGATCATAATGTCACTTTATTTTTTTTTTTAATTTTTAATTTTGAGAGAGAGAGAGAGAGAGTGCATGAGCAGGGGAGGGGCAGAGAGAGTGGGAGACACAGAATCTGAAGCGGGCTCCAGGCTCTGAGTTGTCAGAGCCTGATGCAGGGCTTGAACTCATGAACCGTGAGATCATGATCTGAGCCGAAGTCGGTTGCTTAACCAACTGAGCCACCCTGGCGCCCCCGTAATGTTACATAATTTTAAAGCCCAGAGGAGCCTTGGAAGGTCATTCTGTCTACTAATGACCCCTGTCTACTGCAGGGGTTAGACTGTCCTGGAGAAGTCAAGTGATTTGGTTGGGGTCAATCACCTGGTTAATAGTTTTAGCTCTTAAGCCTCAAAACCAGTGTACTGTGTTACAGTTTTTATGAAAGTCATAGTACACCATTGATGACAGGAACTAGCCCCTCCCTCTCCAAAAGGCTTCCAAAGGAACAAAGAAAATAGATGTTTTGACTTTTTACTTAGGTGCTTTTCCATGTGAAGGTAATGAGTGAGTATTTAACTGTGTGATCAGAACACTACTACATTATTTGAAAGTGGTAGAGGAGAAATAAGACATGGTTCCTGCTTATTGATGAATTCTTTTAGCTATGATTTTAAGACCCTAGAATGGGAACATTGATTTTTTCTTTTTGAATGGCTACACACTTCTGTACTCAGTGTATTTTGGAGATTTTTTTGTGATGCACTCTCATCATGTATTCATGATACATTATTAATGTCAGGATCCATATTTTTATAATTAATGTTAGTGAAATTTTATAACAAAATATGTTTAGTGTTTTTAAAACCTTCTTGAATAGCATTGACTCATTTTGTTTTCCAGAAAGTAGTACTCTGTTTATTTGGACAAAAATATTTGTACAATATAGTATTTATTCACTACCCTCTATGCCAGGGATTTTTACAGCTGCTGGGAATATGGTAGAGAACAGAACAAAGACCCAGTCTTTGTGGACCCCACATTCAAGTCTGAGATTTCAATGTGTTTGAAAAAAAATATAGAAAATGAAATAAATTAAGGTGACTTCATTTTTAAAAATTCTAAAGAAAATGTTATAGGGCTTTCTTGGATGTAAAACACAGGATATTTTCTCAGTGTTTATGATACTTCAGGAAATACTCAGTTGTTGACCTGTATATGGGACCAAGGGAAATATATCCATTTAAAAATCATTATCATATATTAATGATTTGACTGCAGTTTCATGCTTTATCGCTGCAGAAATCTGCCTGGAATGCTTATGAATTAGGAAGCGATTGTAGCTAGGTAGTTTGCATAAAATACATATAGAATTTATGAGAGTTCAGGCTCGAGTCAGACCAGGTTTGACGATCAACTTCCACTGCTTTGTAGTTTATGACAGGTGTTTTAACTTGTTGCAGGCAAGTTATCTGTAAAATGGGGATAATAAAGTGTCTTGTTAAAGCCTATGAGGGACATAATTCATGCAAAGTTCTTGATACAGGGGAAGGCTCAATAAAGGCTAGCTGTTATAAAAATTTTTTTGTTGTTAACACTATTTTTACTGTTACTACTGCCATGCTATTATTACTGTGCAAATTCTTAATTGATATTCTGTATACTATACTGTATCTACTTCACATACATAATTTAGTATGACAGGTATTCAGTGTCATCTTCATGTAACTGGAAAACTGTTTAACCAGTGATATAGCTATTAATTTGCTAAAACCTGTGGAAACATTGAATAAAGTGTAGTCATCACCTGCTTTGCTGCAGCAGAATTATTTATGTGTTTGAGCTGAGCATCCAGCTTTCCTTATTAGAATTTTTACCTATTCTGTTTCAATAAAGGAAGGATGAAGGAGTAAAAATGTAATGGTCAACATAAATGACTTATGAGACCTGGAGTCGTAGCATTTGAAACAGAACATACATATTTCTGACATTTTTGTCATTGTTGTATGTTGATGAAAAAGAATTCATGTGACTGTCCCAACGATACTTCCAGTGTGTATTTACTTAACAAATAATATTGAACAGCTACTATGACTTAAGGTCTGTGTTAATTACTTCAGTTCATTCAAGGAGGAAGTGAATGTTTCTTTTTAGGGGAGCTTGTAGTTTTGTTGGATAAGACATGTATATAAAAAAGTAAGTGAGAAGTGCCATTGAGAGGTATAGACTATGTATTGTGTGAATTGTATGGTCAGTCATATTTCTCCTCCAAGATTCATGCTTTGGTTCATTGCACTGTCTGTTTTTAATCATACAGAGGTTGCTAACTGAGTCTGTTCCTTATAGCCAAGAACTCAGAAAGATCTTGTCAAGAACTAAAGGGTCTAAAAATTGAGTGTACTACAATTTTATGAATATTGGTAGAAAAGATATATGTGATTCCCGGGTTTAGAGACAAAGGACTTTATTCTTCATGACACTACATACAGCACGAGCTTTATATTTGTGTTAATTTCCTTTGCCTCCTCAAAGGGCAACACACAGGGGTTCAGTTTAGGCAGATGCTGTTCCCATAGTGGTTCTGTGTCATAGCTGAGACTGTCCCTTGAGCGTAGGGAGCCTGAATCTTTCCTAATGGGCTATATGGAAACTTACCTGACCTTTTTTCTTAGAGGAAGACCTATTTTACTAGCCAGTAAGCAAACCTGTTCTCTCCTTAGGAAGGAGACATTGTTTTCCAAGACTGTTCACTATTTAAAGACATCCTTGAGAAGATAGTCTGGATGAAAGCCTCAGGGCCTCCTATTGGCAAAACATGTAGAAATGCTAGAGGCCAGTAGAGACTTCTCTCCTAATAGGCCTCTGAGTAGGTCATCTAAGTGGAAGTCACACAATAAATTTCATATATTGGAAAAAAAAATAAATGGAAGTCACAGAGTTCATGAATTAATGTTCATGTATGTTGCCTGCTTATTTTAAGCTTCATCTCAGAGGCATTTCTTTCCTTTTTCTTCACTCTCTCTTTTTTAATGCTTTTATTTATTTTTGAGAGAGGCCGGGAGGGAGGGAGAGAGGGAGGGAGAGGGCATGAGCAGGGGAGGGGCAGAGAGAAGGAGACAACAGAATCTGAAGCAGGCTTCAGGCTCTGAACTGTCAGCACAGAGCCTGATGCGGGGCTTGAACTCGTGAACTGCAAGATCATGGCCTGAGCTGAGTTGGATGCTTAACCAACTGAGCCACCCAGGTGCCCCTCAGAGGCCTTTTCTGTTTCTAAAATGCTCTATGCTCTGTACTACTGCTTATCATGAATTAAAATTTGATTCTTTTCAGAGTAAGCAAATAGTGAACTCAAATTGATACGCATATTGAGGTGTTTAGTAGAAGTGAGTGTACTGATGTCTTCAGCTTATTTTGAAATGCATTAAAAATAAGATGGATGGGCAGAGAGATGAAATAGATAAGTCTTAAAGTAAATACAGCAAAATGTTAATTGTAGAATCTAGGTAATGGATATATGATTGTTTACAATGATTTCAATTTCTTTGTATGAACATTTTCAATACAATGTTGGAGAAAAAGCCAACTGTTCTCTTCCAAAACTCAGTTTTCTTTGCACCTAAACTCATCTTGACATTTCAAGAAAACTTCAATGGCAGTTCGTATCAAAATGTGGATGGATGACAACATTTTAAAAAATTGTTTAGTCAGAGTGGTTGTACTTTTTTAAGCTTATTGGGGTTCCTTTTAAGATTGTGGGTTTGGAGAATAAGGGTCCCACTATTTAGAAGGAAATCATTGCTCTGAATGCTAGCATTTTAGGTATACTGAGTATAAAGGGTATTTCATGCTGGAAAAATATTTTTAGGTAAAGGAGGCAGGCCATTCCCACTTGGGACCTCCTTCTGGATGAGGTGACTTCAACTTGTGCTACATTTTTGAGATTTTAGCTTCCAGGTTTTTACAAATTTATGTTCAGAGTTTTTTTTTTACATAGAGACAATATTTGTGTGTGTTACATTTCTGATTTTTAGAATTTGTTTCTGGGTATAGGATTTTGGCTATAACAAAATAACAGTTGTAGTTGGAATAACAATTGTAAGTAATAACAATTGTAGTTGGAATTAGAATACTTGGTGACAGAAAATGTGGTGGCTGCTTAAAAGTGAGACTAAAGGAGGAGACAACCCATGTAATTGTAAAAGGTAAGGTTATTTTGACTGTAGGTCTTTTTTTTCCAGTTGATGAGTACACATAAATGTAAACTATTTTGTGTAATTTTCTTGTTTTATATGGAATATAAATAGTGAAATTTACATATAAACTAAAATTTCATCTCTAACATAGGATGTATGTATGGTAGCTGTGATTGGTGACTGGTATACTATGAGGTCATCTTAAAATGGACGCTTTCATCAATATCACTCATCATCAGGGAAATAAAAATCAAAACCACAATGAGATACCACCTTACACCTGTCAGAATGGCTAACATTAACAACTCAGGCAACAACAGATGTTGGCGAGGATGCGGAGAAAGAGGATCTCTTTTGCACTGCTGGTGGCAGTGGAAGCTGGTGCAGCCACTCTGGAAAACAGTATGGAGGTTCTTCAAAAAACTGAAAATAGAACTACCCTACGACCCAGCAATTGCACTACTAGGCATTTATCCACGGGATACAGGTGTGCTGTTTCAAAGGGACACATGCACTGCCATGTTTATAGCAGCACTATCAACAATAGCCAAAGTATGGAAAGAGCCCAAATGTCCATCGATGGATGAATGGATAAAGAAAATGTGGTATATATACAATGGAGTATTACTCAGCAATCAAAAAGAATGAAATATAACTGGAGGGTATTATGCTAAGTGAAATTAGAGAAAGACAAAAATCATATGACTTCACTCATATGAGGACTTTAAGAGACAAAACAGATGAACATAAGGGACACAAAAATAATATAAAAATAAGGGGGGGGACAAAACAGAAGAGACTCATAAATATGGAGGGTTGCTGGAGGGGTTGTGGGAGGGGGGATGGGCTAAATGGGTAAGGGGCATTAAGGAATCTACTCCTGAAATCACTGTTGCACCATATGCTAACTAATTTGGATGTAAATTTTAAAAAATAAAAAATAAAAAAAAAATGGACGCTTTTAGTAATTGTTTGTAAATGTTAAACTAAGCAGTTACGTTAGACACCTAACAGGATTTTCCTCAATACAGGGATTTTTAGTAGTCCTCAAAACATGAATATTGGTTTTTACATAAATTGCTTCAGATGTTCACTTTCTCATCCAAACTGCTATTCACTGTTGTTTTCAGGTTTTTTTTTTTTATAGGTTACATCAAGGATCAGCTTTTCTAAAAAAAATTGTTTTGCTTAAATGAAAAATATGTATGGTTTGTAGAATTGTCAAAAAGTGAATACCCATGTAATCACTGCCTAAGACAAGAACTAGAACTTGGCTATTATTCTAAAAACCTTCCTTGTACCCAATCCCAGTTACTATCTCTTTTTCTGCAAAGTTGATCCCTATCCTGACTTTAAGGTAATTCCTTTTCTTTCTTTCTTTCTTTCTTTCTTTCTTTCTTTCTTTCTTTCTTTCTTTCTTTCTTTCTTTCTTTCTTTCTTTCTTTCTTTCTTTCTTTCTTTCTTTCGAGAGTAAGCACACAAACTGTGCATGCAAGTGGGGGAGGTGCAGGGGGAAGGGGAGGTGGGAGAGAGAGAGGGAGAGAAAGAATCTTAAGCAGGCTCCATGCCTAGCTTGGAGCCCGGAGGGTAGGGCTCCATCTCAACCACTGTGAGATCATGACCTGAGCTGAATCAAGAGTTGGACACTTAACTGACTGAGCCACCCAGGTGCTTCTACTTGTTTTTCTTTTCTTTCCTTTTTCTTTCTCTTTTCTTTTGATGTTTTATCTATTTTTGAGAGTGAGAACACAGGTGGGGGAGGGACAGAGGGGCGGGGAACAGAATATCTGAAGCGGGTTCTGCACTGACAGCAGCAAGCCTGGAAGTGGGGCTTGAACTCACAAACTGAGATCATGATCTGAACTGATGTCCGACGCTCAACCACCTGAGCCACCTAGGTGCCCCTACTTATTTTTCTTACTGGTTTAACCACTTAAGCATTGCAGAGGATAAGTTTTCAGTCAGTCAAGCAGATT
This sequence comes from Felis catus, assembly GCF_018350175.1. NCBI lineage: Eukaryota > Metazoa > Chordata > Mammalia > Carnivora > Felidae > Felis > Felis catus. The sequence goes on along the minus strand of NC_058379.1, from coordinate 34,591,920 downwards.
ACTGAGGTGATGCAGTGGTTTTTAACCCTGTTGGACATAGCACCCCATTTGTATATTTTATGTTCTTTAATACTTGCTTTACTATCTCAAAATGAAATTCATATATAAAATTAACCTACCAGCATAAAAATGAAAGTTTTAAAGTTTTTTTTTTTTTAATGTTTATTTTTTTGAGAGAGTGTGAGCGGGAGAGGGATAGACAGGTGGGGACAGAGGATCTGAAGCAGGCTCCATGCTGACAGCAGCAAGCTTGAGGCGGGCTGGAACCCGTAAGCGGTGAGGTCATGACCCGACCTTAAGTCGGATGCTTAGCCATCTGAGCCATTCAGGTGCCCCCAAATTAAAATTTTAATATAATACCCTAACTATACCCTAAAAGAGAATTAAAAAAATAAATTTATAATGAAATATGCCTTTTAGTGTAAATGTTTGGGCATGACTATAACAAAAGACGTAGTGAACTAGCCAGGTACTTGTAACCTTCCTAATAACAAGTAAGTTTGGATTTAAGAGAATTCAACAGTTACCTGAATTGGACTGACTGGTTTTCTTTAACATTTTGAAATAAGGGCAAAATAAGAAAATTTGTGGATAGGGATAGAATCGGGTATGTCACCTACAAATGTCTCCTGACTGATAACAAGTGTGTTGTGGTGATTCAGGTATCATGAGTGGTATTACTGTTGGTAGAATAATTTTCTGTGATGGTAAATGTAACCTTTTCAAGAGGAAGGAGAACAAATTTTTCCTTTTTTACACAATAGATCTATTTCTGGAAAAGAGATTTTTTTCCAATATGAATTTGAAGGCGTATTTAATAATTTGAAGGAATATATGATAATTTGGTCGGATGAGGGCATGATACACTTCATTGTATGGGACTGCCCAGGCATTGCAGAATGTCTAAGATCTTCATTCCTCTTCTCCCCCCACCAGTAGCACCACCCACCCAGTCCTGATGTTAGACAAAAATACCCGTGAGGAGAATCACCCTTGGATTTAGGATTTGGTTGTAGTGCTTACAATAAATTATGTAACTTTCCCTCTATTTTTGAGGGTCTGTAAAGGTGGATTTCATCAGGTCTTTCTAACCTGTAGGCTCAGGGATCTATGATATACCCCAGCACCCCCCACCCACCCTAATCTTCCTGTCTCACCCATATTCCCCCCCAAAAATTCCATGTAAAATTTTTGTGAACATTTCACTCACATGTGTTATTTTCTGGGGTAGTATATAGGTTTCATCACATTCTTAAAGGGTTCTGTGACCCACAAAAGTGGACCTGATGTTTCTTTCCAAGACCTCTTACAACAGTTAAATGTGGTCATTCTTATGCTAACATTCATCAGTAACTGCTGATTTTCCATTTTAACCGGGGAAAATGGGCTCAGACTCTGAACTATCTGCAGGGAGTTATTTCTACTGGGAGAGCACTGTTAAGATGCTTGGTTATAGGGACACAGTGGAGCAGAAAATTTCAAATTCATATGTTAGGTGGGCTTACTTGTTTGTAAGTAGGTAATTTCACATTTTACTCATACGGTTAACATGTCCAGTTAAGAACTTTGTTTTAAGTTGGTGGGCTTTTTTCTTTTTGGTGGGCTGTTATCTTCATCTTTAGACAGTTTGCATATAAATTTTCAGTATTATTTCAGAGTTCATATGTTGATGAAAATTGATATATGGTCATTTTCTAAATCAGTTTTAAAAGTCAGTTATTTTGGGCACCTGGGTAGCTCTGTTGGTTAAGCGTCTGACTCTTGATTTTAGCTCAGATCATTATCTCACAGTCCTGGGATTGAGCCCACCTCAGGCTTCTTGCTGAGGTGTGGAGCCTGCTTGGGATTCATAGTCATTCATTCATTCATTCATTCATTCATTCATATTCTTTCTTTCTGTCTCTCCCTCTCTCTCCCTCCCTCTCTCCCCGCCCCCTCGTGCGCACACACACACACTCTCAAAAATTAAAAAAGTTATTTTACCTTATTTTGGAAAATTGTTTTCCTCTAAAATTGGGATCATTAAAAAAATCTTACGTATGTTATAAAAGTATAGGATTGTTCAAAATTAAAGTTTTGTGAAAGGTTTCTTTTGTCATGTTACTAATAAATTGTTTTTTTGGCCATGCTTACTACTAATGTTAAAGTCCTACTTGAAATAGTCCTTTAAAAATTTATGTATTCTCAAATATCTGTAGTAACTTCAGAATTTTGAGAATATTAAGAAATGGAATCTATATCTTTAAGACCCCTAGTTTCATCAGTAGTTTAAACTGTGTTGCTAGCCAATGGTATTGTGGGTTCAAGTGCAAAATGGACAGATTGCAATATTCCCCTGTACCTCTCTTTTGCTAGTGTATGGTGGGGTTGTTAAGTAGCTGCTTGTTGAAAAATGCAAGCATTTAGAATTAAAGAATCAAAGGGAGTAAGATAATATACAAATTAAATGATTTATTTGATCATGTAATTAAAGGTAGCCATTTAAAAGATCATACTTCATATATATATATTTTTTAAAAAAAGACCTATGTAACTGTTGATTTAAATGACTTTTTCTTTAATTTTTTTTTGTAACTGTTTCTCTGTCTTTATGTTTTCTGCTAACCTTTTCTCATTTCTGTCTCTTCCCTCTTCCTGGTTCTAAGTCTTTGTTAGAAAATATTTTATAACTTAAAACTTCAAGCATAGAATAAGATTATTTCACTCCTTAGTACTTGAAATAAGTACCTTTTAATGGCCTGACTTTGAAGTCTGTTTCTTTTCCTCTAGTTGCTCCTGCACTCTTCCTAGTGCCTCTTTTCATTTGACTGTATTTGTTGTTCCCCATGAAACCTTTGTCTTAGATGGTTTTCCAGTATTCAACTAAATGGGAAACTACCTGGTAGAGCTGAAAATTTCTCATTCTGGGCTCCAAATGATAAAGTTTTAAAAGACATGCTTACTCTTGTTTCCTTAAATAAAGATAGCCTTTGTAATAGTAGTCTTTGATTTCAGCCTTTTTGCTTTTCAAAATATATAACTTAATGGGGCGCCTGGATGGCTCAGTTGGTTGAGCATCCACTCTTGATTTTGGTTCAGGTCATGGTCTCACAGTTTCGTCAGTTCTGGTCCTGTGTTGGGCTCTGCACTACAGCTTAGAGCCTGCTTGGGATTCTCTGTCTTCTCTCTCTGCCCCTCCCCTGCTCGGTCTCTGTCTATTTCTCTAAATAAGTAAGTAAATAAATAAAAACATTAAAAAATATAACTTAAAACTGATTGCTTTGAAAATGATTTAAAATTGCTTTTGTGTTAGTTATAAGTTATGTGGTTATTGCTTCCTCTTGGGACATACTTTTTAAATTTATCTTCTATGCCCAATGGAAAAAGTATTCATTTTATTGTCTGAATTGATGTACATAATGCCCTACAGTTTTGTTTTTTTTTTGTTTGTTTGTTTGTTTTGCCAAGGTAAAAAATGGCCACAACCTTTCTTTTACCCCCCCTTTAACAAAATGAGGTTCTAGTAGTTTAGGACTTACTCAGTTTAGGCAGGACTGGATTACCTTTCTGGATTCTTTGTTTTATAATTTCACATTTGGGTACATCACCAAAACTTAAAACTTTGCATTTAGAGCATTTGACACAGTGCTCATAATAAATACTTAACAAATATGTGAGTGAATGGATGAATAAGTGAATGAATTGAACCTAATTGAGATGTGAAGCAAGAGCACTATTGTCATTGGATGTAGTATCTTCAGATGTACACATTTTTGCAGTTTTCTTGGTAAATGGATTTAAAGACTGGCACTGGTTTGCAGACCACTGGAAAAACCTGATCTTTTTAGTAATGTGGTAAGAGCACACTATGTATAATAAAATTGTGGGCTTACTTCATAAATTACAATGTTTGGAATACTTTTTATTTGATAGAAATAATACATGTTCGTGTAGAAATTTTGTAAAATATAATAAGGGAAGAAGAAGAAAATAAAACTCTTGTAAGTGTAGTACCTGGAAAGAAGTACTGTTAGTGTTTTGATACAGTTAGGCACACAGATTTCATTATATACTTTAAATAAAATTGAGATTGTATACATTGAATTTTGAATTCTGCTTCGTATAAGTGTGAGTCCAGTTAAATTTTTTTTCTGTGTTTGTTTTTTAAACCTTACAGGCCCCTTCACAGATGTAGTCACTACAAATCTTAAGTTGCGAAATCCATCCGATAGAAAAGTGTGTTTCAAAGTGAAGACTACAGCACCTCGTCGGTACTGTGTGAGGCCCAACAGTGGAATTATTGACCCAGGGTTGACGGTGACTGTTTCAGGTAGCAAATCATGTTCTGATTTTGAACAGTATTAAATTCCGACATTTTTATGGTTATGTTTAATTTGGTCTTAATTAATAGAGTTTCATCTGGAGGGAGAGAAATTGTTTTTAAGTTTTTCTCGCTTGCCTTTAATTACGTTCTTCTGTTACCTTACTATATGCCAGCTGTTTTAACATTTCTCACCCTTACCTTGTGGTTGGGGGTGTCTGTGGTCAATTTATAAGCAATTATTTTCAGTTTAAAATTTTATATCTTTTATTTCTACAGTTTACTACCACATTCTCTGCTCTATTTTATCTTTGAAATAGTGTATCATTTTTGTGACTGATCCTTCTCTTCAGATCTCTAGCTATTGTTACATATTGCATGCAGCTGTACAAGTATTATTCAGAATCTTAGAAATGTACAGTGCCTCTTTTTTGCTGGTTGTATCAAATTAGATGAGTGTTTCTGCCTTTTATTGTAAATGCCAAACAGTTTAGTTTCATGACTCCCTTTTGTGTTTACTTGTAATCCAGGGAGTATGCTTGGTTCCTTCTCTGCATGGATTGCTTACTCCTGCTGTGGAGTCTGTGCTGGTGTCATCCTTAATGCCCTCCATAAACTTCCTTTCTTCCATCAGACTTCCCAAGATAGTTGTCCTTAACAGTATTACCTGACATAGCTGAGAAATAGGAAACAAGTATGAGAATGGGGGACCTTAATTATGGGGGACCTTCTTAGGCTTCGCATGGAGACCATTTACTCTTCCTTACTAGCAGTAGATTTCGCTTCCCATTATATGTCACGATAACACATGGAACAAGAATACACATGGACCTCCCATCTCTCACCTCAAAATCTCTGGGGGCATGACCCAGCCACGTATATGTTTTTTTTGAAAAAAAACAAAACATGCTTGTGTGATCCTGATAAGTATTCCTAAGATAATTGTGTCTCAGTTGCCTGGTTTTTACGTCCACAGCAGATTAAAAACACCAAATTATGCAAAGAGTGAGGGCCTATAGCAAGCACATGGAGAGTGCTTAGAAGTAGAACTTGACTGCAAAGGCAGTGAGGGACACACTGCCGAGTTCTTTGTGACACTGAATCCTGTTTCAGTATGTAGACTCAAAGACTCAGAGCTAGGAGTCCTTCTAGAAAAGATGTTTTTAGTGAATCTTATGATGTGGTAGCCGAGGAGGAATGTGTTGGTGTTTGTCCAAGTTGTCAGCTGATGGGAAAGATAGATGGAAAAGAAGATAAAACAATGACTACACTCATCCTGGAAGTTGCTCTCTAAATCTTTAAGCCTCTTAGCTAAATTGGAAGACAGAATTGTTTCTCTCCATGTAGTTTAAAATAGTTTTTTGGTGCTACCAGTTTTATCCTTAGGAATCCATAAAACTATTCAGAATGACTTTTTCTTTGAGGGTTCTAGATTGCTAAAGTTCATTGTATTAATATTTCTAAAGAAAAGTTTGAGTTGCGCAGGCCCAATTACATGTGGGTTTTTCCCTGTAAAGACAGTATAGTACTGTAAATACGTTTTCTCTTCTTTTTGATTTTCTTGATAATATTTTCTTTTCTCTAGCTTACTTTATTGTAAGAATACAGTACATAATACATACGGCATACAAAATAAACGTTAATCCATGGTTTATGTTCTTGGCAAGGCTTCTGGTCAACAGTAGACTATTAGTAGTTAAGTTTTTGGGGAGCCAAAAGTTGGATGTGGATTTTCAGCCGTATGGGGGGTTGGCATTCGGAGTCCCTGTGTCGTTCAGGGAACAGCCTGTACTTTTCAAAACACTTTCTCTCACGTAGCCCCTTGTGTTGGGCACTTGTCGTATTAAAAACTCTAGACATACTAGTTACTGTTTCCGTGGTGTGCCTTTAGATCTTGTCCACTGAGAATTTAGCTCTTCAATTTTTAGTGTATTGCCTTCCCTTAAGGAGTCACTCAAACTGTTCTTCCACTGGCAGCTGTTCCTTGATTGTGCTACACACTCATTTCTTTTTTTCTTTCAGTTGATGTATTCATGTATGTATGTGTGTATATGTGTATATGTTTTTATTTTTAGGATGATGTAACTCTTACTATATGGTCTGCAATAACTTGGACTATAACTGTCATTAAGTCACAACCATGTTTTTTCAGTTCCTAGTGATGAGCCTACAGTGATTGCTCAGTGAAGGGTATTAATGGACATTCATTGTGCTTTATCTGGATTCTGAGACATCCTGTGCGTTTTTTTTCTGCTATGTATTTGGCCCTTTAAAGATTTTCTTTTAACCATGATGGGAGTTAATGGACTTCTTAGATACACCTTAGAAATAAGATTTTCTTATATGATTGGTGTTTCTCACCATTGTTTAATTGCATTTATTTTTTTTTTGAAAGTGTTGACACACATATATAGAAGGTATATCTTAGAAGTAATTTACCTGTTAACAGGGGAATACTTTATACAATACCATATACATATTTTGTGTAACTGTAGATCCATTCTTATAGCCATTTATTAAGTTTATATTACATAATTTGGCATCAGTTATAATCATATGGAACCTCTAAAAATCCTTTAAAAGGCTACTGAAAAGCTTAAGTGCTTAGAAATATTTGAATTTGTAATTAGGACTTAAGAAAAATTCTTGAAATCATGAGAGTATATACCTTTTCCTCGTATACCTTGTTTTTTAGAATCAGATATAAACAGATTGGTAGACTTCCTGAGTAGGTGTTTATTTAAAATCTATTTTTCAAAAATTAGTTTAAAAATTTGTTTTAATGTTTTTATTTATTTTTGAGAGAGAGACTGAGCAATCGGGGGAGAGTCAGAGAGAGAGGGTGACACAGAATCTGAGAAGCAGGTTCCAGGCTCTGAGCTGTCAGCACAGAGCCCGATGTGGGACTTGAACTCGAACTCGTGAATCATGAGATCATGACCTCAGCTGAAATCATCCGCTTAACCAACTGAGCCACCTAGGCACCCCTCAAAAATTAGTTTTATGAGAATGCTAACAAATGGTTGGGAGTTTTGAAGTTAGCTTTTAATTTCTCCTTTGCATATCCTAGCTAATTCTAAAAGATACTATCACTAAATACCAAAATGAAGCCTTATATTTATGCCTAGTTTTAATAAACAATTTACTAGATTTTAATCTGAGTTTACAGGTATTATCATAGTTAATGTCGGCAATATTTAGAAAATTTACCCAAACCTAAATTTAGAGGGGACAATCATAGGTTTATATTTATTTTTTAAATAGCTATTTATTTTGTGGGTTGTTAAAATAGTTGGAGCTATAAAGGTGATTCTGGATCCTTACTGTAAATAATCCAGTATTAGGTTTCTTGAACTCTTTCTGGTTTTCTTTAAATTGGCATATTAGTGAATGAGGTAATAGGAGTGATAAGAAGCAAACACATTCAGAATACACAAAGTAATGTGTCCTTTCTTCTTATTTAGTAATGCTACAGCCTTTTGACTATGATCCCAATGAGAAGAGTAAACACAAGTTTATGGTACAAACAATTTTTGCTCCACCAAACACTTCAGATATGGAAGCTGTGGTAAGTATAGATGTGAAACCGAATTTATTTTGGGGAATGTTTTTTAAACCATGGATTTGTATAGTTCTCAGTTGAGAAAGCTAATTTTTAAAATAAAAAAACGCTTGTAAATCTGTTTATTACAGATAATTTCAAAAATGAAAGAATTTTGAAATAGTAGAAATACTATTTCTTAGAAACACTTTAGAAATGCTACTACTAAGAATGCTGGCGAGAGTAGGTTTCTTTAGGATTTTGTAAACAGTTCTGTGGCGTTGCTTGATAACAGCGGCAGAGTGATCAATATCAGGGTGCAGCCGTGCCTCCTGACTACCCCTGCTTCAGACAGCTACGGTTGTCCCTGAGGGGAAACTTATTTGTCATGGTCATGCTTTCTCTGTCTCATGTTTGGTTTTGTTTGTTTGTAGTGGAAAGAGGCAAAACCTGATGAATTAATGGATTCTAAATTGAGATGTGTATTTGAAATGCCCAATGAAAATGATAAATTGGTAAGTAGGAAAATGTAAGAAGATTGGAGGCTTTTAAGTTCTCGTTTACTTTGAGATGAATTTTGCTTCTGTTTTTGGCCTTTTTGGGTTGTGTAATGATGCTGTTCTACTTTATAAGATTCAGTGCTTTAAGTTTTTAAAAAACTTGAGACGCTTTTTTCATTTTAGACATTTTGTCCATTCAAGAAGAAACATGCTTTTAGATAACAATCTGCATGATGGAGAAGAATCAGTTAATTCTCCCCAATTTTTGCCACTTTTTAAACCACTTCAAGTTCTTTAGAGTGAGACATATATATGCATAAATATAATTAAATAATAGACATAAACTCTTTTTTGACAACTGTGTACCAGCAATCTGGGGATAAAAGATGTAATTTACGTGAACAAGTAGTTTATTCCCAAGTTTGGCTATTGCCAGGTATTTTACTTACTATTGATTTTGGTCAAAATCCATATGATTTTATTTCTTAGTAAGTAATTTTTGTGTTGCTTTTGGGTTGATGTGAGGCAGATACAGTTTGGAGGACTGTGAGATATATGTGTGTAGTTTGGAAAGTCGTCTGTGATTGTATAGGATGAGTTGTGGTCAGTTTCCCTATTCCCCTTCTTAAATTCAGATTTTAGTCTTTTTCTGTGATTTGTAGGAGGGACTAGACAAAGTTGAGTTGAGTGAGTTTTTTCTTTTGGTGACTTAATATATAAAATAATGTGGGTAAATAGAAATGTTGAGTACAGTTAGGTTACAGTGTGACATGACTGTTGCCTTGATCTGGAAGCCATTTGCCCTATTGAAAAGTAAATTCCCAGATTAGATTTATACATGGGCTCACTTATTGGGTTCCTCTTTTAGGATAAGCTGAAATGAAAGAGTCCCTGAATGGTAACTAGGTGTCAGTCAAATTATTTGTGTTTTTTAATGCCCTTTTAAAGGCATGTTTTTTTTGGCATGTTTTTATTTGCCAAAAATAAAAAATGTAAATGCATATATTCTTACTGGAAAGTGGGGGTTCAGTGGCATGTTCATGCTTCCCATTTGTAGTCTACTCTGTCTTTTGCCAATGCTGCTAGAAAGCTCATAGCTTGCATAGCTCTTAGTATTGGAACTGAGAAAACGTAAATAGCACATTGTCTGGGTTGACTAATAATATGTTATTTTTTTCCCAGTTTTATTGAGATATAGTTGACATATAGTATTGTACAAGTTCAACGTGTACAACATAATGACTTAACATACATATATTGTGAAATGATTACCATAATAAGTTTAGTTAACATCCATTATGCCATTTAGATACAAAAAAGGAAAAAAAAATGTTTTTTTCCTTGTGATGAGATCTCTTAGGATTTACTGTCTTAACTTTCAAATATACCATACACCTGTGTTAGGTATAGTCATCATGTTGTGCATTACATCCCCAGGACTTAATTTGTCTCTTAATTGGAAGTATCATACTTTTTGACCACCTTCAACAAGATCCCCCATCTCCCTACCCCCTGCCTCTGGTAACCACAAATGTGATCTCTTTTTCCATAGGTTTGTTTTGTTTTTGTTTTTTAGATACCACATATAAGTGAGATCAGACAATATTTGTCTTTCTCTGACTTACTTCACCTAGTACAGTGCCCTCAGGGTCCATCCGTACTGTCACAGATGGCAGGATTTCCTTTTTTGTGACTGAATGATACTCCATTTTATTTCTCTCCCTCCCTCTCCCCCCATATATATCACAACTGCTCTATTCACTCATCAGTCAGTAGCCATTTAGGTTGTTTTCATGTTTTGACTGTTGTAAATAATATTGCAGTGAACATGGGGATGCCAATATCTCTTTGATGTAGTGTTTTTGTTTCCTTCGGATCTGTTCCCCAAAGTAAAACTGAATGGAATAAGGATTGACTTACTTGAAAAGCACACTTGGATATTTCCTCACTTGGAGTTGTATGTCAGCTTTTATAATTCCTTAATAAACGTAGTACGAACTGGCTTTTTATCTGGACTTCTGTTATACTCTGTGTAGCAGACAGTTTGAGAGGCTAACTGTGAAAAAGGCTGGAACGCAAGTACTTGATATTGTTGATTAAGAGGAAAAAGCCAGACCAGAAGTTGATGGAAGTGATATGGCTATGATAGTAGTGCCTAGCTGTTTCAAGTACCCCATAGAGGAGACTAGTAATCCAAGAAAGTGGTTTTGGATCTGCTAAAGGGCTTGAGTAAGTACTGAGTGGAATTTCTGGAGTCCCATACCGTGGAGCATGAACAGAAATAGTTTGGCCCTGGAACCTTTTCAGAGCAGGTATTCTTAGTAACCTAAGGTCTGTTCAGTAATTTCAAAGTACTTCCAGACACTATCTGCCTCTGAGCCTAGATGAACTAGCTGCAGAATGTATTTCTGCTAATAGAACTACTTGGGCTTGTGGTGTAGTTATTACCTATTTAAATGGTAAGGAGTAAGTGTTAAAGGTAATGATTTTTTTAAAACCTTTTATTTGAAAAAACTTCAAACAGTTACAAAGGTACAGTGAGCCCGTTAACCCCTGACCAGCTTTAAGTTACCAGTTTATTGTTAACCTTCTTTTATCTAACCCTCACCACTTTTCATTTCACGTATTAAGACAAACCCATACGTAATATAATTTTGTCTGTAACTATTTTGGTATATATCATTCAAAGGTAACTTTAAAAAAAGGAAAAATAATTTAATGACAGTACTATTCATCAAGCCTTTAAAATTAGTTTAAGGTTATCATTTAATATTGTCAGACTATTCAGGCAGCATTCAAATTTGTCTCACAGATGCCATTTGTTTTGCAGTTTGTTTCAGTTGAGATTCAAATAAAACCTACATACTGCTATTGGATGATATGGGTGCTGAATCTCTTTAATCTGTAGATTCCCTCTCTGTTTTTCTCTTGCAAATTGTTTGTTGAAGAAGCTGGCTTTGTCTTACAGACTTTTCCCCATAGACTAGATTTTGCTGATTGCATCTTTTTGTGGTGTCCTTTAACTTTTCTTGTTTCGTATATCCTAAAATCAGATCTAGAGGTTTGATCAGATTTTGATTTGTTGTTGCTGGCTGGGGAGAGGCAAGACTGCTTTGTGGGCGTGGATACATTCTCTCAAGGAGGCATATAATGTTGGGTTGTTTTTTGTTAAGTTCACTAACCACTGGTGTGCAGTGTGTGGGTGAGTGGTTCTCAGCCAGGGATAATTGCCCTTGAGGGGACATCTGTCAATCTGGAGACATTTTTGGTTTTCTCAACTAGGCATCTAGTTGGTAGAGGCCAGGGATGCTGCTCAGCTCCTGTGGTGCCTAAGACTGCACTCACAAGGAATTATCTGGCCCCAAACAACAATAAAATCAAAATTGAGAATCTATAGTTTAGTATATTAATTTATTTAAGATTGCATAATGATATTTTGTCATTCTTCATTTTATTAGTTACATTTGTAGACAGAAATTTGGCTCATCTAATATTTGGTTATTTATTCAGTGTTATAGAGTTTGCAAAGGCAAGGGAAATTTCCTGTCTTTCTCTTGAGTTCTGGGTTTTCAAAAAATGAGTTGGTCACAAGCGTCCCTCTGATGTGACTACAATCAGTCAGCCTCCCTTCCTCCTTCTTTCCCTTCCTTTTTCCCTCCCTCTTTCCCACATTATTATAAACTCATGGACTTGAACATGTTTGTGTTTCAACTCCTTGCAGTTACTATCAGTATTAATCTCATATGTAGGAGCCTCCTCTTGTTTGTTCCTGAGTCCTTTTACTATAGTTGTCTTTGGGAATTTTTTTTTCTTTTAATTGGAAGTTTTTATTTAAATTTACTAAGTTAACATATATGGTAAAACTGGTTTTAGGTGTAGAATTTAGTGATTCATTACTTACATATAAGACCCAGTGCTCATCACAAAAGTGCCTCCTTAATACCCATCACCCAGAGAATTTTCTTGATGTCTAGTATGGCAAGATACTTCCAGGCCCAGACCTGGAATCATTCCCTTCTTTCACAAGCTCTGAAACTTTTCAGTGGGAGATGGTATTTGAAGACCACAGTCTGGGCACTGGGGTAAAACAATGATTTTTAGTTTTGTCAGACTTTGTGTAAGACCATTCTTTTGGCCAAGATTAGAATGGGAACCTGGTTGTCATTTGAAGACACTTCTTTAGATGGTAAAAGTTTAATGTTAAAATCATGTTAGCAGCACATAGGATGATGTGTCTCCTTTTATTTCTTATGGTAGTGATTGGATCTTATGATTGGGATATGTTTTTGGAGATGTAGGATAACTTAAAATGTGCAAAATCCAACCCTGACCCTGGGTACCCAGCAGGTATCCAGTGAATCACGTAAGTTGCAGTTGTCATGTATGGACTCTGTTGGCTTGCTAGCCTTGCTGTCATGATTCCTTGATGGGTATTTTTTTTTTTTTTTAATTATCTTCACATTTATTTACTTTTTTGAGAGAGAGAGAGAGAGAGAGAGAGAGAGAGAGACTGAGCACAAGTAGAGTAGGGACAGAGAGAGAGAGGGAGACACAGAATCTGAAGCAGGCTCCAGGCTCTGAGCTGTCAGTGCAGAGCCTGACATGGAGCTTGAACTCACAGACTGAGATCATGACGTGAGCCAAAGTCGATACTTAACCGACTGAGCCACCCAGGATCCCCTGATGGGGATTTTTAAGTGTTCGGAATTCACCTTTCCAGTTTTGCACATAAAATGAGACTTTTAATATTTCAATATATCAGTATTTCAAATTTATACACTTCAAATGTATAAAAAAATTGCATCTATACTATCTAGAGGTGGCCTTAATTGAGTAATGTGCTTGTTTTAAAAAGATGGACTGAAACACAGTTGTTTTATAAGGCAGTATTTCCCAAAGTGTATTGGGTTGAAAGGGTTATGTGGTCCAGTGAATTTGGAAAAATACTACAAGTACTATGTCTCCCAATAAACACATTGCACATATGCATATTAATGGTCCTGAATAAAGGAAATATGTTAATCCAAAATTTGTTTTTTAATGTAATGTAATTCTCATAAATATCGATGTTCTGCAAAATACGCTTTGGAGAAGCACTGATTATTACTGCTTAAATGCATTCTTGTAGTGCTACTAATCTGCAGATGCTACAAGAAATCTTCATTATTGAGAAGGACAACCTGAGAAGCACACCCCCACGTTCTTTCAGAGTGGTTAGGTGACTTTCTGTCAACTCACCTGTTTAATACTGCTTCTCATCTTTTGTAGAAAATAAGAAGCCTCAAAGTAACCAAATCTGGTATATAGTTTTTGCTTATTTATTATAACTTTATAAAGTTTTTGTTTATTTATTATAACAACTATAATATGTAATATTTAACAATTGAGAAAAGCTTATATATGTAAATATATATTTATAAATATATATAAATAATATATAAATACATATAAAACACCCTTTTTTTATAGTACTTTATTCATGTTGATAACTGTGTCTTGCCATTTCCAGGTCAGTTTTGTCTATAGATGAAGTTTATAAACCTGTTTAAATACCTTAGTATGTTTGACATACTAGCTTCTTTCTAGCATTATAGATAAAGTTACAAAATTACTTAACACCTTTTTCTGTATATTTACCTTCAGTTTAGCGTGAAGCTTGCTGTTAGGAAATTAGGGCATTCTTCTTCTTATTTTAAATGTTTATTTATTTTGAGAGAGAGAGAGAGAATATGTGCCTGTGCGTGCGAGCAAAGGAGAGGCAGAAAGAGAGGGAAAGAGAGAATCCCAAGCAGTGGGGCTCAGTCCTCCAGACCATGAGATCATGACCTGAGCTAAATCAAGAGTCAGTTGCTTAACTGTCTGAGCCCTGGAAATTAGGGCATTATTCAGTGGTGTTATACTTAGACAAAGTTTGTTAGTTTACTACAAATAAATTGATAAAATGCTATATGAAGCTGAATCCTCACTTTGACAAATTGATTAAAGATGACACTCCCTTATTCAAGGAAAATACATTTAAAAAATGTTATGAGGGGCGTCTGGGTGTCTCAGTCAGTTGAGCGTCTGGCTTCAGCTCATGTCATGATCTCACAGTTCATGTGTTCGAGTCCCACGTCGGGCTCTGTGCTGGCAGCTCGGAGCCTGGAGCCTGCTTCAGATTCTGTGTCTCCCTCTCTCTCTGCCCCTTCCCTGCTTGCACTCTGTTTCTTTGTCTCTCAAAAATAAATAAACATTAAAAGGTAATGTATATTTTTAAAAGTAGAGTACAAATACATTTTTTAGTTAAGATCACTGTAAATTCCTTGATCATTTGGCCCTTTGTTCTTTTTTAATTTATTAATATGTTATAAAAAGTATGTTAATTTAAGCAGAATTTCAGTTTAGTTTTTAACTGAATTAACTAAGTTGTTGATGACAACTTCAGGTTTAATATACTTTCTTTAAGGGTGACATATGTACTTTGTATTTAGCCTTATTTACTGGTCAGAGCAGTTGAGATGTATATCCACTTAGTGGTCCCTTACACATTTAAAGCGTTGATCATTGGCATTTTTGATCTTTAGTAGTCAACTCAGAAGAATTTGGTTAGTATCCACAAAGCAGATAACACAGTAGCTGTCAGAGTTGCTGATGTTGTCTTCTCCAAGTTGCTATCCTGTAGATAGCAGGTTTCAAACTCTGATGTTGGGTCAGTGTATCTTACATTAACCACCCCATCCCACTTTCCCATTGTGCTCCCAGCACCTTACCCATCTTGCTCCCAAAAGGAGTAGATGGGCATTTAATTACATTATGTAAGTGAACCTTACCTGTTTGAGGATCTGGATCTTTTAGGTTTGCTGTTAGTTTTGAGGCATTTACATGTTCTAAGAATAGTGGAAAAGGAAGTGTTACTATTTTGTTGATTTCTTTAGGTTTGTAGGACCTTGATGCTGAATATATAAAAAAAAAAGACTGAAGTTCTGTGGTAAGAAAGGTACCGGCTTTAGAAGTGTATAGTGCTTGGGTTCTTGTTTTTAAAATTTTTGTAATTTAAAGAAATCATTTCTTGACAAAACAGTTCTAATTTATTTGAGCCATCATTAGAGTGGGCTTCTTTTTGGGACATAGTTCTTTGATCTGCATCATAGATGGAGTGGCCTAGGATTTCAGGAACCTTTTTGTCGTAAATGAAGGTGCTACTAATAATTATTCCAGGACAGCAAGCATTAACTAATACTGTCCTTAAGTGTGCTAAAATTTGTGGTCATCCTAGTTTTAGGGAATGCAGGTCTTTGGATATATTTCAGTAAATTAATGGCAGAAAGTCTTTGAGTTGAGTTGTGTTCAGCACAGGAGCCATTCAGCATGTTCCCTGAGTTGTTGACAGCTGGAGGAGGCAGAGGATACTAAAGTGTGGACTATTTTATATTTTACAAAGTTGGGTTCTTGAATTATTAGCTCTTTTTAGTTATTATCAACTGTGTATTATGAAATCTAGTGTTTATTTGGTGGAAGTGTTTTTTTTCATGATTGAATGTGGTTTTAATTAGCTTGTTATTTGTGATGTTTTATCACCTATCTAATTCTTTGTGTTCAGTTAAAAATTTTTTTGGTTTATTTTGAGGCCTCCAATTATTCTTGATGTTTGCCAGATTTCCTAAATGTATTGCATTTCATTTATGCCCTCCATTTAATATATGTTAATGACATATTTTCTAGGGAAAATATCAGTTTATCTTAATGAAAACTAATGGATTGTCAAGAACAAGGATTTTCTGTGGTCTTCTGTATAAAGATATTTTATGATTAAATATACATTGTTTTGTATTGAGACAAAGAACAGATTGGGGACTGCATTATTAAGTGAGATGGAGTTCTCATAGTCATATACAGTGATCTCTAGATGTCAATAAGTATTATTTATGAGTGTGTTTCAACTTTTTGGTATCATATTATTTTCATCTATATTAAAGGAATTTGAGAAAATAGGGATAAAACTATGGAGATACTGGTAAACCGGAATGTTAGGTGCATCCTTAAGTTTGTTTATTGGTCCTGGGAAGGGTATGTGTGTGTGTGTGTGTGTGTGTGTGTGGGTGTGTGGGTGGGTGTTGAGTACAGGACAAGTTTATAAAATAAATTTTTTGAACCTCAAGGGGAAAAATTCATTTAATTTAAAATTGTTCAGGCTGAGTGTCACCAAAGGTAAGAAAATATCAAGTGCTTGTTTTTCAAATATTGACAAGGATTGATTAGCAATGAAAATTAAGAGTGCAAAATTAGAAGGTATTCATTTTAGGACAACATGAGGCGAGCATAAATTGAATAATTAGTATAATGCAAATTGATCTTAGGTAATTTTCTTCGGGAAATAATATAAAAAGCTAGTTCAGAAACTTTTGTATTTTTTGCTTTAACATAGTTATTATTAGTGTTCTATCTTAATGCATAATATATTTTTATAGAATAAAATGTGAATGTTTTAGAGCCTAATGATTTCTCTGTTAGTCATTCCCAGTACCATGCAGGAGAAGTCAGTTTGTGAATCTGAGAATATGTTTCCCATGCTACCTCAGGGTATAACTCCACCAGGGACTGCTCCGGCTGTCGCTTCAATGAGCAGCATCAACAACACAGTTCCAACACCTGCCAGTTATAATACGAAGAATGACCCCAGGGGACTCAGTGTGTTCAAACAGGAGAAGCAGAAGGTTTGTTTTAGGGAGCTAACAGCTATAGGAGTCTGCTAGTGTTACTGGTTACGTTAATGTAGTTACCTAGCACGTATATGGTATTGAGTGTATTATGTGAAGCAGATAGAACTGACATTTTAGCCATGTTTAAAAATACAATAGAACCACAAATTGCTTGAAAATCATGCACCGAAACTATTCTCTGTTCTAAAAAAGCAAATTGAATACTTAATAAAATCTCAGTAGTGAGCAGGACAAATGGAAGTTGAACATGATTATGAAGTTGGTATAATTTTTTCTTTCATTGAGATTTGGGGCTCATTCTCTAAAAAAGGAGTTAGGAGTTTATTTGAATAGATGAGCAGTAAAGGTAGGAGCTGGCAAATGTTGCTATCCAGGCAAGTATTTTGTCATATATATTTTTTAAAAAGATAAATAAAATTACTATTTTATATTTTGTTATCAAACACGAATAATGGTAACCCCTCTTTAACTGTTATTGTTAGTTATTTACAGTACCCATGGTAGGAGGATTTGTGGTTAAACCCTAAATATCTTAGGTCATAGTTGAACGTGTGTGTTTGTATGTGTGTGTGTGTGCAGTTAACATTCACTCAAGTAAGATGACACCACATCAATAAGATAAATGGTGACTTTGGGTGGTGTAATGGTTGCTATATGATTCTCTTTACCATTGTTTGCTTGCTAGAAACTTCAGGAACCCCATAGTTTGAACAGGTTGGTTATACTTTGGTTTGGCTTTGCAGAGAATATGTATACTAAGGCTTAAAAATTTGATCCTTTATCTGAATGTCTAATACTTTATTGATTTTGTGATTTTAGTTACTTATTTCTGGGAATCATGATTCTACAGAAATAGTAAATTGGTTTTTTAGAGAAAATAAGTCTTGAGTAACCTTGTTATTCAAATACTCTCTCTTCCCAGGTTAAGGCCTTAATTATGCCTCTGACAGTTTTATGCCATAGCTGTTAATGTTAGTCTTTTAATTCCCTTTGCATACATTTATACCCCTTAACTGATAATACTCACAAGAACGTAACCCTGTAGTTAAATTCTTTAGCTCCTTTGTCCTTCTCAGGGCTTCACTTGCAAACACCTGTTTTGCCTTCTATTTTACTTTTCCCCTTCTGTTTCCAATCCCTTGCTCTCTTTTTCTGATTACCTCTAACAGGAATAATTTAAAATATTAGAATTGAAATTCTGAAGGTTGTTAAAAAGGAATACGGAAGTGAATTCTATAATACATGGATAGAAAGGGATTAATGCAGAGAGGCTCAATAATCTAAAATAGTGGAAAATGTACAAGATATGGCATAGTTTCTTGTCTTACTTGATACCATGGCCTTGACCTTC
Organism: Felis catus; assembly: GCF_018350175.1. Taxonomy (NCBI): domain Eukaryota; kingdom Metazoa; phylum Chordata; class Mammalia; order Carnivora; family Felidae; genus Felis; species Felis catus. Next base: position 34,573,529 of record NC_058379.1, on the reverse strand, counting down.
CCATTTATTCTAGTTTGCAGTGTTAAATAATAATGTTCATATACTGTTACTCTTCATCAAGTTTCCTAAGAGTCACAGCATGTTGAATCCTTCTAGTGTGCTTGTTTCATGGTTCTCAGAACAACCAGTCTCCTCTTTCTGGACCAGTTTCTGAAGCAACTCTCAAGGAATGAGCTGTTTTCCTGGAGCCAAACCTCAGCTCCTGAATGGAAGTATATACTTAAAGTCCCAGCAGCCTTAGTGTTCCCATCAGGCTCTTCAGATGGTTGCTACATGAATGACTCAGCCCCCTGCCCAACTCCCTGTCTTTTTTTTTTTTTTTTCTTAAACTCCCAATTAAGTTAGGTTATATATGCTTATACTTTAAATATACACAAATAAATTAGATTTCATTGCATCTGCTACGTATGTTGACTGGCTTGTAGGGGGCCTAAATAATAGTATCTGGTGGAAGTGTACTCCAAGTAACTTGTTTTATGTCTTACTTGATTCACTGTTGAAAATGTGTTTAAGCTTCACTGTATCCTTTGTGTTGTATATGTTTATGCTCCACAAATTGGTTATGACATTTTCCTTTTGTTATAAAAGCAGTATAACATTAAGAAAAATTTCAGTGAAAAAGAAAAATCAAATTCTACCAACCATGAGAGATATTTGTTGACATGTTATTTAAAATGCTGGAGAGAGGGAAGGTACCCATCAAATGTGTAACAAGAGTGAGATGTTTATTTATTATTTTTTGAGAGAGTGTGCACACATGTACACACAAGCCGAGGAGGGGCAGAGGGAAAGAGAGAATATCAAGCCGGCCCCACACTGAGCATGGAGCTCCATGGGCTCCATTTCATGACCTTGAGATAGTGACCTGAGCTGAACTCAAGAGTTGGAGGCTTAACTGACTGAACCACCCAGGCATCCTAAGTAATTTTAGTTAGGCACAGAATAGAGTAATTAATTTCACCATGTCATTTAAAATGATAAAACATATACATATAAATGGATAACGATAAAAATGTTACAGTGCATGCTGGTTTTATAAAATGTGCGTATGAGAAAATATTGGAAGATACTATTTGAATTTTTTCTTTTTAACGTTTATTTATTTTTGAGAGACAGAGACAGAGCACGAGCAGGGGAGGGGCAGAGAGAGAGAGAGGGAGACACAGAATCCGAAGCAGGCTGCAGGCTCTGAGCAAGCTGTCAGCACAGAACCTGATGTGGGGCTCAAACCCATGAACTGTGAGGTCATGACCTGAGCCGAAGTCGGATCCTCAACTGACTGAGCCACCCAGGCGCCCCTGGAAGATACTATTTAAATAATAGTTGGGCTGAGTTGATGAGATTGGTAGTTTCCTCTCCTTCCCTGTCATAATTCTAAATTTTCTGGAATTTAAAGAATTTATTTAAAAATAAAAAAGCCAGTTGTGAAGATTTTGAGGATTCTACATTTTAATTTTTTTCTCTTACTGGCCTCATGCATCTCCTCTTAATTTTTAGTCAACATTCTGGTATGAGTCTATTTTTTTCCAAATTCTTAGAACCTGAGGATTCTTTAGTTGCCGTAGTATTGACTGTTGGTTTCATCTTTATAGAGGAAGGCAGTGAACTGCCCTTATTTTCAGAATTTGGACTTGTTCTAGGTTGGAATTGGAGCATACTTGAAAAGTCATTTTGAAATGAATTTTAATTACTGTTAAGGGAAAGAGTAAGAAGATTGGTGGAGAGAAGATAGATCTGATACAGATTTTTAATAATAGAGAGGGACAAGGGAGGATAGGGTGAAGAACAAGAAAGCTAGCAAGAGAAAAACTCAGAGGAGGAAATTGGAAGTAGGCTTCTTAGAAACCCATCACAGCCTGAGAAGCTTCTGAAGGAAAATATAAAACTCTTGAGTGTTGACAGGTCAGATAATGTGGTGTTGTACATTGGAACCTCATAACATTATTAATTTAAAAAAAAATTTTTTTTTCAACGTTTATTTATTTTTGGAACAGAGAGAGACAGAGCATGAACGGGGGAGGGGCAGAGAGAGAGGGAGACACAGAATCGGAAACAGGCTCCAGGCTCCGAGCCATCAGCCCAGAGCCCGACGCGGGGCTCGAACTCACGGACCGCGAGATCGTGACCTGGCTGAAGTCGGACGCTTAACCGACTGCGCCACCCAGGCGCCCCAAACATTATTAATTTTTAATGGATTTAGGGATAGTGATCAAATCACATTCCCTTCATAAGAAGTACTAGTTTTACCCCTTGAACAAACAACTATTTACATTTAATATAAATTTGGAACCTGGGATGGTGTGATAGGTGTATAACCTATAATTAAATCTTAGGACTGTGGAATGCCATAAAGTTGAAGTGTTTTTTTAGAGCTTATATCTGAATAAAACAATTTTTAAAATCTAACATGTTAAATTTCTAGCAAGTAAAATTGTAGTTAAAGAGATAATTCATTGCACTAATAACTGTTAAGATGTGTGTGTGATGGTATACATGACATAAGGGCAAAGGATATTGAGGCACGTTAGACCACAGGCTCAGGAACGCTTACTTAATTAGGCACTGCCCTAGATGTTTACCTGTATTGGGTAAGCTGGTAAGAATGACAATTTTGGGGCTCACAGTTTTAAAGCTGTCTGAGTGCTATGGTGATTCCATATTAAGTTTCATGAGTTAAAGCAAACAGTGTTCAAAATGATTTGAAAGAATCATTTACATTTAACTCCCCTTCTCTTTTTTCCCCATGATATGTTTGTGTTCATTATCTCCCCTCTAGTGTTTATATCCTTCAGTTATTTTTCCCATTAATAGAAGTTAGGTTTTCTTTTAAATGTTTTTCTTAGGTAGTCTCCTAATTTTATTGGAATTATTACGATAATGCCCCCCCCCCCCGAATCTCATTTGAATTGCAGAATCAGAGCACTAAAAATGACCTTCATATATGGATTTTGGTTGGCGTCAGCATACTTTCATTGAATAACCACTCTTGGCCAAAGTGCTGGGTTTAGGGGTAAATGCAAAGAGAAATGATTCTTGCTCTCCTAGCCTTTGAAGTGTTGTAGGAAAGAACATCAAAAATACATTATTATAATATATGATAAGTGCTATGGTAGAGGTAAGTGCAGAGGGTTTGGGGACTAGAGGAGGGAGTGGGCTGCTTATTTTGACTTCTCTAACTGCCGACCTTTATTGATTTAGTCCTTCTAAAAATTGTTCACAGATGACTGTAATGTTTGGAATTAAAAAAAATTTTGTATTAATGGAATCACAACCTCAAAAATTTGCATTTAAATAATTTTTTTGAAAAAGTGTGGAGTTTCAACTTGTATTTATTTGTTTAAAATCTCTAAGGAGATTTGGTTAGTTAAAAAAGTCCCACTGTCTTTGTAATACAGAATGATCTGGAACCCAGCAAAACTGTTCCACTGAATGCCTCTAAACAAGATGGACCCATGCCAAAACCGCATAGTGTTTCACTCAATGATACTGAAACAAGGAAACTCATGGAAGAATGTAAAAGACTTCAGGGAGAAATGATGAAACTATCAGAAGAAAATCGACACCTGAGAGTAAGTTGCTTTTTGAAAATAAGTTGGGTTAAATGAAGGCATAGGATATGTGAATATTATTAGGCCATTTTATCTGTCCGTTTTTAAACTTATCCTTGGTCAGTTCTTTTTTTCCAATTTGATTATGTCTTTGCTTCCTACTCTGGCCTCTTTTACAGTTTTACCATGGCTTCTCATTGCCTGCAGGTTCCTTCCCTACTAGATGTCTTAGTTATTTGTGATCTGGCCTGTGGCATTAAGCTTCCTCTCTTGTTAGTAACTTCCTTCACATATGCCCTAGTCATGTGAAGCGCCTGAAATGGTGCTGCCCCACAAAGTAGGGACATAGGAGGCTGTTCAGCACTTGAAATGGGGTTTGAATTGACACACGTTGGGAGTGTAAAATACTCCTTGATTTATTCGACTTAGTACAGAAAAGTAAAATAGATCTTTTTTATATTGTTATTTATTGAAATAGTATTTTGGTTATATGGGATTGAATAAAATGGAGTATATTGGATTGAATTTTGGTTCTGTTGGATTGCATTTTATTATTAAAATTCATTTAACCATTTTCTTTTTACCTTTTCAACGTGTTGTTAGAAAATGTAAAAGTATGTAAGTGGCTCACATTTGAAGCTCAGATTATGTTTGTATTGGACAGCGTTGGACTAGAGTATCCTGAAGAAGCCTCTCTGATTATGATCTCTTTTTTGCTTTCTCAAATTTTTCCTTCTGACTGGAATGCCCTGAAATCCTGTTCTGCCCTGACCAGCATTTTCATACACGTGCTCTTGTCTTTTGGTACTCGGTTCTTGTCATCTTTTCAGTATAACCTTTTCTAGGACTTTCTTCCCCTTAGAAGACAAGAAACACGGTTTTGGAATGCTGTCTCCTTTGTTTCCGTGAAGACTCTGTCAAGTTACTGTTCCTGTTTGTTGGAGGTCTTTCTCCCTCTAGTGGGCGGTAGTGCTTTTGGGGGCAAGGACTGTACTCATTCATCTTTGCATTCATAGAACATGCATACAGTAGTCATTCATATATATGAATAAATGGATGAACTGGTGAATGAGGACTAATTTGAATATGTGTGGAGTGTATTAATAATACGCCTTTGAAAAATAATTACTTATTTCAAGACCTGAATACTTTTAAATTACCTTTTTAGGCTTTGAAGCTTTTTGTATCAAAAGTAGATGATACAAAAATGTATAGAAGTAATAAATAAGCTAAATGAAGGGACTTAATCTACATTTGATTATTCCATCTGTTAGATGTATATAGAACTATATGTACTCTGGATCAGAAGCACTGTATCTTGAATTGATCTGTGCTGAAATAATTGTCTATCTCTTCCTGTTTCACAGTACCCCTCAGGGGCCCCCAGCACCTCTCTGGATAGTGGAAAGATTATCTTCATTTCACACCTAGATCTACACACCATAGATTTTTAAGGATGCTGTTTTCGTTACCTTTATTTTATCTGCCATGACTTCCGTGGCACAGTTCTCTTCTTTGATGAAAGATGTGCTCCTTAGCATACTCAGTACATTTGTTCCTCTCTTTGCGGGAGGGGAGAAGTGGAAATAGTAAGAATAGCATAAGTAGGGCAGGGCTGGAAAATAGGAAGAGTGGACGGGGAGAGAGGTGAGTGAGATTTGGGTGCTGGTCTCTATAGGCTGATGTTCTGTAGGAGATGTTATTTGAAAAAGCATTCTGCTGTTTAAAAGGTGAAACAAAAGAACTTGAAGACCATTGGCTTATAGAATCAGTTACAGGCCCTTTAACATTTCATACATAAGGCCCATGATAATTTGTTGGCAGATTAACTTTCTTGAACATGTCTGATCACTGTTCCTTTTTATCTCTCTAGGCCTATGGTTCTTAATCCAGGCTGTGCATCTGAATCTCTTAGCGCTTTTTAAAAATACGTATGTCTAGGCCCTCCCCAGACCTAGGAAATCAGAATCACTAGGAGGATTCTCTAAAGTTCATGCCAGGTTTGAGAATCATTGTTCTCTTCACACAGGACTAATGAGCATAAGACTAAAAAAAAATCCCACAAACCCTCAGAGAATCTAATTGCCCGTAAAACAGTATATGAGCTGAGGTGGGACTCTTTTACTTGGTATTAGTAAGCATACTAGAGGAATCAATGTGAGAAAAGAAAAATTAGCTTGCACTAAGGAAGTAAAAATCTGCCCTGTCATTCATCTGGCTGGGATGATGGACACAGATAAAGTCAGTTGCCTAGGTAACAGGTATCAGTATTTTTCCCAAGGTCACACTGTGGCCGGTAAAGGGTCCTCCTAACAACTTCCTACTTTGAGTGACTTCTGCTTTCTTACTGAGAAACCTTGTCCCCTAAAATCATACTGTCAGAAAACATTGCTGTGTGAAATCATACCAGTAAGAACCAAGCGACCCACTCTTGTCTAGAGGATCTGAGTCACTTTGACACAGAGAAGCAGCCTTTGTCTCCAGATCTAGGGGCACGGTGTCAAAAGAGGGGGTGGGTTCTGTGTACAACATTCCGTAGCTGTTGTAGTTGGTTGTTTCCGAGGAAGCAGGATTTGGTGTCTCCTTTGTAGTCAAGACCCAGTGCTGACACAGGAGCCTCCTGCTTTGAGTTTATCAAAACACTTGTTACTTAAGTTTTATCCTGAAATTCCCTCTTCCTCCAAATCTTGTAAAATCCTGCCTTTTCTTTTTGGCCAGATAGTCCCTGTGCCTCTGCTCTGTGGATGCCCTGGTTGCAGTGTGTCCATAACCCTGTCACACCACAGCTTTGTTCCTGGTGGTCTTTGGTAACCAGTGTAAAAATACTATGGGCCACCACGGAAATCAGTGCATGCACAGAACTCTTCCTTACTTGTATTAGTACATTTTCGCAGGGTGTTTTCCTTCTGTATAAATATAGCTGTACCGGATTTTTCAGTTTGTTAGGAGTACAATTTTCAGCTCTAGTTTTTAAAATCACCCTAGAAAGTCTTCTTAATGCTGGTTACTGTGGTTAATCCCTGTTCCCATCCCAGCCACGTGCACACTGATCTGCTTTCTGCCCATAGATTTTTAGTTCGGCAGTTTTACCGTGTGCATACTTGTTTTTAAAACCTCTTTTTGTGCGTATGTTTTTTTCTAGGATGAAGGCTTAAGGCTCAGAAAGGTAGCACATTCGGATAAACCTGGATCCACCTCAGCTGCATCCTTCAGAGATAATGTCGCCAGTCCTCTTCCTTCCCTTCTTGTCGTAATTGCAGCCATTTTCATCGGGTTCTTTCTAGGGAAGTTCATCTTGTAGAGTGAAGCATGCAGAGTGCTATTTCTTTTTTTTTCTCTTGACCAGAAAAAGATTTGTTTACCTACCATTTCACTGGTAGTATGGCCCACGGTGACCTTTTTTTTTTTTTTTTTTTTTTTTTTTTTTGTGTATACAGCGTCATATAGGCTTTGCCTTTAATGATCTCTTACGGTTAGAAAACACAATAAAACAAACTGTTCGGCTCCTGGACAAATTGTATATTACCAGATCATCACTAGCAGATGTCAGTTGCACATTCAGTCCTTTATGAAATTCATAAATAAAGAATTGTTCTTTCTTTGTGGTTTTAATAAGAGTTCAAGAATTGTTCAGAGTCTTGTAAATGTTATTTTAATAATCCCTTTAAATTTTATCTGTTGCTGTTACCTCTTGAAATATGATTTATTTAGATTGCTAATCCCACTCATTCAGGAAATGCCAAGAGGTATTCTGTGGGGAAATGGTGCCTCTTACAGTGTAAATTTTCTCCTTTACCTTTGCTAATATCATGGCAGAATTTTTCTTATCCCTTGTGAGGCAGTTGTTGACTGAGTTTTTCATCCTTACAATCCTGTCCCATGGTATTTAACATAAAAAAAAATAAAACTGTTAACAGATTCTTGCTCGATAGCTTGTTTGTGTGTCGTGTCATTAGGTGGGGATACCAGGGAGTCCACTGTGTGGTAATTTGAAGTTTATGATGCATAATTTTATCTTGTATTGAAACCCTTTCATATATTACAGTATTTGTAGTTAAAAGTCCTCATTCTGTTAAGGAAAGGAATTGATAACATTTCAAGCTACTTTTGGTATTTTGGAAGATTACAATCAGTTTGTCTTCAAGATAATATAAAATAAGGAAACCCACGAGAATAAAAATACTGTAATTTTAGTTTATATGTATGTGCCTTGTGGCTCTGTTGCATTTGATTTATCCCATTCTTAACAGTTTCTTCTAGTGTCTTCTCAAGGAAGACTAATTCTTCGTGGTTCTCGTCAAGTGCTTTTTAACCAGCCTAATAATTACTTTTATTTTAGGACATTTCATAGTAATAGTTAAAAGTAGCTGTTTTTCCTGTCCAATCTGACATCAAGAGGAAATTTCTGTTATGGAAATTTGGAATTACTAAGCAAGTAATTTTCTTGGGAATTTTCTTTGTGGAAAATGACTTTATCCTTTGCAAATCTACCTGTCAATGTGAAACACATTTTCAGTATAAATATGCATTTTAAGGTATGATACTTTCATGCACTTAGTCTTACGTATTCATTAATTTCACTTGTGCTAGCATAGAAAACTTTGGAACCAGAGACAGTATATTCGGGTTTTCTACTGAGTGCAGTCTGTCACAAGTGAGTCTTGATTCTTGCAAATATGTGTTAGTTTTGTAAAAGATGCACTTCTTTCTGAAAGGGCAATTGGACTTTGGGACTTGATGTGGTACAATGAAGTATGTTAGGCCCAGGTCTGTGTCTACATTTTATAAACGAGTGAAATGTTCCCTTGAAGTATTTTGGTTGGCCTTTTCATTTCAAGTATGTTTTGAATTTGTCAGGTCACATGTATTGTGTCATTGTGCTCTGTGGTATCTTTTAGAAAACCTCTTGCTTGTGTGCAAAAGTTACTAAAAACACAAGTAATACCTGTCCATCACTAGCATGCTACTACAGGTAATGTTTCCATTGTTGTTCCAACCCTTTATAGTCACTGTAAAATTTCCCTCCCTTTCTGATAACTGGAAAAGCATGCTCACGAAACGTGTTGCATTTTGTCCCATACATGCAGAATCAGTACTTCCATGGCTTAAAGCTCTGTCTGTAATCAGCATTATTGGTGATAAGTACCAAGCTTAATATTTCATAGGTATAATTTTTTTAAAAATTTAAGTTCTCAAAAATTTAGCAAAATCTCGTTTTATGGGAATGCTCCTTAGAACTCATTTATTTCAGCCCCTTTGTTTTATAGTCATGGAATCTGAGGCCTTTCTGAGAATCCAGGGAACTTGTCCTGTGTCTCACATGTAGGTAGAGGCAGGCTGGAACTAGAAATCTGCTCTCCTGACTCTAGTGTCTTTTCTGGTAACTTTGCAGAAAGAAATTTGTCCTAATTTGACATGACTGAAATTACAAACATAAGATGCTATTTGATAAACATATGTGAAATTTCCCATCATAAGATTGTATTCCAGGCTTCTGTTGAATAGTCTCATGTATATGTTTGGTTTTAGTGTTTTGGTTAGAAATCCACCCCCTCCCCCCCCCCCCCCCCCCCCCCCAGGAATGAATACTGTGAAATAGAATGTATTTTTAGATAGGCATTTTACAGAATGCATTCTGCAAAGGTTGATTCTGGGGTAGATTGTAGTCTGGGCAGCATCTGCAAAATAAAGTATACATGGGCTTTTTAACTGCTTTACATGTCGGGAGATGCTCTCGTTGTATAGAAGACTTAATTTCTACTGTTTTTAATTGCTGTATCAAATGTGATCAGATTATTTTACTACCAACAGTTACTTTGAAAGACTCCAACTGTATTAATTGACTGATAATATATAGATTAAATTGTTTGTCTTCACTCCTTACATGTTTAGAAATTTTTGCTTTGTCTGCCTGCTTACTTGTGTATGTAAGCATGAGGGAAATCTGTTGCTAATATTGAAATCACAAGCAAGTAACTAAGGCCTTAAGTTCATATGTGACGCTAAATGCACTACCTTATTTCATTCTTTCTATAACTAATGTACCTTAACTCTGCCCGTTCTTGTATTTACAAGAAACATATTTAAGAATTGTATTCTGAGTGTGTGGTTTGTTACCTCTAAAAAAAAAAGCGATGACACTTGGAAAAAAAGTATGTGTTAATTTCAAAAAAAAAAAAAAAAAAATTCTGGTCAAACAAAGTATTTTTACTTTCTCCTTCAAGTATCTTAACTAAGAAGTTCTCTTAAAACTGATACTATCTGCTTTGGGGATTTCTTTTGGATTTTAATCATTCAAAATACACCACATTGAAAACCAAGTTTTATCAAGAGAAACACAAAGTTCTTCTTACCAGGGTACTTTGAAAACATTCAAGTGATGATTTTCCTAGAGCTTTGCACATTCCTATTCATTGACTTTGGTGTGTGCATAGATTTTTAAAAATTAACCTTTATGAGAGGGAAAGATCAATGTTTACCGTGTGGAAAAACAACCAACTAAGAAGGTAAATGATCTTTATTTTCTAGCTTTCAAAAGAACTCAAACTATTGCGTGAATAAATAAACTGTTTAAAGACGGGGTGAAGTGTCGTTTTCCTTTCCAAGAAACAAAAGAAAAAAAAAGGAATTTGATTTCAACAGATTATGATGGTTTGTATGTGTATGTTCTGTTACATAGTAATAGTCGGTCTCTCACTGGCACTTGAGTTCTGATGGCATATCGTCTTTTGCTTAGTGACCTAGAGGTAAAGTACTTTTTAGTGGGAAGTGGGAACAGCTGGGTTTTTCAGTTCTATGTTTGATAGCCCGCTGTTATTAGAAGCCATGCTCCTGGAGAGTTCTGTGCAGGAACAGTGGCCTCTTGGGATTGCTCAGCCTGATGGAGGTTGGTGTGAAGAAGTTTGAACATCTATCCTTAAAAAAAGGAAATTTTATCTTCCTACGTTTCTGACTATAGAAATAATATATTCATTTTAGGGAATTTGGAAAATAAATTGTAAAAAGGTAAAAAGTCATGGCAAATCCTGCCATCCAGCAGCATCGATTTGTGTGAACATTTATTTCCCTGTAGTATTAATTAAGCCCTTTAGGCATAATCGTCATACATACAACTTTGTATCCCATACTTTCCCTCAATCATTTCTCTGTAGTGTATTGAAAACCAAGTAGAAGTGATTGCAAAATTGCTTTATGTTTACAATCACGTTCTTGGCCGTAAGGTTATGAACATTTTATGTATGATGGAAAGCTTGATTGGTCAGGTGGGTTCCCTTTCTGGTTAGGCACATCCTCCTACTTACCTCATTTCTTTCGTTGTAGAACTCTGTTTCTTATTTTCCAGTTCCTTTGTATTAACACCCATCTTGAAAGAAGGTGCAGGGAACTGTTAAGATAACCATTCATTGTGTTTTTAGCATTGGTATTCAGCTCCAGTAGTACATTAACTCATGTGAGAAGCTTAAGAAAATAAAGATACTGATGCTTGAACAGTACGTCCAGTGATAGATAATTGGCCTGGAGTGGTGACCTGGCATGGTCATTTGTTTTTAGCTCTAGTCATTTTAATCTGCAACCAGACAACTGCTTTATATAGGCTTTTATTTTATTTATTTTACTTTTTTTTTTAAATTTTTTTCAACGTTTATTTATTTTTGGGACAGAGAGAGACAGAGCATGAACGGGGGAGGGGCAGAGAGAGAGGGAGACACAGAATCGGAAACAGGCTCCAGGCTCTGAGCCATCAGCCCAGAGCCCGACGCGGGGCTCGAACTCACGGACGGCGAGATCGTGACCTGGCTGAAGTCGGACGCTTAACCGACTGCGCCACCCAGGCGCCCCTATATAGGCTTTTAAATGCCAAAGCCAGATACGAATTAAGTTTATGTGAGACTTAAGTCTTACAGTATGGGGAAATTGCATTTTCAGCATTCTTTGTATATTAATCTTAAAAAAGTAAGTTGCAGGAGTCACCTTTAGGTATTGCTTAATTCCAGAGCTATCTGTAAAAGTTAAGATTGTTAAAACACAAGCAAATAAATGTTTTGTAGATAAATGGGAGCCATCTGCAAAAGTGAGAAATTTTATGGGATTCACTTTTAATTACCACTTTGCTGACAACCCAAGTGATTATCTTTACTCACCTGAGAAATTTATTTTGCCTGTCAGATATTTCTCAAAGCATGAGATGGTTTTCAAGGTTCCTACAAGTATGTGCCAGGTATTTTATGCCAACTCATTTGATCGTCACTCAGATCCTTATTAGTGTGTTAAAGAAGGGTTATGTAACCGAGGCTGGAGTGGTCCTTTAAGATTTAACCATTATAGCCGTGCCTGGGTGTCTCAGTCGGTTAAGCGCCCCAACTTTGGCTTAGGTCGTGATCTCGTGGTCCATGGGGTTTGAGCCCCACGTTGGGCTCTGTGCTGACAGCTCAGAGCCTGAAGCCTGCCTTTGGATTCTGTGTCTCCCTCTCTGCCCCTCCCCTGCTCATGCTCTGTTTCTCTCTCTCAAAAATAAACATTAAAAAAAAAAAGTTTAATCATTAAAGTATCTGAATTTTGACATCATGGTGTAAATTCTTAATACTGTTCTACAAGGAACAAAGGGTGCCAGGTAATACAGATATTTAAGACTTGAGGAAAAATACACATTTTTTTGAGGGAGAGAAGTTACACCTAAATTCTAAGAAAGTGTTACGGAGAGTTGAAATTGTAAGTGATTGAAAACTACTTTACATACCTGAGCAATAAGAATTCCTCGTTTTAGTACTTTCTTGTTTCAAGGAGTAGAGGTCTGGTAGGAGTTACAGAAAGGTGTTAATACGGTTTGGTGGGGGGGGGGGCAAACTTGGTTTTTGTGTGCTACGTTAATCTAAAAGTATATCCTTAAATGTGTAATATGTAGGTAAATATATGAGGGGTGTATCATGCCACTCTAAACTTAGGGAAATATTTCACTTGAGAAATGCCAACTTGTGAGAAAGCAAAGGAAAGTTTTGTTGCAAAGTATTTCGATGCCTTTTGTTCACTATCAAGCAAGGTTTATAATTTTACTGAAGTAAACTTTAGATTTTCGCTTAAAAGTTTAATGATCATATTTAATGATCATGTTTAATGTATCAGATAAGTGAATTGTCTCCTCAAGGGAGAAATGCTGTTGCATTTTGCGACTCCCATGGAATTTGTCCTTTGGGGAATTTCATTATATATGTTTTAATATATGTAAGAAACCATGATTTCTTAGATTTTACTGCAGTGAGGCAGTGTCTTAATAAGAACTGTAACGTTAATTGGGTAAAGTGGTTCTTTTGTAAGGTAAGTTGTGGGTGGAATGGGAATTTCAGGGGGTTGACTATATTGGAACATACGCCAGAAGTGCAAAAATTTGTGTGTTAATCATGTTTGCATAGCGATGTAGTAAGAGACTGCTCCTGTTACTGAGAACAAGTCTTGTGACATCTTTGCATTTAGTTGAGGTAATAAATGGTATAAACGTTTCCAACAAATGGTGTTTTAAACTACTTCAATGTGTAAATAATCCTTCCCATCCAACTCTTGATCTCTTAACTCCAGAAAAGTACACTGCAGATGCCAATAGATCATGGGATTTTATGTTCATATAATGTGTTCCCCATCTTGTAGTGTGGGGATCGGAGGGGCTGTTGTGGCTGCAGAATGGTGTTACCTTTTGCTTTGATTTTACTGTTATCATTATGAAGTTTTCCCCAGGTTTTGTTTTCCCATTTAGGTGTTTTTTTGTTTGTTTGTTTTTTGTTGTTTTTTTTTTTTTTTAAGGAGCAAGTCCTCAAAAATAGTAACTGAAATCTCCTTTATACCCTTCCCTGAGCACATTTTCCTTTGTCAGGCCACTAGCATGAGGTTTGTGTGTATCCTCCTTGTCCGTGCATAGATTTTACTACATATGTATGTAATAATCTGTTACGTAGTGTGTTTTGTCTGTTTTAAAATGTGACATAAGTGTTTTTTACTTAGAATATTTCTTATTCACCTAGAATTTCTTATTCGGAAGTCCCCACGCTTTGAAGTAGGGTATCCTCTTCATATACTTGTGTGTATATGTTCATGACCTAACTAACACACTCCACTCTATCAGCTTGGATCTGTGTTTCTGTTGCTGCTTATGCTACAGTTGAAATTCTGACACTAATACCTACCAAAGGCCTTGCCACTGCTGAAGCTGCTGGCCAGGGGACAGTTGGTGGGACAAATGTAGTCCTAACGGCTATCTGCTACTACGTGTTACTGTGTATGTACATATGCACACATAATTTCGGTTAAAAGATTTTTTTTTTTTAAGTTTATTTTTGAGAGCGAGCGCGCGAGCGGGGGAGGGACAGAGAGAGAGGGAGACACAGAATCCGAAGCAGGCTCCAGGCTCCGAGCTGTCAGCGCAGAGCCCGACGCAGGGCTTGAACTCGTGAGCCGTGAGGTCGAGACTGAGCCACCCAGGCGCCCCCATAATTTTAGAAGTAAAACAAGCCTAAGGGAAAAGACGAGGTGCTCAAGTACACTTGGGAGATCGCATTACTGTGCATCTTGGCTGTTTGTGCTTGGAGGCTGCGTATGTGTGCGTGTGTGTTGTTAGGGGAGTGGTTTCTCTTGTACATTCCTAAAAATAGAAAGATGTCCCCCCCAAACCCTGGAATTCCTACTTCTCAGAAAAGACTTGGAGCACAGGACTTGCGTTCCCATGGGCAATAATTTGCCGGGGCCAAGTAGCAGTTCCACCTACAGTTCTCTCTTCTCCTGCTAGTGACCTGCACAAGCACTGTCTGCCTGAATATGTGACTCGGCTGAGATACTCCCTGCATAATACCGAATTCTTCCCCTGCCCTGCGCACTGGTGAGAGTGCGAGTGGGATGTACAGTGGGATCTAGGGGGATCCTATGGTCAGGAGGCAAAAGAATACTTACCGACACTTGTACCTAGTCAACAGGTGTTTGGGCCCAGAATGCCCCCAAAACATGGTCAATTGGAACAGGCGTAAGGTTTGAGGAACAAGAAAAACTATTTTTATGGTGTACCTACTGTATCTCAGGTACTTTATTTACACTGTCTCCTCTTCAGAACAACCTTTTAAACATTTTAACAGAGAAGAACTTGGAGAAATGAACTTGTCCGTTCAGTGGTGGTCGATGTCCCACCACTGGGCCCGCCCCTGTGCCATATGGCTTTTCAAAAAGGGAAATGATGCTGTGAACTAGTCTTCATGGCATTAATTCACTTACAAAGAGAGCTTGCTTCGGTCTTGGTCACTCTATTGGAAGTATAAAATACTGTTTCTGCTTTTGAAGATCTTGGCAAAGAATACACCTACAGCTCATTACACACTACACTAGTGGCCGGAGGGTGGGGTGTGGCAGCAACAAGCTTGCAGAATTTAAGGTATTTTGGAATTCAGACTCTTTATAGCTGGCCTTTCAGCCAGTTAACCTAGATTGATAGCTTTATAAGTGGTATTTATAGCATTATAGTTTCATATATTAAGCATGAGTAGCCTGGGAAGGAAGCATATGAAAGTGGCTAGGAGCACGGGATCTGGAGTGATGCTGTGTAAGGCTGTAGTTTTGGCTTGGTCACTTTACTAGTTACTAGTTACGACCTTGGGCCTTTTATTTCTCTGTGCCTCAGCTTTCTCCTCCGTGAAGACAGGATACTAACCAGGCCTGCATCCCTGGGTGCGCAGGGAATACAAGAGGTGCGGCTCCTGGAGCAGAGGGTGGCACCAAGCTCAGCGAATGTCAGCAGTGACTGTTTACGTACACGTGAGGTGGGAAATTGGGCAGTTGTCGGACGGGTTATTTGCCTTAAAAATTAAACGAGGTATCCAGACAGCGGCTATTTGGCTTGGAATTTTGTTTTTGAACTTACTAACCAGTTCTGCAGTTGAAGGCGTTATCTGGCCACATAGACGCAACGGACTTTTATCGAGCACCTGTGGGGAGCCAGCAGGAGAGACAGCGTGGGTTTCTGAGGATAGACAAACTTGGATTTGGAACTCAGCTGTGCCCTTGACGGGACATGTGCTCTTGAACAAAGTGATGGAACGTCTCCAAAGTGCAGCTTTGTCGCCAATGATGCCATCTGGTTTTCACCTTCCTCTTGTAACCTTGTAGGGTTGCGGTGAGGACTGTAAGACAGTTTGAAGAATGTAGCATAGTTTCTGGTACCTAATAAACATGGAAATTGCATTTTTACTCTGTCCTTCAATCACGTATCAAAACGATATGGCAAGAATTTACGAGTTTTTTTTTTCAATTTTTTTTTTTTAAAGTTTATTTATTTTTGAGACAGAGAGAGACAGATCATGAACGGGGGAGGAGCAGAGAGAGGGGGAGACACAGAATCGGAAGCAGGCTCCAGGCTCTGGGCCATCAGCCCAGAGCCCGATGCGGGGTTCAAACTCACGGACCGTGAGATCGTGACCTGAGCTGAAGTCGGACGCTTAACCGGCTGAGCCACCCAGGCGCCCCAAGAATTTACGAGTTTTAAGAGGTGCTTAATGATAATGGATGATGTTGAGTCAGAAAATGTAAAAACACTTTAAAATTTAAAAGAGGCTATTCTTGTAGGTAAGCAGCCTATGGGTGTCAACTGTGATGCACATTTCTTTTTTCTGAATGTGAAGGTGACATTGATTCATTATAGAAGCTTGGAAATTATAGAAGAAATATATAGTAGGACAAACTTCAGGATCCCACTCCCCAGAGACAACTTGTTAATAACAGTTTTTTAAGTGTCTAGGTGAATATCAGATCTATGTAATGTTTTATTTAGTGTAAATATATATTAATAGTAGCAAAATCAACATGGATGCTTTTTGTAAACCAATTGGCAATTAACTTAATTCACTTCTTACATGGAAACAGTTTTTGAAATTGTTTAGTACAAAACCACCCATATACGCTTCAGGCAGTTTAACCAATTGTTAGCATTTTGCCCCACTTCCTTCAATATTTGTGCTCTCTTCACACCTAAATATATATACACATTTTTCTGTGTACGTACATATGTGCACACACATGCATTCATGTATAACATACATGTATACACATGTACGTTCACAAATGTGCATATATACCCATGTTCTGTTTTAAAACCAAGACTAATTTGCAAATAGCATTTGGCATGCATCTATGACCCCTAACCACATCAGTGCGTATTCCCTAGGAATAAGGCCTTTCTCTTGCATAATCCTACAGCAGCTGTCACCTTGAATACACTGAAAACTGAGAGAATACTTACTTTTCCCAAACCCATCGTCCACATCCATCCAGTGTCATTTATAGCATTCCCTCCGGGGCCAGATCCAGGCTGGGGTCCCATGTTGCATTTAATTGTCGTGTCTCTTTGGTGTCTAATCTGAAACAGTTCTCAGCCTTGGTCTTTTATTACATCGATGTTTCTGAAGAATAGTCATCCCTCACCTTTATTTAAAATAGAGTATCTCTCATTGGGCTTTCTTTGACATTTCCTCACGATTAGGTTTAGATTGCAGAGTCTTAGCTGGATTACTACAGAAATGGTATTCTGTCCTCAGGACCTCATGTCCAGGGACCCATGAGGTTCTGCCCCTCATTGTGAAGAAGGCACAGAAAGAGGATGGACACATTCTGGACTTCGGGCTCTGGAGTCACACTGCCTAGGTTCGAATGCTGGCTTTGCTCTGTCACCCTTGGGCAGCTTTCAACATTGTTGTGTCTCAGTTTCCTCCTCCGTGAAACAGGGATTTAAAAAGTGCATTGATACCCACCTCCTAAGGTTCTTTGAATTTAATGACTTAACCTAGGTAGAGTGCTGGAGAAAGTGACTGGCTCATAGTTAACACCGTAGGTACTAGGCATCATTGTCCGTATTGGTTCTTCCAACCATATAATTATTACCGTTATGTTGAAAAGTTAAGAAACAAAGCCTCAGAAATGCTAAAATGCTGTGTGCATTGTTTCAGCTCATACAGGTAGGATTCTAATTCTCATAAGCTACCTACTGAGCTTTCCTTATTCGTGATAATCTCTATTTCAGTTTTATAAGATCGGCTGCAAGCACACACGATTTCTACAGACGAGGTTTGGGAGATTTCGGGAGAGCACATTGTTGTCTCACATGGTGACGGAGCCTCTGGGAGAGAAGTTGGGGTCATTCCCACACTCAGTCTCTCTAGAGAAGTATCTATGTTGTGTTCTGCCTCCGCCTTTGACCAGAACTCATTCATTTGGGAGGTAGTGATCATTGTTGAAGTGGGCACCACCAGATGAAACAGATTCATATTATTTTGAAAGATCTTGGAACATTTGTGGAAAATATTTAGAGCTTTATAAGGATCCAAAGGGCGCTAATTTCCAAGTTGACTCTCAGGCACGGTGATAAAATTTGAAGTTTTCCTTTATGTGACTTTACAAGTGTGTTTGGATAGAACTGTGATCACTTGGGACCTGCATATCCCTTTCTCTTTCTTCATTTTTGGAGGAGGCTTCCTTTCTGTGCATTGGCACAGGCAGAGGAAACATGCTGAAAACAAGCTAGGTCTTCTTTCCTTTGCATAGATATTCACGTGAACTGATGTAGATCTCTAGCAACGTCAGTCGTCTGATTTTGGGAAAGGATTTGATTCCGTTGATTTTGTAGAGGGGAAACCCTGCAGTCCAGAAACTCTCACTGCAAAAAGTGAAGTAGACGTATAAGCAGAACCAAGCCCCGTCCAGGTGGCAGTCGCCCAATGGCGTGTATGGAATTCCTGGGTATTTTCCACACCATGCTAGCAAAACACCACCCATTTCCTACCTGCCCCGACTCCTGTCTCTCGAGTCATTAGTGGGTCAGGGCAGTGAGGCGGAGAGAATGGAAGGAGGGCAACAAGCTGAGCTTATCGAAAGGAAGAACTGAACCAGGAAAGATGGAAACAGTGCAGTTGTTTTTTCTTTTTAAAAATTGTTTTTACATTTATTTATTTATTTATTTATTTATTTATTTATTTATTTATTTATTTATTTATTTATTTATTTGAGAGAGTGAGACAGAGTGAGCTGGGGAGGGGCAGAGAGAGAAGGACACACAGAATCTGAAGCAGACTCCAGGCTCTGAGCAAGCGTGCAGCCCAGAGCCCGACACGGGGCTCGAACCCATGAACCATGAGATCACGACCTGAGCCGAAGTCAGATACTCAACCGACTGAGCCACCCAGGTGCCCCTGTGACTGGTTTTTCAGCCAGACTTCATTCCCTCTTCTTTTCGTAGCGAAACCCCGATGCCCTTCTGGGGAACTATTAGTGTCCTGTGGCCTCCGTAACAAATGACCACAAATGTAGTGGCTACAAACAACACAAGTTTATTACAGCTCTGGAGCAGGTTGAAAGTCCAAAATCAGTCCCTGGACTCCCAAGTCTGAGCCATTTGCAAGGTTGCCTTCCTTGAGGAGGCTCCAGGGGAGAACCTCTTTCCTGCCTTTTCCATCATCTAGAGGCCGCCTGCCTGCTTGGGCGGGTGGCTCCCAGCTCAGCAACCACATCACGCTGACCTCTGCTTCCGTATCACCCCTTCGCTTGCTACGACCCTCCTGCCTTCTTCTTACAGGCCCTGTGATGACAGTGCCCACTTGGATAATCCAGGATTATCTCTTCATCGCAGGGCCCTTCACCCAGTCACGTCTACAAAGTCCCTTTGCGTAAGGCAATATCTCCACACATTCTGGGGATTAGGACGCTGGCATCTTTGGGGACCGCTATTCTGCTGACCACAGGCACGATCGTTTCCTCACTCTCTGAGTTCTTTGGGTTGGACCCCACCTCCAGCAGAGGGGAAGTAGGAGAGCTTGATCCAAACCAACTGGTACAATCCCATTGGTTCAGAGAGGAGTGTGACACAGCCGAGGGAATAAGACAAAACTGCACCCCTTAAGGGGATTTCAGGTTTTTTTTTTTTGGCTTAGTCCATCCCTTTCAGATTAGTTTAGTCTTTCTCATGTTCAGCTCAAGGTTCATCACCAACTCTACTGTCGTCTCAAAGATTTGGATTTGGACCAGGGCTGCTTGCTGGTCGTTGGGTCTCAGAAGCACGCTGCCCCGACGTTTTCCTGTTTCATTCTGATCTCACAGTGTCCTGCCATCTCCCCCCACCTCCACTTGTCTCTCTAGACTGACTTTCTGCTCCTTCCTTCACTCTGTCCTGCTGGCCTGTGGGTACTTGTGGAATACTCCAGGACATTCTAGGCTCAGAGACCGACATTGTTGCCTCTGTGTGAATGCTCCCCTGTGTCCTGTGGCTCACCCTCACTTCTCTCAGGCTTTCACTCCGGAGACCTTCCCTGGTCTCTCCAGCCCAAACCGTACCACTCTGCCTCCTTCCGTGTGCTCTGTTCCCATGTGTCCCTCACTCCCATTGAATATGCTGCGTACTTGAACTGTTTATTGTCTGCTCTAACACCAGAATGAAAATTCTGTAAGAGCAGGGGTTTTACGTCTTTTGTTCACTGCTGGGCCCTCAGTGTCTAGAACTGACTGATGTATAGTAGGTGCTCAATAAACGTTTGTTGGGGGAGGATGACAGGGAGCCAGAGGGAGGGTACAATCAGGCATGCACACAGGTTAACAACATAAAGTGCATTCTTCCTATGGGATTTGGTTAAAACCCCACCTTGCCTCAGTCTGACTACAGCCCTTACCCTTCTCCTTACCCTAATCTGTACAGAGCTTCAGAATTCACCATGTGTGATCAACAGACTTCTTCTAGGGATGGCCGTTGGCCACCAGGCTCTCACAGAACCCTACATATCAAATGCAGAAGAAACTTCAGAGCCAGGAGGAGGGGCTGGTTTCCTTCCTCATTTTCACATTTGTTCTGAATTCCTCTTGCAACAGCTGCTACCATTTCTAACGCACTCCATTCGTGCCCACTCCCCTCCTTGCTCCACGGCTGTTCTCTACTCATGGCCTCATGGCTTCCCGTTACCATAACATGGCGGCTCTTGGCTCCACACCCTCCTCTCTCCCTGCTCTCTCCCTCTCTCCCTGCTCTCTACCCTGCTCTCCTCTACCGTAGCTCCCAGTGACTTCACAGGGTGGGGTTCTAGTTTCTGATCTCCCCTCTCTCGTGGCTCTGCCGTCCACACACCTCTGCCACTCACTCTCCAGTCTTCCTGGAGGTTGTCACCACCAGGACAGAAATGGCCCGGGGAGCTTGGCTGCAGATACACCACTTTGTAACCATGGCTGTCTTTTCATCTTCGTGCAGAAATACCCGCTGTGGCCGTAATTTTTGACCCTAACTCTTCGAGCCACAAAACGGACCACTTTCTCACTAAGAAGAGTTTTTTTTTTTTGTTTTGTTTTGTGTTTTTGTCCTCATTTAGATTTGGTTCCACTGTCCATGATTATAATCCTGCCTCAACAATACTTGTAACTTTATTGCTTCCACTCACCATCCCCCTGTAGCAAACACCAACCCCTCTCTGGGTTGAGAGAGCCATCTAAGCCCCAGGGAAGGTTCTAGAAAATGCAGAGGCCTTGAGGTGGCTCGGGCATCCCTTTCATTTTAATTTAGGGCCCTTTCCGTACTGCATTCAAGATGAGCACGTGTGTATAAAACCAAACAACTTTGTCTTTAGGAAGTGAACTTACGCTGGGCTCTTAATGATCGTTGGGACCCCAGAGACTGGGTCGAGACTTTTCTGGAACGGTATTGATGTGCCCATTGGTAGTTATTCTGGGAGGTGGTTATTTGGAAATGAGGTAAGCCTTGGGTCTTGGGGAAAGAGGGACTTCCGGTGTTCTTCGGACCCCAATCCAAGAACAGGGAGGCAGGGCCAGCTTGGGTGATCCGGGATCTGCCCATGCTCTTGTGGAACTTGGTTTCTTCTGACCAGGGAGATATGCTGGCAGGGAGGCCTCTGGGGGTGGGGGGTTCTTTCCAGCCTAAGGGGACATGTGTGTTCTTGCCTTACTCTCAAGCAACGGGAGCAACATGAGGAGAGGAAGGCCCCTTCCCTGATCAAGGGGCCTGGGGCTCAGGTGGGAATGTCTCAACTCAGCCACCAGAGTTCTTAGGGTAGAATCTGAAGAGTAGATCGTGAGGAGCTCGCAGTTTTCCTGAGAGAAACTCTCAAACAGCTCCCTTAGTCCCATGAGGAGTCGCTGGTGAATCTCAGGCAAGGGCAGTGGAGCTGAGCTGAGCTGAGGCTCTGAGACCAGCAGGCAGGGATTGGCTTTCAGCGAAGAGCCAGAGGGCACTCCCCGTGTGTCTTGCTATTCCAGGAGGTGGCAACAGGTGAAGTCGGTGGGGGGGGGGGGGGGGGGGGAGACTGGGTGGTGGCAAAACCGCCTCTGAGTGTCCTCTAGATGTCCAGGGGGCAGCCCCAGGTGCACTGCGTGCTTCGTGCTTGACCCCTTAATCCTATTATGAAGATATGTGTGGCCTTAATTTGCTGATTGGGTCAGATTTATATAACAATTAATGTTACTCGTAAATGGTATCGGTTTGAAATAGGAATCAGCTCGCTGAGTTGTTTTAGGATCGTAAAGCTTCCCGAGGAAGACACAAATCACCAACTAACTCCCGAGAGTGACCCTCGCAGTAGATCTTCCAGAATACTCAGGGGGAAATGCACGTCTTCTCTTCCAGCATCACATGGAAGGAGTAGCTCGGGGTTCTCCATCCACGAAATGTTGGCGATTGTGCTAAATCATTTACTCTTACGGAATTCTCTGTAATATCTCAACCCCAATATTTCAACTATTGTGATGTGTTTGAAAAGGGAAGCACCATCACTTCTTTGATTCAAGTAACACCTATACTTGGAGGGTTTGTTTTGTTTTGTTTTTGTATGCTTTCT
Source organism: Felis catus (assembly GCF_018350175.1). NCBI lineage: Eukaryota > Metazoa > Chordata > Mammalia > Carnivora > Felidae > Felis > Felis catus. Next base: position 34,551,139 of record NC_058379.1, on the reverse strand, counting down.
AAAACTAGGTTAACTACATTTGAGTTCTTAATCTCCAAAGCTTTACTGATTTTATATTGGCTAAATGGCCTGCTGAATTTCAAGGTAAACGAAGAAGGCTTCTTGGAAGTTCTGATGTGCCGCACTTGGGCAGCTAGGTTGTCGGTGGGGGTGGGGCTATGTTCCACAGAAGGAATTGGGCAAATGGCTTTTCTCAACTTTGGCGTTCAGAGTACATTTTGTTTAAACTTGGCACCTCCAACACCATGTCCCTCATATCCTTTCATTTTTCTTGAAGTTAAACAATAACCACCTGAAACACCTACTTTTCACTTTTTAAATAGTAAATCAAAGGCTAGGGACCTCTCAAAATGAATTTTTGCAAAATTTAATCCTGCCACCAGGTGGCAGTGTGGTCTCATGTCTTGAGGCTTTCCGGATGATGAAAAACCCAAGTTGGTTTATCCCAATTGCACTGATGTGAATTCCTCTTAAAAATCCACGTCGGAAACAAAATCAAACTATTATGTTTTTCACACAAATTTTAATGACCAACCGAAGGAAGTGTTTGTCTTGATTTTAAGGATAAATACAAAACTTCTTGCCCCTCGGAAATCTATCAGATAGTTGATATAAAGTTTGTTTTCCCATTATAAAATTGGGATAATTACAGCAATAATGTGGGTGAACCCTTTAATCTTTGATTAAAAGATATTATAGAATAATATCTTTAATTTCATTATTAACTTTAACCTGTGTGACTTACTTTGTTGCAGGTATTAATTTTTTATAATGTCTTATAATTGCATAAGGTGTTTATTTTTACCTGGTCCTCCCCTCAGATATTGAATCGCTTTTTGATATAACGATTGAAATTGTTAAATTCTGACTTCCATATGTAGCCTCCCTCCCTCCCCAGGTTAATATATAAATGGCCGGTCCTACCCGCCACTTGTCAAATGGAAACTCTGGCCAAGGGAAGAGCAAAGCTTGAGCAAGGGCTTAAAAATAATAATATTTTAAAAAGCAAAAACTCCTCAATTTCTTATTGTACAAAAGAATGTATTTCTTTGTTTTCCCATTTTGCTTGATTCTCTGTGTTTGTATTTTATTAGGCAAAACAGCCACCTGTCTCAGTCTTGAAGGAGTGGTCTTGCGTAGGTGATGAAACGTCTCGTTCAACCTAGCCCTGGCTCTTGAGCCTTTGTGTTGCCCAGCTGCCTGATTTATTCTTGGTATGTCCCCATGGTTGAGGGTGTGTGAAGACCCGTCTTGATGTGGTCTTTTTATCCTTTGTTGTGAGGAAGCAGTTCATCTGGTTTTCAGAGGGAAATAACCCATGTGTAACTATAGATGAGGTGTGTCCATGGGAGGAGGTGAGTTCAGGATCTTTCTAAACCACCATCTTGTGGAAATCTCCACAATGCTGTGTTTTTGTTTTTAGTAATTTGTCGCTTTGTGTTTCTCCTTTGGTCACCTGCTTTATTCTGATAGTGTGTGTGTGTGTGTGTGTGTGTGTGTGTGTGTGTGTGTGGTGATTTGGTGGCAGTGGGGTAAGAGGTTCCTGGCTCCTGGGGAGCTCTGGGACCTTGGTAGGTGGGGCGTTGGTAGGGCAGTTGCTCTGCCTTGGTTACCTGTAGGCAGGCCCTGTGCCTTCATGGAAACCTGCACACCAGGCTTCTCCCCAGCTCTGCACGTGTTTTCCTCTGAAGGATCTTCCCGCCATCTACAGATGCTGCTCCCGCCAGATCCGCAGCACCCTTGATCTGGGAAGGCCCTGCTCTCTGACTGCTGGGCTAGCCCAAACTGTACTTGGTCCCTCAAGTAGCCTTGTGTCCCCTCACTGCCCAGCTCCCCTCTGTGCTCTGAGCTGTAGCCTGACCTTGCATCCTCTCTTCCACCCCCAACTCCTAGTCTAATCATAATGATGGGCGGGGGATGGGCTTGATTTGAGTTCTCCGACTTTAGTCCTTTATAAACGAAAGAAAATTGTAATACACTTCCCAATGGATGGGTCTCTTTTCCAGGCCATTTGTCCTGCTAAAGTGCCAAGTACTTGCCTTCTCTTGCCCCAGGGCAATAAATCTGGAACCCACAGAGGAACATGTTTTAAAGGAGGCCATTTATTACTTATTTATTTATTTTTTTACTTTTTAATTTATTTTTTTAAAATTTTTTAATATTTATTTATTTTTGAGACAGAGACAGAGCATGAACAGGGGAGGGTCAGAGAAAGAGGGAGACACAGAATCTGAAACAGGCTCCAGGCTCTGAGCTGTCAGCACAGAGCCCGACGCGGGACTCGAACCCATGGACCGGGAGATCATGACCTGAGCCGAAGTCAGCCACTTAACCGACTGAGCCACCCAGGCCCCCCTTTACTTTTTAATTTAAATCCAAGTTAGTTAACATGTAGTGTAACAATGATTTCAGGAATAGGATTTAGTGATTCATCACTTACATATGCCACCCAGTGCTCATCCCAACAAATGTCCTTCTTAATGCCCCTTGCCCATTTAGCCCATCTCCCCACCCCCCCCCCCTCCTGCCAGCAGCCCTCAGTTTGTTCTCTGTATTTAAGAGTCTCTTATGGTTGTGGCACCTAGCTGGCTCAGTCGGTTGGGCGTCCAACTTCGGCTCAGGTCATGATCTCATGGTTCGTGAGTTCAAGCCCCGCGTCGGGCTCTGTGCTGACAGCTTAGAGCCTGGAGCCTGCTTTGGATTCTGTGTCTCCCTCTCTCTCTGCCCCTCCCGGCTCATGCTCATGCTCTGTCTCTCTCTCACTCTCTCTCAAAAGTAAATAAACATTAAAAAAAAAAAAAAGGGTCTCTTATGGTTTGCCTCCCTCTCGTTTTTATCTTATTTTTGCTTCCCTTCCCTTATGTCCGTCTGTTTTGTTTCTTAAGTTTTAAGGGAGGCCATTTAAATGCATGCTTTGGGAATTGCTATAAATGTCTCCATGGCACAATTGTTTTGTGTTGGTCTCAGCCTATCCATAGTAATGCTATTGGCTAGGAATGCCTGGGGCATCACTCACCTGGGCCAGTACTACTTGGGGCAAGACCCTACTGACATTTCCCCAACCAGAGCTGATATGATGGCTGGAGTGGCTCTGTGGTTGTCATTAGGATTGCAAGCTGCACCCTCAGCAACAACCATCCGAGAACTTTGACAAAACAAGGCTTATTATCCCACGTTCTGGAAGGTACATGGCACACCTGGGACTACACAGTGAGGTTGTGGGGAGAGAGAGAGAGAGCAGACCTCAGGTTTTGCCTTCGCTGGGGTCAAGGAAGGGATGCCTAATTTATTAGCAAATTTAAAATGTAAGAAGAGCAGGTCTTTAAGGACTGGAAGGGAAAAACGGGGTCACTCAAGTGGTCGGTTTTCTAGGTTACCCAGGGCTTCCTGAAAGGGGAACGTCGTGGCTGGGGCAGCCTGGCCCTTTATCTAGTTGTGTAGCTGGCCACGTGTGCTTGAGACGGATGTCCTTGAAGTGGGTGCCTTAGTGATCAAAAACTAATTGTCAGGCGCTTCGCCTACACAGAGGCTGAGCTGGGACTGGAGACTGGGCATCTGTTCTCAAAGAGCAGGCTTCTCACACCCTATAATGCCTGGGAAGGTGGGCAGAGGCTTGAAGGTCTCTGGGTAAGGAAAGCTGGTCGTATGGCCAGCATGTGGAAGAGAAGGCTGGTGTTTCTTTTTTTTTTTTTAATTTTTAAATTTTTTTAATATAAAATTTATTGTCAAATTGGTTTCCATACAACACCCAGTGCTCCTCCCAACAGGTGCCCTCCTCGATGCCCATCACCCCCCCCCCACCCCCCACTCCCCATCAGCCCTCAGTTTATTCTGTTTTTAAGAGTCTCTTATGGTTTGGCTCTCTCCCCCTCCTGTAATTAAAAGGGGCATCTTTCCCTTGCCTGACATGGTTTATTAGGAAGAGGGGATTGCCAGCATTCTCCAGAAGTGGTTGATTCTGCTGAAAGCTGTCTGCATTAGAAGGGGGAACGAGGGTGGGGGGAGACAGAGGTGTCACTGGGGATGTCTGCTTCTCATTAGGTTGTTTTGAGGGGAGGGGAGAGGGGCTAGGTAGAGTTCATTAACATCATTAGATAGTTCATCCTAAGAATGAATGAATGCATTTCCTTGACCTACCTCAATGGAAGCGAATGAAGACTTCGGACCTTTCCAATTCAAAAATCTGATTTCAACTTTTGGGGAATAGTTTTGTGTTTATTCCTTAACATACCATTTCTAATGATGTCCTTTGACTTCTAAGAGAACACCTTTTATTGACCCTAAAGAATAAAGCAGTGTCCAAACCGTGTGTCATAAATTTAGCCTGCAAGCATCCGGGAAGAACCAACCAACCAACCAACCAACCAACCAACCAACCAACCAAAAAATGAACGAACTAACTAACTAACTAACTAACTAACTAACTAACTAACTAATAATACCATATAGACTTCTAGAGAATAAACTGTAACTTTTAAGAAGATGTTTACTGATTAGAATAAGGGCATTTTGGAAATCCAAGAAGGCATTACACTTAATCTTGACAAAGTTAGGAGAATGGATTTCACGTGTAATTCCTCTTGCTGTAGTAGCAACATTACCACTTGCCTACCCAATATTCATTCTCTCCTTTTTTGCTGACAGCAAGGAGTCAGTAAAACCCTGCTTTTGTTTAGGGTAGCTTTGTGCCCCACTTAGAAAAAAAAAGATATTTCTTGGTCTCCTTCGTAGTTGGATTGAGAGCCATGTGATGCTGTTCTTAACGATCAGAAGTAAGAGGAAGACTTCTGGGAACTTCTGAGATGTTGAACTGTTTTATTTTGGCTTCCACCACTTTTCTCTTGTGTTATTTTCCCTTTTTTCCAAGGTTAAAACATGAATTTGGTTGGCTTTACCTCTAGGAGCTATCTCGAGACCATGAAGCAAAGACTGAGAGGATCACAGAGCTGTCAGCCCTGACGTATTTGAGCTGCTGAACTCATGCCAACCGCTCTACTCCTGGATTTCACATACCATGAGAAAAATGACCCTAATTTATTTAACTGACTCGTGGTCAAATTTTCTGCGTTTCGAATCTATATATGACGTTCCACTAATATCAACATGCTTACACTTCTTCTATGTTTCTTTTTAAAACACTTTCACTGTCATGTGCCCGTATTTTCAGGAAGCCTAGGCTCTTCCTCTTCAGTTGCCCTCCCTCTCCTTTTACCCCCCACCCCCACCCCTCACCATTGGCCAAGGGTATCCATCATGCTTCCAGGCAGAAAGCAGACAGAGAGAACCTGAAAAACCCAATTATCCACTAGTAGAGTCTGTTGCTCACCACGTGATGTTGTTGTTGAGAGGTGTTCCCAAGCAGCGTGATGCTTCTTCACCTGCCTTTTCTTTGAAAAAATTTATCTGAAAATGTCATTATTTCACCTGTGTTCTTGAAGGATTTTTTTTTTTTTTTTTTTTTGCTCAGTATACAATACTTGCTATGTAGTTCATTAAGTTCTTTAAAAATATCATTCTAGGGGTGCCTAGGTGGCTCAGTCAGTTAAGCATCTGACTTGGGTTTCGGCTCAGGTCATGATCGCATAGTCGTGAGAGCGAGCCCCCCAGTGGGCTCTGCCCTCAGCCTGGAGCCTGCTTGGAGTTCTCTCTCTCCCTCTTTCTTTGCCCCTCCCTCGCTTACACACACACACTCTCTCAGGTAAACATTAAAGAAACCCACAAAAAATAAAAGTATCATTCCGTTGCCTTTGGTTTTTACTGTTTCTGTAAGGTCAGCCATTAGTTTATTTATTGCTTGATCTATTTATTCATACTTCAGACTTCTGTAAGACCTTCTCATTGTCTTTGGTTTTTAGCAGTTTTATGATGATGCAGTGAGGGGTGGGTGTTTTTGGTTTTTGCTCTTGTGTGTTTATTTTGTTTGGGGTTTGAAAGACTTCCTGACTTTGCGACTTCGTATTTTTAAATCTGTTTTAGACGATTTCCCAACATTATCTCTTCAAATATGCATCTACCCAAATTCTTTCTTCTCCCCTAATGAGTTTCCAATTATTTGTATGTTAAACTTCTTGGTGTACATCCTGTATATTTTATTCTCTTTAGTGTTTTACTTTTTTTTTTTGCCTTTCTGTGCTTTATTCCTGGGTATTTTCCTCTGATCTACCCTCTAATTTACTATTTTTCTCTTCAGCTATGTCAATCTGTGGTTAAACTTATGTACTGGGTTTTGAATTTTGATAGTTGCATTTTTCAGTTCTAATGTTTCCTTTTTAAAACAATGTCTAGTTCTCTGACAAAATTCAATATTTTGTCTTTTATCTTCTGGCATCTGTTAAGGACAGTTATTCAAAATTCTGTGCCTTATGCTTCAATTATCTGAAACCCAAAGGGTAAATTTCCTTTTTTTTTTCTTATTTTCTAGTATGCTTGGTTGTTTTCATTTTGATGCCAGTGACTGTACATAAAAAAAGTTAAATAATTTGGGCCCTATAATGATTTTTATGATCTTACAAAGAGGATACAAATCAATATAACCTTAGTGCATTCTGCACAGCTAGAATCATCAGAGAATTTTAAAAATTATTGCTCTTGGGGGCACCTGGGTGGCTCAGTCGGTTGAGCGGCCGACTTTGGCTCAGGTCACGATCTCGCGGTCCGTGAGTTCGAGCCCCGCGTCGGGCTCTGTGCTGACAGCTCAGAGCCCGGAGCCTGTTTCGGATTCTGTGTCTCCCTCTCTCTGACCCTCCCCCGTTCATGCTCTGTCTCTCTCTGTCTCAAAAATAAATAAACGTTAAAAAAAATTAAAAATTACTGCTCTTCCACTCCACACTCAAAGATTATGGCTCAATTAGTCTGGGGTTGGGTTTGGACATCAATATTTTGCAACTGCTCCTTGAACGATTCTAATGGGTACCAGGATTGAGATCTGCCGTAACATAAAATATGATGAAGATAGTACAAAAGGGAAAAATAAAAGCTTAGCCACTTAATCTCACTTATGCATATAGCTGCAAAAATATTACTACATTCAATTCAGCTGTTATCAAAAAATAACGAACTTTGACTACATTGCAGTGACACATGAATGATTCCCTCACAGAAAGTTTATGAGCAGAATTTATTGCATTACATTTCCTATGGGGAAAGCTCACAGGAATCTACCAGTAGACGTTGAAATTTTAACGACCAAACAAAAACTTTTTAGTAGAAGTGGAGGAAAATTACTAGGATGTAATAAAGTCTGTTTGGTAGATATTAATAATGCTTACCAATATCTAGTTTCTTCTCCTTCAGGTGCTACTTCTTAGTCCCCTTACAGCTCACTCAGTGGACTCATGTGATTCGTTCTGGTTTATGAATTGCACGGTAGCATGTGAGGGTGGGTGTGAGAACACTGTGTTCTCTTCGTCTACCGTGGTGGTCCGAGAGGCTCGGCATTGTCACGGCAGAATAACAGGATTGGAACAGCCTACTTTTTGCCACTTCGCAGAGAACAGAGTGTGGTTATCCAGACCCACAACTGGTTTTGTGACAATGCGAAATAAATGTGTTAATCCACTGGGGCTTTGGAGTTATGTGTGAGTATAGCATAACCTCTCTTGACCAGGGATCGTTGGAAAACTTTTCCTGCAAAGGGCCAGAGTGAATATTTTAGATGACGCAGGTCACTGTGGTTTCTGTCACAACTATTCCACGCTTCCGTTGCACGAAAAACAACCGTAGATAATACAGAAATGAAAAAGCCGGGCTCTGTTTCGGTAAAACTTTACAAAAATGGATGGCGAATCCGGCCCATGGATCATAGTTTGCTGATCTCTGCTCTTGACTCATACTTTTGGCTACTCATATCTTATTATAAACATAATTCTAAGCCATTTCAGTTATAAATAGGAACAAGCTGGATTGTCCACCATTGCCACTTAATAATATTACTTTTTGAGGGGGTAGTTAATGCAGTATGAAATTGAACTTGAAATAATTGGCGTGAATATTGGAAAGTAAGATTTTTTATTTTTGCTGCTAATGTAATTATATACCCAGAAAATTCAAGGGACCCTGGTAAAAATGATTGGGCTTCATAGGACACTTTAGAAAGATGAATGATTAAGCGAATATACAAAGGCCAATTACTTTGTCATATACATGTATATGATACACATATATCCCAATAGCAAACCCTGCATGATAATGAAATGGGAAGTATCCGTAATAGCAGTGACCATTACACGATGAAATGATTAGGAGTAAGTTTAACAAGGAAGATATAGCATCTGTATGAAGAATAACAAAAATCCAGACATCCCATGATGAAAAGATTTAATATCGTAAGAATGTCAGTTTTTTCAAAGTTATATTTAAAAAAACAATATGAGAATACCAAGAAAACGTGGAAAAATAAGGGGTGCGTGTGATGGCAGATCCATCAAACATTAGAATGCATTATAAATCAACAAAATAAAAATTATGGTGTTGGGCGTAGGCAGGAGTAGGGAAGGAGAAAGAAGCAAAAACTAAATAAACACGCAAAACAACAAATGAACAAAACCCAGAGCTATATTAAAAAGGATTTCCTTCATGTACCATTATGTAAGATATGATCCAATTAGGTAAAATTGCATGTGTGTGGTTATAGGTGTGCATATATGTATGCCGAAAGGTTTGTATGAGGGAACGATCGCCCAATTGTCAATGACGTGTATCTCAGGATGGTCGACTATCTCAGGCTTGAATTTCTCTTCTTCCTTGTAGTTTTCGGTGTTAGTGATGTACTGATGATGTGTTGCTCACCTACTCAGAAAAAAAAAATAAAGGTTTTAAAATCATAAACAAAAAGACGCCACCAAAACAAGAAAAGAAATGAGATCATAAAGATGCCACATTTATGGCTTTACACACCGATGGCAGAAGTCACTGGGAACGCGCTGCACTTTCCTACAAAGCCCCCTGAGTGCAAGTACGACTCAGCAATCAGTTGGGCTGTCTGTCCTTCCGGATCGGGTGACTTTAGTAGTGAAACAAGAATTGTACGGAGCAGCCGTAAGGATATGCTCTAGTCCAGGGTGCCTGGGAAGGTAGTTCATGCAAGAGACGCTGGTATTTGAATTCGCCAGGATGGCAGAATTGCTAACTCTCTGTGAAAAGTGGGCAGTTCAAGACCCAGCCCTGGTAAGTCTTCCAGAGGGAAAATTGCTGATCTCTCACCTCTCGGGAAGTCTTGCCAGTGGTAGGGGCACCTTGCCGGAGAGGCGTGTGAGGTCGCCGGCCGTAATGTGGGTGATAGAGTGGTGATGTAGTTGCAGTCAGTTCTCCCAAGCTAGAAGATACTAACTCTTTTATTTTTTATTTATTAATTTTTTTTAATACTTAGTTTTTATTTTTGAGAGAGAAGAGAGAGAGAACAGGAGCGGAAGAGGGGCAGAGAGAGATGGAGACACAGAATCTGAAGCAGGCTCCAGGCTCTGAGCTGTCAGCACAGAGCCCCACAAGGGGCTTGAACCCATGAACCGTGAGATCATGACCTGAGCCGAAGTCGGACACTCAGCTGACTGAGCCACCCAGGCACCCCTTCTATTTTTTATTAAAAAAATTTTCTCTGGGGGCGCCTGGGTGGCTCAGTCGGTTAAACGGCCAACTTCAGCTCAGGTCATGATCTCGCGGTCCGTGAGTTCGAGCCCCGTGTCAGGGTCTGTGCTGACAGCTCAGAGCCTGGAGCCTGTTTCAGATTCTGTGTCTCCCTCTCTCTGCCCCTCCCCCGTTCATGCTCTGTCTCTCTCTGTCTCAAAAATAAATAAACGTTAAAAAAAAATTACAAAAAATTTTTCTCTTAATTTTTATTTATTTATTTTTGAGAGAAAGAGAGAGAGACAGAGTACAAGCAGGGGAGGGGTGGGGAGAGAGGGAGACACAGAATCCGAAGCGGGCTCCAGGCTCTGAGCTGTCAGCACAGAGCCCGACGTGGGGCTTGAACTCATGAACCGTGAGATCATGACCTGAGCCGAAGTCAGACACTTAACTGACTGAGCCACCCAGGCAACCCTAGAAGATACTAACTCTTACTTAAACTTCTCTCATTTCTTTTCCATGGAAAGTTCAAAATTCTAAAATTCAAGATGTTAAAACGTTAGAGATTTAAATTTGTCCATTTTTTTTTCATGGATAAAGCATATTAAATTCTGCTCTCGGCATAGAATTCAATTCAGCAAGCATTTGTTAAAAAATTAATATTTAAACATTTAAAAATTTAAAATTTATGAAAACCTTTCACTCATTCTTTCTGTCATATTAAATCCCAGTTTTTCTTTCTGCTTTCGAATGCTCTCCAAAGTCAGGCAGCTGTTATCTGCAGTTTTATTCTTCAATGAAAATTTTCTCAAAAAAAAAAGAAAAGAAAAGAAAAGGAAAAAATTGTCAGTCAAGTAGCACAGTGGATAAGGGGAAAGTCTTGGGGCCAGTGGGCTTGGGTTCAAATCTAGTACTTTCTGTGTAACCAGGAACAATATACCCAGCCTCTGTACGCCTCAGTTTTCTCATCTGAAAATGGGGCTCCATTAAGAATTACTTCACTGGGTTGCTAGAAAGAGTAAATATGCAGTTTGTTAAGCACTTAACAAAGAGCCTGATGCTTGGTTAACACGCTCAGTAATTCTAGGTGACTTCCAATGCATCATCTTTGCAAGAGATTTTCTAGGAAATAGAAGATGAGTTTTGGTGTTATTAAGGTGGGAACTAGGTACTGTGAAATTATTTTCCAAGAATACATGTCAATATACATGCTTGACAGCAGTATAAGTAGGTTCCCATCTCTCTCATTGTTGCTGGTGCTTTCTACTGTCAGATCAGGCCTGCCCAGCGCACGAGGACACGTCCCCACATACTAAATATCTCCCTATTTAAAAGTTTGGAGTTAAGATACGAAGCATCTAAGTAAAACTTGGACATCTTGGATATCTTAGATAGCATCTTCCTCTGGAGAATATGGCTTCATACTGACCTGGAGAACCAGATGTGAACTTAGAATTCTGATTCCTTGGAGTTCTGTGCTATGACGTGGCAACACGGAGCATCGATGGTGTCCTTGGCCTCTTCCTATCCTCTTGTCCAACCCCCAGCTCCATCCTGCACTGCCAGAGGCCTTGCACGCACACGCGCAGGTCCCCGCCCAGCCACGCCTCTTAGGGTACCACACACCCAGGGACGTGTGGTCTGCTCTCAGGAGGACAGCCCCAGGGAAGAGGTCCGTGCAGGTTCTAGAAGCAGACTTCTCTGGATAGGGTAGGGGTCTGGGTACCCCAAGGTGGGGGGGGGGCACGGTGTCTCTGAACACATCTGTTGGCTCCGTGGACTTTTTCTCCGCTGGAGCTGGTGGAGGGCCACGGTGGGCCCCCAGAGCTGTGATGCTTGGTGAACTTAGAGCTTTTGTCCATCAGAGGGTGCACAATAGTATCTCCTTGTTTTCATTTGCGTAATTCTGATTATTAGGAGGTTGAGAAATTTTTCATACATTTTTGGAATTTTTCTATTGAGCTGATGTTTTCCCTATAGACTAAGTCTCTATATTTTTATTTATTTATTTATTTATTTATTTATTTATTTATTTATTTAGAGACCTAGAGAGCCAGCGGGGCTGAGAGGGGCACAGAGAGAGAGAGAGAGAGAGAGAGAGAGAGAGAGAGAATTCCAAGCAGCCTCAGTGCTGTCAGTTAACAGCCCATATGGGGCTCGATCTCACAAACCATGGGATCATAACCCGAGCCAAGACCTGGCCTCCTAACCAACTGAGCCACCGAGGCGCCCTCTCTACATGTTTTGAATACATAAAGATACTTCATCTCTTAATAAGTATCGCCACTTTCTCCTCTCAGACTGGACTTTGTCTTTTGACAGGCATTTTAAATTTTGATGATGTCAGATTTATCACTTTTTTCCTTGTGATTTTTGTTTAAGGAATCTCATTATTCTGAGGCTGTAAAAATATTATTCTATTTTTTTTTTCCTAAAGATTTTACTTCCATCTGGGTCTTTAATCTATCTGGAATTTATCTAAGGCCTTTACGTGGATTTTCACATTTAATCCTGGCAGCCATCTGTGAGTTAGGCACTCTTATTTCCTAGTGATTTCTTATTTCCAGATGATTTGAAAGCTCAGAGGGGTTAAATGACTTGCCCAAAGTCACACAGCTGGTGAGGGCAGAGCCATGAGTGGATTTCAGGTTGCAATGTGCTGGGACACGCACAGGATTATTAAAACTCTGGGGATTTCTAGGGAGAACGATCCAGGAAGTAAGGGTGATGGGAATTTTGATTGGACAGCCAGCTCTCATGGACCAACAGGTAAAGCCATACAGAGGATTGTCTCTCTCCCTCTCTCTCTCGCCCTTCCCCCACTTGCTCTCTATCTCTCAAAATAAATCAGTTAAAAAGGACAAACAACCATATAGAGACCCAGTCAATAAGGAAAACATCAACTCAGTAGGGCCTCGTGGAGACTGCAACACAGCTTAGGAATTGCATGGTTGTTACAGTTTATCTACTAAACGCTTCCACAGCGTGTTACGTGCCAGTAATTGCTCTAAGCATTGCATAAATATTGACTCATTTAACTTTTATAACAACCCTATGAGGCAGGTACTGTTATGTGTCCATTTTCCAGATGGGAAAAACTGAGGCACAGTCAGGAACTTACACAAGGTCACACAGCCCCCGCTGGGTGGCAGGACCAGGATTCAAACCGAGGTTGTCTAGTTCCAAGTCTGAGCGCGCAGTCACGGCTGTGCTAAAGACGGATGTGGCCCCGCGGACCGTATGGGGCCCCTCCACCAGCTGTGTCCTTCATGCCAGGCTTCAGAGCTGTGCCTTTTGCTCATGCCCTTTGTCCCTGCTTCTACTGCTCTGCAGCCGTTAACTGCCTCTTTCTCTGTGTCTCAAGGGCAACTTCCCCAAAGAGGAGACCTGGTCTTCATCCAATACAGACATCTGTCTTAGCCAAGCTCCCGAGCCAAGCTATCTCTGGGTAGCCAGGAGATTGGCTGTTTTTAGGTGAGGTCCCCAAACATTCATGGTCTAACCAGATACTGTTACGGTGGTGGGGTCCTGAGGTCCAGCTCATGCCCTAACTGGGCGGCAGGGTGGGGATATGGCACTTCTGTCACAATGGGGCTGTGGCATGGCAGGATTTGGGAGTGCAATCAATTTGTCCCTGGGACCCAGGCATGAGTGAAGCATAGGGCTCAGTGCCAGCCCGGAAGCAGGACTAAATCCTCCCGAGGGCATCCAGCGTCTCGTCCTGATGTGGTCTGTGATTTTCCTAAGTGTTCCACAATCGTGCTCCACAACTAAACATGAAGACCACCTTGCCTTTCTGCTGTACATCTCTGACTTGGTGTATACAGCTCATCTGTAAAATGTGGTGGGTTTCCTTAGTAGGTCCTTAATAGATTCCTTAACAGATTAGCAGTTTTGATGGCCATTGCCACATACACATCCTGCCCCTTGGACTGGTGGACGGGCAGGCTCCTTATTGTATACTGTGAAATCTTACGGAAACAGGCTTCTCCCACAGGTCATTGAATGACCTGTGCAGGTGCATGTTTGCTGATTTCCATAGAATGTCCTTTAGCGCCAGATGCTGTCAGAGGCGATTTTCCTTGAATGGTCAAAAGCACATTATGTAGTTTGTGTCTCACTACCTGGGACCGTGCTAAATGTCCCAGTCATAGAACTGGAGGTCAGCAGAGTCAGAAGTAACTTTACTAGGTCTTGAACTGACGTATCTTCTAAACTCTGGCTTTTGCGTGCCCTCTGATCAATGCTATACCTTGAGCAGAATGTGGTATTTGGCCATTATTCCCTAGAGCTCAAGGACTATTTCTCTTAAGGCATAAGAAAAAAATAATATCCTATCGAGTCCTTTCTGCACTGGTGCAATAATTGTATAACTTAACTCATGAATGAAGGCAGAATAAGTGGGTATTACCAAATACTAGCAATTAGACTTCTTTTCATGTGATATTTGAATAGCTTAATGGTAATGTTTACTGAGCACTTTATCATTAGGAATGCTTTCAGCTCTAAGTGACAAAATTGGATTCACAATTGCTTGAAGAAATTGGAGTTTATGATTTTTTTTTTCATGTAACAAGTCTCAGGGTAGGCAACTTGCTGGTATTGCTTAGCAGCTCAATGATGTCAGAGGTGACATTCTTGAAGGTCTCTTGGCCTTTCCTTCATGGTGGTAAGAGATGTAGCTCCATCCCGGTGTGTGGTAAAGGCGGGAAGAGGGGGAAGAAACAAGGGGTGATGCTGCAGGCTGCTGTGTTTTACTAGCCAGATCTGCGTCACACGGTCACTCCCGGCTTCTATCTGCAAAGGAAACCGGGAAACAAATAATTCGCTTGTGTAGACTTCATAATAAAAACGAGCAAGGAGGGGGCGGCTGGAGATTTGATGTTGGGTGAGCCAACAGTGTCTTCCACAACCACCTGCCATGCACATACCTATGCATACATATTATCATTCATCTTAACAGCAACTCTGTGTGATGAGTGTCATCGTTCTAATATATGAGAAGCCAAACTCAGTAGGTTTATAGAAAATGATTGAAGGGCTGGGATTTTCTTCTGGGCCTATCTGCTCTGTGCCTCCCTGTGTCATGTCCCTCTTTAGGAGTTACTTGTGCATATAGAACTCTGCTTCTCTGTCTGTAGTGCCCTCTCCCCAACCCACAAAGCGAAGGTTTGTTATTGAGGAGGGGTTGGACAACAATGGCTGTTTCTTGCCTACCAGTTACCAGTTGAAGCAGAGTGCACTTGCCTATGATCACATTCGAAATCATTCCAAAACGTAGAGGCCCAAGATAGTACATACTTGTTGCTGTTGCTGAGGTATTTCAGGGTCAGCCAGGTGGTTCTTCTGGTCTTGGCTCTGTTCACACTGGCATCCAGAGCCAGACATGGGTCAGTTAGCTCTGATTGGATTCTCACGTAGGGGAGTTGGCTGGCTGAAGGCCGGTGGAGGTCTCTTGAGTCCTTGGCTCTGAACTGGCCAATTGCATGCTATCGCTAAAGCAAGTCATGGCCAGCCCAAATTCAACAGGTGGGATATAGAATCCATTTCTTTTTTTTCATTTTCATTTTCATTTTCATTTTCATTTTTTCTTTTCTTTTCTTTCCTTTTCTTTCTTTCTTTCCTTTTCTTTCTTTCTTTCCTTTTCTTTCTTTCTTTCTTTTAACGTTTTTATTTATTTTTGAGACAGAGAGAGACAGAACATGAAGGGGGGAGGGGCAGAGAGAGAAGGAGACACAGAATCGGAAGCAGGCTCCAGGCTCCGAGCCATCAGCCCAGAGCCCGACGCGGGTCTCGAACTCACGGACCGCGAGATCGTGACCTGGTTGAAGTCGGACGCTTAACCGACTGCGCCACCCAGGCGCCCCATTCTTTCTTTTTTTGAAAGAGAGAGTGTGAGTGGGGTGGGGAGGGGCAGAGGGAGAGAGAATCTTAAACAGGTTCCATGCCCAGCATGGAGCCCAACATGGGGCTAATCTCACAACTGTAAGATCATGACCTGAGCCAAAATTAACCAATTGAGCCATCCCTAGAATCCATTTCTTGATGGGAGGAGCCACGTTGTCACAATGTGAAGGGAGTGAATGCAGGAGGAGTGGAGAATTGGGATCACTTTGGAACTGGTCTGCTAATAGGGATTTTAGCTTTTGAAGTTCCCATTATGAAACATGGCTGCTATTACTAGAGTCTTGGGCCTCATCCTGGTGTTATGATTGTAGTCATTGCTGAATAAAAGTGAAACTCTTGTCGAGGTTTCATAGAGTAAAATCACTTAAGAGAGTAGAACGTGTAGGGACATTCACGCATATCAAAGAGTAAGAGAAGTGACATAGATCAATTCTTGGATTCTAGCATTTTGTTTTTAATTTTTAACCCGGCTTTGTTGTGATATAACTGACATACAACATCATGTAAGTTGAAGGTGTCCAGCATGTTGATTTGAGACATTTTTACTACAAAATGGATTACCACCATAATATTAGCTAACACTTGCAACATGTCCTATTATTATTATTATTATTATTATTATTATTATTATTTATGGTGAGAACATCTAAGATCTACTCTCTTAACAACTTTCAAGTATATAGTACAGTATTGTTAACTGTAATCACCATGTTGTACATTAGGTCCCTAGAACTTGTTCGTCTTATAACGGGACATTTGTAGTCTTTGATCAACATCTCCTCATTTCCTTCATCCCTAGCCCTCTGGTAACCACCATTCCACTCTCTGTTTCTATGAGTTCGATTTATAATTTCACGTGTAAGTGGGATCATACAGTATTTGTCTTTCTTTGTCTGACATCTCATTAGCATCATGTCCTCAAGTTCTATCCACATTGTCATTAACAGCATGATGTCTTCCTTTCTCATGGTTGAATAATATTCCATTGTATATATTGTATATATTCCAGTGTGTGTGTGTGTGTGTGTGTGTGGTGTGGTGTTTATCTTACATCTTTATCCATTCATTCATTGATGGATACTTAGGCTGTTTCCAAATCTTGGTAATTGTGAATAACGCTGCAATAAACATGGGAGGGAAGATATCTCTTTGAGATCCTCTTCCCACTTCCTTTGGATATACACCCAGAAGTGGGATTTCTGGATCATGTAATAGTTCTATTTTTAATGTTTTAAAGAGCGACCATAGTGTTTTCCATACTGGCTGTACCAATTTACATTCCTGCCAATAGTACATGAGGGTTCCCTTTTCTCTACGTCCTCACCAACACTTGTTATTTCCTATCTTTTTGATAATAACCATTCTGACAGGTGCAAGGTAATAAATATCTCATTGTGATTTGATTTGCATTTCCCTGATGATTAGTGATGGTGAGCACCTTTTCATGTACTGGTTGGGCATTTTTGTGTCTTCTTTGGGAAACTATTTTTTAAATTTAATTATTTATTATATTTTTAAAGTTTTTATTCATTTGAGAGAGAGAGAGAGAGAGAGAGAGCAAGGGAGAGGGGAAGAGAGAGAGGGAGAGTGAAAATCTCAAGCAGGCTCCACATTCAGCACAGAGCCTCATGTGGGACTCCATCCCAAGACCCTGGGATCATGGCCTGAACTGAAATCAAGAGTCAGATGCTCACCCAAATGAGCCACCCAAGCACCCGGGAAACTGTCTGTTTTTAATTGGCCTTTTTCGCTCTTGAGTTGTAGGAGTCCCTTATATATTTTAGATATCACCCCTTTATCATATATATATGAGTTGCAAATATTTTCTCCCATTCTGTAGGTTGCCTTTTCATTTTGTTGATGGGTTTCCTTTGCTGTGCAGAAGGCTCTTAGTTTGATATACTCTCACTTGTTTATTTTCGCTTTTGTTGCTCTAGTATTTTAAGTGAGCACAAAGGAATTTTTTAAATTAGTTAATAGAGAGAGGAAGGAAATTGAGAGTTCAAGCTGCCTTCTGTGGCGTTGCTTGTCAGGCCATGACAGGTTGCATATACTTAGGAGCTCAAAGGTCATAAATGACTGAAGCACAAATGACTGAAGCACAAACAAGAAGTCCAGCTCTGCTGTGACTGCAGAAGGAACGTGGGCGATGGGACTTCGGGGCAGTGTGCCTGCCTCCTGTCCTGGAGGCTCAGTCCACCGCCGTCACCGGCTGTTGATGATGATAAATGAACTCACCTCTTATCAGGTCCGTGACTGCTTCCCTGATAAGCTCCCAGAATGTATACCCAGATGCTCTTATGAGAAAACTAATTAGTTTGTTCCATACAAAAGAAGTATGTGTTGAAAGTTTATGAAACTTCTGAGGTCCCAAATAAGCAGCCTTCCCGGTGTCCTTATCAAAATGCCGCAGCTGTTTTACATTTTTTTCCGTGGTCCTGCTGCTTAATTGAAGCCCATCAGCCAATCCTATCAATTCATCATAATCTGCTCAACTGTTTCCAAACCAGGTTTAGAGCCTGAGACAACGGAAATTATATATGACACAGTCACTACCTTCAAGGAACTGAGAGCAGCGAGGTGAATATTCAGGGCATAGTTGGGGGAGAAACCAAGCCGGGCAGGGCCAGGCTGAGGATGGCAGGTGTTCTGGAAGGGAGGGGTCTGTGTGGGCTGGTGCCAGTTTGTAAGGCTTCATGGAAGGGGTGAGGTGGAGCCTGGCCTGAAGGGAGCAGTAGGATCGGTGGAAGGAATGAGCGAGGGCATTGGCAGTGGGAATGAGAAGAGGGGGTTAGTGGGAAAGTGCAAGGAGGTGGGATTCAGCTTGTATAGGTTGAGCACAATGGGGATCCCAGGTCCATTGGGTGAATGAGGCAAGACCAACTCCTGCACTGTCAACAGAGGACAAGGATCCCGCCCCCTGTGGGGGTGGGAGTGTCACAGGACCTTGGGTTGGGGCTGGTGCAGGATCACTCCTCACATTCAGACCTGTTGTGGTGGCGGGGGGCGGGAGGCAACTCACCAGCTGGGACAAATGTGCCACCAAGGCCTTTCTCTGCTGTTCTCCTGCAAGGGGTTCAGCAAAGAGCAGGGATGATTTGGGGCAAGTTTTTGAACCTCCTGTCTCGGTTTTCTCATCTATGCAATGGGAAAAACGATACATGGTTGGGAGTAGAAGTGCTTGGCACATTGCCTGACAGAAGCATTTGTGCAGTGTGTATGTGTGTATGAAATATATTAAATATGTACATTTATACTTATAAAATACTTAATATATTCTTCTCATAATATAATTAAATTATATAATCAATATAATATGCAATGAAATATATTAATACATCTAAATTACAATCACATAATTAAATTAAATTAAATTAATCAGAACTTTATATACTGTTATATAACATGCAAATATATATTTACAACTATATAAAATGTATTGTGATGCATAATTTGTTTATAATATGTATTGTTTATATTTGTATATGTGTTATAAATTTTATAATTTGTAATGTGTTTGTGTTTGTAAAATTATACGTGTATTGATATATTGTATATAAATAGTAACTGTATTTATAAAGTGTATTTTTTTTTATTTTGAAAGAGAGATGGAGGGCAAACAGGGGAGGGGCAGAGAGAGAGGGAGACAGAATCCCAAGGAGGCTCTGCGCGGTCAGTGCGGAACCTCACGCAGGGCTCGAACTCACGAACCTTGAGATCATGACCTGAGCTGAAGTCCAGAGTCAGATGCTTAACCAACTGAGCCACCCAGGTGCCCCTAGTAAGTATATTTGTATCTGTAGTTATTTATAAAAATTGTAAAACCCGCTTATAATGACCCCCAAACTCATGGCTTGTCTCTGGTTCCTTTTTCTTATGAAACCTGTACTTGGGGAGAACAGATGGATTAAGGATGTATCTGCAGGTGGGTAAGAAAAAGGCACTCCTTCCGTGTGGGATGCTCCACTTGTTGGTGCCTGCACATCACCCCCATTTCATCTCAGCTCGCGGCTCTGTTTGCAGGATGAATGGCCAAGGCCGCAGGAGTGAAGCTGCTTCCTGTCAACCACCCCCTCCACCCCCCGCTTAGTTAAGAGCAGCCCAAGGCCCAGCCGGGTCTTCTCCCCTCAAGTCCTGTGCCCGTGCCAGGACACCATGCCACTTGGAGGCGCGGTAGGATTTCAGTGGACCTTCTTCTTCAGCCCGTCTGTCTCTGACTGCAGATTCTTGGCCTCATTTTTTGGACAAGATTTATCTCATGTGTTTGCTCTTAGGGAATTCAGAGCCCCACCAATACTGGGCCGAGGTGGGCCCGCTGTGACCTGTGAGCTGCGCCGATGGTCAGGCATGCCTAGTGTCACCACCAGGTTGGACCCCTGGCTGAGGCGTCCACGAAGGGCCCACTGGAGCGGCTTCAGGGACAAGCCAGCACACCTCAGAGCCCACATGATCACCCTCCACCACATGGAGCTGGCATGCCGTCTTTGCCAGGTTTATTTTGTATAAAAAGAATGCCACCTGGGGAATGTTTCCTTTGTTCCGTCTAGAATGGTCCAGACCATTCTAGACATTTTGTTGACTTGGTTAATGGCATCAAGCTTACCTTTGTTGTAAGTGTTATTTCTGCCGCCTTTTAGATACCACAGAGCTATTAAACACAGGGAGGAAAAATAAAGCTGGATTTCACCCCTCAATTCACCAACGTTACAAACAAGGTGCCCGCTGTTTATCTCTGAAGGTGCATTTAGAGCGGCAGGAGCGCAGACAGACAAATTGTCGGGGTCCGCTTGGGCTCTTTCTCTGAGCAAACAAAACCCTGGAGCGCAAACACAGGCCTTTTGTTCTCATGGACGCTGTTCCAACCCAGGGCTGTTTCACTGGAGGGATAGCTTCACCCGTCCCCTGGGTGTGATGAATTGCCATATTGCCTCGGGGCATGAAAAGCCTGCCGGCTCCTTCCCTCACCACCTTTTACCAGGTGTGACTTCGCTGTCCCCTCCCACGGTCTATCTGCTTTCCACTCCTCATGCCCGGGCTTGGCCACTGAGGAGCCTCACTCGGGACAGCCAGGGGAGACGACAGTGGGCCCTATTCCCTAGGGACAGGGTTGCTTTGAAGTGTGTGGTCTCTAAGCCCACTTGGCCACGGTGAATAACAGCATCCCCCCAACACACACACACGTGTGTGTTGTTTTTTTTTCTACAGGTAAGTTGTTGAGAATCGTCGAGGCAAAAGCTCATCACAACTGTGAAGAAATTCCTTCTTACGAACTTTCTCGTCCTCTTAATTGGCAGGAAGTGAGTGTCTGTAAAGCAGGTTTGAGATTGCAGGAGCAGATGTAAGGCAGTAAGAGTAGGAACGGACCCCCACTGGAGCCCGGCTTTCGCATCACGCAGACGTACTCTGTCCTCTGTCAACAGCGCTTCCTTCCTGCCCGCCCCAGATCCTGGTTGCTTTTTTAATCCATGCCATCAGAGAAGGCAAATGCCACAGAGTGTCTATTTCTCTTTCAGGGTTCAAAATATCAGTCACAATGTTGTAGCCGATGACCCTGGGTTGGCCGGTCAAGGAAACGCAGCCCAACCCACCACCGTCCCCAGGCAGTTTGGAAACAAATCGAATGGAGGGCGGGGATGGAGGCACGGAGGGCGCAAAGGGGAAATTGTCCCTGGCAGTCAGTCCGGGGCCTTCTTACGCTGTCGGCGCGCTCTCTGAGGTTTCTCTGTATTTCTTAAACATGGCTTTTAAATGGGGTTTGGGATTTTGTAACACCCTGAATTAATTTACAGGCCTTTTGAAGCAAGAGGAGTTGTGCGGTGAGGGTGAGGGTTGGCCTCTCCTCTGGGGAGAGTGAGGCAGAGCCGGCCCGGGACGCTTCCCTGGGGGTTTGCACACCCTCGACCTGGGGGGTAGCCTTGATTTCATGTTTCCTGTGTTGTCTTTAGACCACTTTCCCCCACTTTGGTTTGGAAAGTCACCTTTCTACAACTTCCCCTTGACTTCAGTAATCTCTTCCCAGGTGGCTAAGGCCCTCCTGTTACCTCAGCTTTTCGGTCAGAACAACTCACAGTGGAGTGCTGGAGGCTCCCTGAGTTGTCTGCATGGCACAGAGGAGAGTGTTGGGGTGACACAGGCCCTCTCTCGGACGCGTGGGCCCTGACACGGAGTTCCTGGCAGGAGTGAAGGACATGGTCTCACGTAGGGGTTGACAGAAGGCACTGACCTTACGGTCACTTTTTCCATTCCTCATAACTTACCCTCTGAGTGGGGAAGGGACGGTGGTTCCTCCCCGTCCCAATCCCCTGTCCCTTTGGCCAACTTTCATTTTGTGATGGAAAAAAAGAATACTGTTTACTTAGCATTTTCAACGTGCCAGGCACTATTCTAAACACTTCATGGAAATATTAACTCATTTGATCTATACGACAACCCTGTGCGGTAGATACGCCCCTTTTTGTTTTTTGGTTTTTTTTTTTTTTTTAATCCTGATTTTACCAAGGAGGGAACTGAGGCACAGGGTGGCTTGTAGCTTTGCTTAATGATACAAGCATGGGGACCATTACGGAGCTCTCCGTGGTGATGTTCTGAGCCAGGGTCCCAATCAATCCGCCATGTTGGCCTCCCTGAGCTCACCCCTCAGTCCCAGCCCACCTGAGCTTGCTGGGTTACTTATGCTTGAGGACTCATTTCAGTCAGTTGCTTCATTTCACTTCAAGGTCACGTCTCTGCCTGCAAAACAGAATCCATCCCAGGGTACCGCCTGGAGGGGGCTGACGCGCAAGGTGACACGACCCATTTAAACAGAAAGTCATTATCATTCATTCTAAAATGTCCACTCAGCTCCAGAGCAGGTGAGCCAGGAGGTCACCATAAGGTCAGCCTCACTGTAGGTCTGCTACTTTCACGGGCTTCGGACCCCTCACATATCCTGAAAGCTTAGGAAATTCAAAGTCAGTCGGCCCATTGTTCTTCAGCTTCTTCAAATTCTGGCATAACCACCAAGCTAATCTATTTGGAGGAACACAGAATCAAAGCCCGAATAAGCATGTTCAAAAGAAAAAAAAAAAAGGTTTTGAGTTTCCCACCGAAGGACAATCCTGAAGATGCTCAGGGGAAAGCTGAATAGACATTGAGGTGAATCTGGGGCAATTCGGTGAGTTTCTCACCCAAGGACAATCCTGAAGATGCTCAGGGAAGAGCTGAGCAGACAACTGAGATGAATCTGAGCCAGTGCCCTGGGCTACGCTGCTTTATGCCATCATTACTGTTTGCCTGGTGGCTCTGAATAGGCCTGGTTCTCAGTAGGACCTCCGTCTGTTGGTGTCAGTAGAGAGTAAATGGCGGGATGAATAGTATAGTATATAACCGGCATCTTGCCCTCAGAGGACTGCAGCCCAGAAGCCGTGAGGCCCGGCTTCCCTGGGTGCTACCTTCTTTCCTTCCTTGCTTCACTGGTCTCCTCAGGTGGGGGCTGTAGGAATTCCCTCCCTTCAGCTATGTTAACATCTCTACACTCTTCCCGAATCCTTGACCCCCCCCCCCCCCTTCTCACTCTCAGAGCAAACAGAAACTATGGGAGAGAACTTTGAGAACTTTCTGCTACCAAATCTACAACGTTCCTTCTTCCTCGGCTGTTCTCTTGAGAGCTCCTGCTGCTGTGGAGAAGGTGGGGCGGCTCCTCTCCCTTCTCGTCTCCACAGGGACTTCTCTTTATGATTGGTTATTCCTCCCCACTTGTGCCTTCCAGCTCCTTCTAGGGCGCCTTCCCATCTGTATTCATACTTGCTTAGGTCTCATTCACAAGTTCAACAAAAATGCCCCCCCGACTACAGGCTCCTTCCCTTCATGGCCAAACTTCTTGAGAGTTCGTCTGCTCTCCCCACATCTCATTCATTTCCTGATTCTGTTGCCACCAACACGGTTCTTTTTTTTTTTTTTTTTTAATTTTTTTAATGTTTATTTTTGAGAGAGAGAGACAGAGAGAGACAGAGTGAGCGTGAGTGGGGGAGGGGCAGAGAGAGAGGGAGACACAGAATCCCAAGCGGGCTCCAGGCTCTGAGCCGTCAGCGCAGAGCCCGACGCGGGGCTCGAACCCACGGACCGTGAGATCGTGACCTGAGCCGAAGTCGGACGCTCAACCGACTGAGCCACCCAGGCGCCCCACCACCGACACGGTTCTCAACAAGGCCACCGATGACCATCTTGTGGCTACAGCACCAATGACACTGCTGGTCATCTCTGCCTTCCCTGACACATTTCCTCGGCTTTTATGACACAGAGGACCCTCTTCTGGTTTTTCTCCCCGTCGGTCTCCTTGCGGGTCCCTTCCTCGACTCTCCCCTTGATGTCGAGCTTCTCGGGGGTTGTGTCCTGCTTTCTCCTCTCTTCCCATCCTACACATTCTGCTGATTGATTGTTTCTCTTCCCACGGTCTGAAGTGTTACCTGTGTCCTCTGACGACTCAAATCTAAGTGTCTAGTCTCGTCCTTTGTCCTGCGTTCCGGGTGCGCATAATCCACCCCAGTGCTCCTCTCCGTGCAGCGTGTATGGATGCCTCAAACTCAGCATGTCCCAAATCGAGCCTTTTATCCTTCATCCATAACCCACTCCTTGACTATTTCCTGTCTCAAGGGAGTGCAACCTCTCTCCACCCAGTCACCCTTGACTTCTACGTTTTCCTTGACTCCCCGCCATCCGACCGGTCACCACGCCCTACAAATTCTATGTCCCGAATGCCTCTTGAGTCTGTGCCTGTGTCCCTTTACCCACTGTGTCCCCCACACCCGGGCTACCATCAGCTCTCACACAGGTCGTGGTGCCTGCCTCCTGGGTGGCTGTGCCAGGTATTAGTAGTTTCCAATCCATTCTCCAAATGGCAGCTAGAGGGATCTTTTAAAAATGCACATTATAGGGGCGCCTGGGAGGCACAGTCGGTTAAGCGTCCGACTTCAGCCAGGTCACGATCTCGCGGTCCGGGAGTTCGAGCCCCACGTCGGGCTCTGGGCTGATGGCTCGGAGCCTGGAGCCTGTTTCCGATTCTGTGTCTCCCTCTCTCTCTGCCCCTCCCCCGTTCATGCTCTGTCTTTCTCTGTCCCAAAAATAAATAAACGTTGAAAAAAAATTTTTAATAAAAAAAAAATGCACATTATCAAGTCACTCCTCTGATGAAAACTTCCAGCAGGTTCCACACATTTAGGAAGAAGTCCAAACTTCTTAACGTTGTACGGATTTTCATGTCTTGGCCCTGACTGCTTTTACTCCCCTCTTCTGCCCCTGCTTGTCTGTGGCAGATTTTTACCTTCTTCAAGGAATAAAATGTGGGGCTGTCTAAACCCCCCTCTGTCCGTGGTGATTTGACCCACCGCACGCAGTGTGAGCACCTCCCTGTGCATTCCCAGGGTCGTTGATGGGCCCCAGGGAGGGGAGGGGTGCAGTCCGGGAATGTCACCTTCCCTTTGGAGCCTGTGGTGAGTGTTTGTGGTCGCAAGACCTCTGGAGTGTCGTCCTGAGGCTTACCAGTTTTATGTCATCTTAACTAAGAAAGAGGGAGGGGACGAGGGTGGTGGACGCTTCCCTATTTAAAAGCACCAAACCTGACAAAATTTATGTGGACGTTGTAAATGATTACTACGCTGAATTAATGAACTCTATCCTCTCCTTTTTTTTGGCTGGAGGAACATAACAATCCCAATGAAAGGAAACAGATGTCGTTGCTTTGAGCATTTCCAAAGGAAACTGCAGTAAAATATGAAGCATCACCGTATAAAAGCCTGCTGTGCAGCGGAGATGTGCTGATATTGTTTTCATTTGCCAGCTGTGTGTAAGTGGAGTTGGTGCCTCTGGCCAACACAGCCCCCACATCAGAGTCATAACAACGACAAAGTCATGGAAACGTTTCGGGGAGAAACTCAAACCGCTTCTCAGCGCGCTCGGCTTTCCTTTTAACGAAAAGCCACGTAAAAGAAGTGAGTCCGAAGGAGGACGTGAGGGCTGGCAATTAAAAGTGATTTATAAAACCCCCAGGAGGGGGAAAGAGGGTCATCGGGAAGAACGATCTTTGGCGATCAATTTATAAGCCCAGCTAGCAGGCGAAGAACTCTGGTTCACCCTTGACAGTGAGCGAGAGCCAGTATTTGTTTCAGGGAGGGCTTGTCGCTCAGGCTCACTTCAGTCAGAGCCTCTGCGGATGACCCTCCTGTTCGACCTTCTGTGTTCAGGGCGTCGGACTCCTTCCCCGGTGGCTTGATGTCCTAGGACGTCCTCTGCCAGTGCATCTGGGAAGGGGAGGCTTTTTCCTTCTCCCAAGTCAGGGGGTCAGTGAGTATCCCATTACCCCTCTTACAAGCTTGCTCTCCTACAAAATGCAAGCGCTTCTGTACGTAGTTCTGTCCATTTTTTTAAAGAGGTGCCGGGCTCATATTTGCGACTAGCCTCTCCCTCTTCTTTTCTCTTCCTTTTTTTTTGCCTTCCCCTTCCCTCCTCTTCCTCTCTTCCTACCAGTGCAATTTAGAGACTGGAAGTCAAGGAGGAAATGGAAGCTTGTCCTTAACACCTGCAGCGGGAGAACCCAGTGATCGTGCTGATACTTTCTGGTGACAGAATCTAGTGTGGGAGCCCACTCGTGGTGGGGGAGCCCGGGGACGAGTTGGTCTGGGCGGGAGATCACTGATTTGCGGGGCTTTCCCCCAGCCTCACCAACACCCGGAGGCCCGTGAGCTGCAGCAGCCCATGTCTCGACCCCGGAGAGGGCCAGAGCGAGAGGGTGGCCCCACGGTCATTGTCACCCGAGCAACTGGCTTTGATAGATGCCTTCATTCCTTCAGGCTGCCCGGATACCAAGGGGCTTGAATTAATAATTGACTAAAATTCATAGGCCAGTAATTGTCTACATGAAATGTGGTCTGGTCTTCATTTCAACTTGACGGTTCTTGTTCTCCTGCTGGATTTTTTTGTTGTTGTTGGTTCTGAGGAAACATTAGAAGGATGTGGATGGGTGTGCCCTAAGTGATTTGTGGTTTAGCTCTCTCCTTTTAAGTGAAAATACCCGGCAAACAAAAGGCCCAGCCTGTAGGTCCAGAAAACGATTTGCAGAAGTCCAGGGTCTGGTAATGGGACTTAGCAGGTACAGGAATAAGACAGGCTAAAGGTTGGTTGAGAATAAAGTTAGTATTCAGTACTGTATTTATATTACTTATGTATTTATTTTGTTATTATTTTTTAAGCGTTTATTTAGTTTTGAGAGAGAGAGAGAGGGACAGAGTGTGAGCAGGGCAGGGGCAATGAGAGAGGGAGACAGAGAATCTGAAGCAGGCTCCAGGCTCTGAGCTGTTAGCATAGAACCTAACACGGGGCTCGAACCCAGGAACTACGAGATCATGACCCGAGCTGAAGTCGGATGCCCAACCGACTGAGCCACCCGGGTGCCCCAAGAGTGTAATTTTGGAAGGAGAGTTGTGATCGTCTGATTCTGGCTTAGTTGGCCCCCCGTGGCTTACAGCTGGGGTCTGCCAGGGACACTTCTCCTTAAAGGGGTCGTAGTGAATGGGGACTCCATGAGAGGAGAAGAACCGATCCATGTGGGCATCCCAAACCATGCTGCAAGGGAAACTGGGGGAGGCCTGTGATTGGTTCTTGGTGAAGAGAGCTGAAGGGCCACTGGGCCGTTTGGGGGCACATGCCCGGGCCAGGACACCAAATGGTGCTGCCTCAGCATGAGGGACCCCCGTCCAGCAGATCTCTTCGAGGGGATGGAGTTTTGATGACCACCCCATTTGTAAGCATCAGAGAGAAGCCTTGTCCAACCACGAGACTTGATGGTTTTCAAATGGACAAACCTGATTTTAATAAGTTTGAGTGAAATCTGATAAGTAGATCAAGAGGAATCAAGCTCCTGTGTAGTTCTAAAGAGCTGCCTGGACCTACAGCAGTGGGGTGTCAACTCTCCCTCCGCCTCAGAGACTCGTCCGGTTTGATACATCCTTGCAGTCTTGACCCGCCTGTGGCCTGTCTGCCAAGGCATTTCCTCCCGCCTCTGTTTCAACGTGTCCGCTTCCCTCTCAAGGAGGCGTTTTCTTGCTGGGAGCAGATGATTACCTATTCATAACATTTGTTGGAATTGGTACAGACAGAATTCAGTGCATTTCTCTCTTTTGACTTTGCCATCAAAAGCCAGAGATGGGGAGGGCATCTGAACTGACCCAAGTTTTGGGAGAACAGGGTGGCAGCTCTTCCTTCCTGGCTGACACTGCGGAGGGAAATCCAAGCAGACTCCAAGAAATCCAACAAGCAGGATAGAATTAAAAACCCCGTCGTTCCAAGTTTCTGATCTGGGGCCAGAATACAGGCCGTTGAAACTGTGTGGGCAAATGCTCCTGCTTTTGCTTCCTGCAAGAGACACAGAGGGGCAGGGCTGGTGCCCTGGCGAGGGCCGGGGCAGGGCTGGTGCCCTGGCGAGGGCCAGGGCAAGTAGCTTAAGAACAACTCTGAAAGTGGTGTAGATGTTTTCTTAAGTCTACAAGAAAAAGAAGGGGCAGGAGGAAAAGTACCTTGAGATTAGCTGTTTACCTTCCCCCAACCTGTTGAAAACAGGAAGGCAGAATTGCACAGTAGAAGGAGATGTAATGCCGAGTCACATAACCGTTCCTCACATTGACCCATCGCTTATCCTAAAGTCAAAGGCACAGACACCTCCCCCCGCCCCCCACGCCGCCCCAGGGTGGACAACCAGATTTCACTTTACTGTGTAAGGCACTGTGGTTCTTGGAGGTTGCTGGAACGGCTGCAAGATACCTGGGTCTGCTTCTGCCATCTGAAAGCAACACACCGTGCTTGCTTATTAGCTACCTTTCTTGATTATTAATGATACCATTTGGACAGAGACTCCCAGGAAGGTTCTGCTGACTTCAGCTGGCCTGGCCTGGCTGCCAGCGCATGGACCATATCCATCCCATCTGAAGACTCTCACTATTGGAGTCACTTTTTTTAAATTTTTTTTTTCAACGTTTTTTATTCATTTTTGGGACAGAGAGACAGAGCATGAACGGGGGAGGGGCAGAGAGAGAGGGAGACACAGAATCTGAAACGGGCTCCAGGCTCTGAGCTGTCAGCACAGAGCCTGACGCAGGGCTCAAACTCACGGACCGTGAGATCGTGACCTGGCTGAAGTCGGACGCTTAACCGACTGCGCCACCCAGGCGCCCCTGGAGTCACTTTTGAGGTTGACATTTTGAGCTAGGCTTTCCAGCTGGGTCCCAAGCCCCGGGCTTGGCCAGCCAGTGAGTAGGACCACAGAAATGGGGATGTGGCCCCAGAAGGGGATCCGACCCCGGCCCTGGGACATGAGAATGAAATGGAGGGGCTGTGGGCCTTGCACGCACGTGTGCGTGCATGCGTGCCTGTGTGTGTGTGTGTGTGTGTGTGTGTGTGTGTGTGTGTTAGGATGGATTGGACAAGGCAGGGAGAGGAAACAAAGGCAAGATAAATGGTGAAGAAGAACTTGGAAAAAATTGAACTAGATTTATTCTGACAGTGTGTGGGCCTACAGCTGTAACATTATAAATCACTTCCCTACAGAGGAAGTCACTTCCTGAGCCTTGAACAGCTTCATGAGCCTGGCATGCGTATGAGAACAGAACCTAGCAATCTGAGACGGGAAAATGACGGCTTGCACAACTGTGGCTTGAAACCACAACTGGTGATTTTGTCAGCACAAGGGGCTCCTGGGACTCGGGCCCGGCGTGGCAGGGAGCTGAGACCGCTGAGGCATTCACTCCCAGTACTTCCAGGATGGGATCTTAAAGAGCGGACTGAAAAAAGTGTTTTGTGGTGGCCACATGGCCTTGAACTCTGGATTAAAAAAGAAAGTAAAGGGAATTTGGGATCTGAGGATGAGCCCAGGATCGGAGCATCCACAGAAGGTCTTTGTTCAGGTGATCCTTTTCTAGAAATGGGATGTCCAACTGACCAGCACAGACCCGGGTTCTCTCTCCGATCCTGTCTGCAAGAATATCCACAGCTCTAACGTGTTGGTGGGTACGTACCATGAGCTCAGAAATTGTGGTTGATTTAATAAATGAAAAATCAAATCCTGGTACAACTGGGAATTGCTCTGGTCCCCTGGGTCAACATGACATGACCCAGTAGTGTAGCTCTCTTGCACTATATGTTGCTTTCCACGAGTGCAGAGTTTGTGACTTCTCAGCCTGTGGAGAGCATAGTTCCATGCCTTGTGTGTGCCTGGCCCAGATCCACGTTAAACTGACTTGAGTTTATACGGAAGTGACCATTCATTAGGGAGTAACATTTCCTTGTCCAGACAAATGAAGGAAGAGGCTCTGACACTTGCCTGTGATGTATAATTGCACCTGACTCATTAACTGGACATTGCAATGCTGGGGAGACTGAAGCAAGGTTCAGCTACTTGTAATGAGAATGGATCCACTAAGCCCTGTGAGAAC
Source organism: Felis catus (assembly GCF_018350175.1). NCBI lineage: Eukaryota > Metazoa > Chordata > Mammalia > Carnivora > Felidae > Felis > Felis catus. The sequence continues at coordinate 34,521,215 of NC_058379.1, read as the reverse complement.
GGCAGGTCTGTGGGCCACAGGGGGTCCGCTTTGTGCTACTCAACGCTCAGCTCAGGAAGCATCTATCTACCTGCCTCCCAGTGTACCATTGCTCAGATGGTCAGGTGCATTCGGGGAATTTTCACCTCCCCCGCCAGCACTGTAATGGCAGGTGCAGAGCAGACCTGGTCAGTTCCTCCATTTGGGTCCTGGGTCGATGCTGACTGTCCTTCAGAAGGTCTGTGCAGTTTTGCTGCCTGAGGACACCCTGTGCGCAGTGCCCTTTTCCCTAGGTGTACATGGAAAGGAGGTTGTACAAAGACCCAGAGAGTAGAGGCTCTGATTTGTGGCGTTCTCAAGGGCAAGCCTGCACCTTGACAGCTTCCAGGTGTTGAGAATCAAGTTCTTCGGAGTCACCATCTCTCGTCCTTTTCAGCTATGCAAGGTAAGTATTAATTTCCATTGACTACACTTTATACGCAAGATGACTAAGTTACTGAGGTGGCAAGGATCTGGCTCAAGACCCTACAGCTTTCCCATGGGCTTTGTATAACCAGTACCTAGCACAACAGGTATACGTTGATTTCCATTCAATTTCATTTCTCTTTACCTTCTCAAACTTTTCAGCTTGGTATTTCTGTGGGCACAAGGAAACACGCTCTGTTCTCTTGCGGGGCAAAGGTAAATCTAGTGCTGATGATGTAGAAAATAGTAATTAGGAGGATACCAAGGAAAAAGCAAAGATTGAAGAGGGTTGGGCCTCCGGATCTTACACTTCAAGCCCCCCCATCTTTGCACATGGAACCTTTGTTGTTCCACGTCCTCACTACCTACTCTGAAGCTCCAAGGGAGAGTCGGTTTCATATGTGCCTGGTGACGTCCAGCTCCATCCATCTGATCATGGACTCCGCTCACACAGAGGCCACACAGTGCCCTGGGCCCCTCTCTGCTACCTCAGCAGAACGTTTGCGCTGCTCCCTGAGCTTTATTTTTAGAAGCCTCCCTGGAGAGTGCATCTACCAATATTGTATTTCCATCTATGATGTACTCGGTACTCCACCTCGTTAGCTCAAGTTTAGACGGTATACCCTAGACAGTTGTTCCAGGGCTGGGTTGTCACTTTGGCGCAGTGTCTTAAATGTACTGGGATGGTCTTTGTAGTAACTTACAATGGGGTG